>NC_080430.1:128798137-129101352 GCF_028018845.1 Melospiza georgiana | reverse complement strand
CCCTTCCTCCATTTGCTCACTGTAATACTATTGACTAACAAGTCTAATTTCATTCTAATGATTGCTACCACTGTGAAATGTGTCTAGTTTCTTTGCTAACAGACAGATAGTTTTGTTGTATCTACAAAATTTATGGAGCATATTAAACCAGTAAATGTGAGCTGTAAGATTTTACATCAGTGGTCTCTGAAGACATTAAATGCAAGAACAAATTCAAGGAGTTTCTGTTGGCATGTTAAATCTGAGATAGGTATGTAAACTTACACATATTTTTATATCATTTAGAAAATGCTGTAAGATTTTAGATTTGGCATTAATTTAATGTCATTGCATTTTTTTTCTGGTGGCAGGAGAAATCTCTCTAAGACTTACATAAAATCTTCCACACAATTTATATCTACAATATTTTGTGTATTATTATCCTTTTGGTTTGAAAAAATAATATTTTTATTTCACTTAATGTTATGTAATATTGATTAAGTATTTAAATATGAGACATTTGCAGACTAGCTGAATGTTGGATGTTGGGACTGTGACATCATGAAAACTGCATCTTGAGAATATGACATTGTCAAACTCTATTTCAGGATCTTTTCTTCTTTTTAAAATGTCAAATTCAGAGATATGATGTCTTCAGAGGAATCAGAGCATTTTATGTTGGCATGGGATGAATTTTCTTCATTTCTTATTAAGATAAAACATATATTCCATATGATTTTGAATAAAATTCAAAAACTATCATAAACCTTTTATCTGCTATAATAAATAAATTATCCATATGATGACATCATAATTCAAAGGCTACATTGAATTATAACATAATTTTATACTTTATATAGAACAATAAATCAGTGAATTGTACACCTTGTGTGACCTTCTATTTTAAACTACAAATGAAAAAAATTAATTTGCCGCTCCACTGTTGCAAAACTACCATTCTCAGAGACAAAAATAGACCCAAATTATAATGTGTCTTCTCAAAATTCCATTTTCTGCCATTTTCAGATATAAAGACCTACATTTTTTTCTTGGGACCAGCAGAGGCAATCACAGTTCTGTACATGTCTCCTTTCTTTACTGTGGCTTTTAGAAAATGTGCATCAAGGAAGGATATTTTTTGCCCTTTCAGGTTAATTTCTTTTACCTACTTATTTCTCCCTCGAAGTCTTAATTCTGTCTGTAGGGTAGATCCTGCCAACCCTCTTTCCATGGGCACATGTGATCCAAAAGGTTTTCATGCAGGTTTGCTTAGCAGAAGCAGAGTGCAATGATTTCCATATTTCTGCTACATTTGAGTCTCATGTACATAAGGAAGATCTTCCCCAGACATTTCTGTCAGAAGCTCTGGTGGTGGATACAGAGCAGATGGAGCAAACCTGTGGCAGCTGATTGAAAATACAAAGTTTTACAGATTTACTTGTGATGCCCAACATCTTTGCTGCAGCAGAAAAGAAATTTGCCTTGCACATTCTAGGTCCTGATCCTGTGCAAGGCGCCATGTGTTTTGGGACAAACTAAATATCAAGCACTGAATGTTGTCCAAAATAGGTACATTTATGGTACTGCACATGGTAAAAGATAAGAAGCTTTCATACATGACCAAACAGCCGTGATTGGTGCAGATTACAGGCCTTGGCAGAAAATTGAGGGAATGGACAACTGCCTTATGCATCTTGCTGTGGGATCCCACTCTGATGTTAGACCCTTCACAAGTGCTTTCCAGTACTCACTAATATGACTAGGATCTGCTTGCACATTTAATTTTGCTGTTTTCTTCCTAGTATTTCTTCACTGCTACATGTAGTTTTGATATGAGATTTGTTTGGGGAGACAGTTTAAAGTGTAAATAGTGCCATGTATTTATCCTGAAGACTGCAGCTCAGCCTCTGCTTCTGGGAAGGATGGTATTCACCCAGTTCACCTGTAGGAGTTGGCTTTGTGTCTCAGGTTTGCCTCCAGAAAGGGTTTAACCCACTTACTGGAAGTCCTGTGTGCCTGAGGAGCTGCCTTCAGTCTTCTGTGTGAAATCCGGGTGATTTGGACTGGGCTCATGCCATTGAGCTCCTTGAATAAAAGGGGGGAGACATTTCTCTTCAGCCAGCAGCCGACAAGAAGTCCACACGCAGCACAGAAGCTGGGTCAGCCCAGGCTGCAGCAGGTCGAGTTGCTGATGAGACAGATCCACTGCGGGGCTCGATGCTGTGTGGGGACACCGACAGACGGGTGGCTCTGTGCCCAGGGCCTGTGCATTCCTGGAGGCCTGCCAGGAGATGACCTGGCCTCAACCACCAAAGGAGAATGGAAGCAAATACATTTATAGACCCTTCACATGTACTAGTAATATAGATTTTTGTAATTATTTTTGTTTCTTAAGGGAAAGCATTTTTTGTACTAAAATTTGTGATGGGAAGAACTTGCCAATATCCAGTATGTCAGTGTATACTGTGGAAGAGTTAAGTAGTCATTGCAGTTCATTGCAGTTTGGCATTTCTGACACCTGAGCACGCCTCACTCCAACACAGAAGTTGAACTCGGTGAGACTGGGGAGAAAAGCAGGATCTGTCCTTTACAGATAAATTAACTCAAAGTTAAATAAGGCAACTTTTATTTATGTTCTAGATATTAAGCAGGAGGCTAACAATTGTCAGAAATAATTCACATGCTTTAGTGCATATACATAAACCATTCAGATGTGTTAGTTAATGCTTTTTAAATTAAAAAACATAAAGATCTGTGAACAAGATGAATCCTTGGCAATGAAAAAGACAGCCTCGCAAAACTTGTCAGCTTGATTCCAGGTTGATGATTCCTATTAGAAAGAGTCATAATCAGATGTGCTAAAATGACGACAGTGCTGAATAAGACGGCAAACATGAAAAGCAGTGAGACCAGGACCATTGTGGGATGCTGTCAGTGGTAGATTTCACCAAGTCTCAGTGCATGTGGCACTGGTTTTTGTTTGAGTATTTTAAAACATTTTTGTTATGAGAGTCATAAATAGAGAAAAAGTCTCAGCCTTATAATTCAAAGATTATTTCACCCCTCACGCAAAAGCCTATGGGTGGAAATACAGAAATCTGACATTAACAAAACCAGTCTTAATGGCAGTCTCTACTAAAAGGAGTGGGGTTTCTTTATGCAGCAACTTCTGTCATGGTTTTGCAATCATTTGAACACTAGATAAAATAAATGGAACGACAGTTGTTTCTATTTTACTTTAATACAACAGAAAGTCAGATTTTTTTGGCTACAAAAGTCAAGGCTTGCGTCAAAACAAACTGCAGGCTTAGAGTTTGCAAGGAATTATGGAATGTGGTATGTGTCTGGGTTTCTATACTTTATCATCACTGTTGTCTTGTGAGGGCAGGTTTGTCATAACTCACTGCTTCACTTTTCATGAATTACAGTCCTGCTTTTGTTCACAAGCAGTATGAGTAGTATAATTTCTCTCTTTTTGTTTCTCTCTGTATGTATACTCCAAAGTCCACTGTGCAAATCTGCACCTCTTACTTCAGCAAAAAATCCCTGTGAGGTAAAAATGCAGCTCATGTAAATGCTTGTGCGCATTAGAAAAACATAAATACAACAGGCTTGTCCCAATATAGAGCAGTGTTTAAGGCTGGCATTACCTATTAAAATCAGTGCATTAGGCTTATGGTAGATGCTGTGTTAGTGCATGTTAGTCTAGCATAATACTGCTAAAATTGCCAATCTAAAGCCCAGTTGCTGTAGCCATTAAGAA
Source organism: Melospiza georgiana (assembly GCF_028018845.1). NCBI lineage: Eukaryota > Metazoa > Chordata > Aves > Passeriformes > Passerellidae > Melospiza > Melospiza georgiana. Next base: position 129,097,610 of record NC_080430.1, on the reverse strand, counting down.
AGCAAATGCTCTTTCCCCTTCATTTATAGCAGTATTTGGTCAGTGTACAATGTGATTAGGACAATATTCCATCACACTGGACTTTCATTAATCAACAGATAACCCTCTCAGTTGAGTAAATTCAGTTTCTCTGCATCTTAGGGCTGAGACAAAGTATGAATCCTACCAGTCAGGTAAGTCTAGTCAGCAAAGTGAGGAAGAGAGAAATAAAGTTATTCTTTTTCCCTGCCCTCTGGGCCACATCTCTGCCTTGGTGCAGTGTCTGTAGTATAGAGCAGTGTCAGAGATAGAGACAGCCTCCTGTAGGCCTCAGTTTGCTGTGGTGACTTCATCTGGATGAGTCCAGGGACACAGTGATGTCCTATACACAAAGAGGTGTATTTGCAGAGAGATATGAAGTGGTTGGAGCCCCCATCCACGCACTGAACTGGCGCAAAATAGGAGTTGCTTTTCTGCCTAGAGTAAGTCTGCAGTTTACTGGAGACCCACTCAGTCAGGGTAATAGTCCTCTGTGAGCAGTGTGTAGATGGATCATTCTCTGAATCAGCCTCCACCCTGAGCACCCTCATGTCCAGGGGCTACTACTGTACCTGTCCCATTTAAAATCCTCTATCCCTGCACTGTAGCACTTTTATCTTCCCTCTCCACTAGGCCTCTTTTTGAGACTTTCTTAAGCAAAGGAGACCATGGTAAAGAGTCATTGTTCTTGCCAGTGGGCACTGGGTGTGACATCTGATGGCTGCCAAAAAAAGAGACTTCTTTTTCCAAAGCAGAGCAGGTGGCAGGAGCTGATGGAACACCATGCTGGCATTCATTATATCATAGCACTGACAGCAGAGCTGGAAGCTAACAGGTTCACAGTTGCCTAATGTCATCATGCTGAAGACATTTTTAGAAAAGTTATGCAATTGATTAGCTGGCTATATATACCTTTTTTTTTTCCAAGATGAGTTGGTATTTTTATCATAACATAGTTAATACCAATAAAATAGATTTACAGGAGGTATTGCAAATCATGTTTTTAGCAGATTTTGGCAGCACATCTTCCCAGAGCTCTCACGCCAGACCACAAGAGCTTCTTGGAAATTACATGAAATGCATAGGAAAGCGACCACATTAATATGGTTCCTAAATCCAAGAGTAATGATTCTTCTAAGAAAGGGTATGTTTTTCCTTGTACCCGTTTGCTGTGTCTCCCAAACTGCTTCACCTCTCCCCTGCAGAAGGACACAGTGCCATCTGAACAGACAGGGGAAAAAAGTGTTGATCTCTCCTGAATGGCAACTGCACCATGCTCTATGGTCCAGATTCCCCCTAAATTTAGGCATGTATCTGAGGCACTTAAATTGGGATCAGTGTCAGCTTGACTCTGATAATCCTGTTGCAGAGACAGATGTTTGAGAGTGTGATTCAGTTTACCTCAGATCTGAGTAAGAAGAGGAAATGTGGGACAGCCACCTTCCCTTCTTTCAGTGTCATAGTTACACATCTCAGTGTTTAAAGGATTAAGCCAGGACTGTGTTGTCTCTCCAAACTGATCCGACAGATGCGGTGAAGTGATTTAGTTCAGCTTAAATTGTGGCTTAGTTGGGAATTAGCTGGCAAACTCTTAAGGAAGACAGATTCTGGTAACATCAATATACAGTTGGATACAGGTGAAAGAAATGACAATAACATTTCTCTCAGCAATGATGACAGAAGATAAATGGCTCAGTTATCAATCTCAGAATCTTTATTAAAGCTTAATGGTAGATGCCGGAGTGAGGGAGCTTTTAATTTTGCTTTATTATATTTGCCTAGTGAAATGATTGCAACATTCTCTCTTGGAGGAGGACTTTGCTAGAGTTACTTCTGTTTCTAAACCTGAACAACCACAGCATAGCAATATGTTGTATGAGAAACTGCAGAGTAAAGCTACGAAGCTGTCAGCTGACGCAGATCTCGGCTGGCACTTTATCAAGAAAAACTCACCACTGATAGCACAACTTAGATCCAGTGGGCTCTAAAAGACATTGAACAAAATCTATACAGGTTGCAATTCTTAAATTTCTCCCATGCTTTTCCTTTCCCTTCTGCCTTTCCCCCTTTCCTTTTTCCATTATTAGTAGCATAACACTAGAATGGGATAAGGATGAAGGAAAGATATGTAAAATCCAAACTTCTAGGAGAAGAGGGAGTTGAAAACCAATAACCAAATGAGCAAGAAAACAATTACTTTCTGGTGCCAATGTTTTCATTTTCCTAGTAGAACTTTTGACCCTGAAATTTTCTACCTGCAGTAGCTCCTGATATTTATTAATTATCAACCCACACTTCAAAGCTGATCGGTTTTCAAGGGCTTGTGTGGAGGTTAGTTCAGGAAAATGAGTATTTGGTACTGCAGGAATATGTTTAATTGGAGGTGGTTTCATTTTGGCAGGGCTTGGGTTTGTGTAAATGCATCATACCTCTCATTTAAAGATGCCTTTAAAGTGTCATAGGGATAGGCCCTTCAAAGATAGAAAATAATGTATGCAATATAAAAGTCACAGGGATATTTCTGACACAGTGTCATATGATTTTGCATTGCGTGATAACATCTCCTCGATAGATAAATGGAATGTTTTAAAATATATGTGGTGTATTAGTTGCTGTAGTGACTGATAAGGACACGCAGAAGGCTTTCCATTTTGTTTCACTTTGTTATAGCTTTTAATAATTTAGCCTAGATATTATTTTGGTGCTGGTAGTATCATTTCTGATCTCACTTGTCCTTTGCCTCCAAAATACCTTTGAAGCTAATAAGTAAAGTACCCAATTCTGCTCTTTTCATTTACACAACATGAGAGCTGGGTTTTGCCCAAAGAGGACTGCATGGTCAGCCCAGTGATCTGGAAAACAGAGAAAAAGATAATAATACAAACTAGGATTCTCAAAAGTAATTGTTAAGAATTTTTTAAAATATATTTTTAATTTCAGAGAAATTGATGGCTATAGGTAATTCTGAATGCAGCCCAACATGTATATTTGTTGTTAGCAGTGGAAATTTTCTCTTATCATTTTATGGTTTTAATAATGAAGGAAACACTTTAACATGTTTCATTACTCCCCCATTCCTGACTATATTCAACCAAAATTTTGATATTAGCATTTCCAAATTATGTATTTTTATAAAAAATATTAAAGTTTAGAAATCAGTTAACCTAAAGGTTAAGTGCAGAACAGCATTTGAGCCTAAAGTAACTTAACCCTTCTTTAAAAAGACCTAAGTGTAAAGAATAAAGACAGTATTTTTCCTTTTCCTTTTTTTTTAAAGAAGCCACATGAAATGTTCTCCGAGTTAAGTTTTACCATTCATAATGAATGCAGTCTCGCCATTCAAATGCGACCATAAGTACACAGAAGATAAGAATTTAATTAAATGTAGATTAAAACCAAACAGGAAAACACACTCGCTGATAATTTTATCCCATCCTCTGGCCATATTTTTTATACTTCCTTCTTGTTCTTCTTTGGGCTATAGCTTATCAACATGCCGATAGTACCATAACTCATTACATCTGATGGTGCTGCTGAAATGTGCAGGCTTGGTGCTTGAATTTCAGAGGCACTTAAAATGCAAAGCATGTAAATGTCTATGTTAAATATATTAGTGTGGTAATGTTAGTGAAAAGAAAGTGATTTCTTACAAATCCTTGTACTTCACATCATACATTATCGTTGCCCAGTCACAAACTGGTTTAAAAATATCTATTTAAGTTTTCTCTTAAAATATATTTCTCTTTAAATATATTAATTATGTTTTCATATGTCTTACCTGTCAATTTGTATATTAATTTCAGTTACTGGACTAGATCACTGAAAACATAGAGATTATGTTTTTAGGGCTTGGCTAAATACACATGAAGTAAACAGCTGACTGGGAGAGGTCTGACTTACCCACATAATGTAACAGTTCAGGACCAAATCACTGTTCAGGCTAAATGGACTTGGATACAAAACATTTTTAATCACAGATATATGCATTTTTTACAAATTAATGGGGCTGTTCCGTGGAGGGAGACACCAGTGTCCAAAAGTTGAGGGCTTAGCGGGGATCTGTCTCCACGGGATATCCCCAGTTATAAAAGAGGAAGACAATGGAGAACAGCCCCGAGGAGAAGGACTTGAGGGTGTTGCTTTGATGAGAAGACATGACCTGTCACTGTGCACTTGCCACCCAGAAAGCCAGCCACATCCTGGGCTGCATCAAAAGCAGTGTGGCCAGCAGGGCAAGGGAGGGCATCCTGCCCCTTCTACTTTGCTCTCATATGACCCCACCTGAGTTCTGTGTCCAGCTCTGGGGACCTATGGGACTGTTGGAGTGGGTCCAGAGATGGGCCAGGACCAGGTGGTGTCCTTCTCTGAGATCAGGCTGAGAGAGCTGGGGTTGTTCAGTCTGGAGAAAAGAAGGCTCAATGGAGACCATAGAGTGCCTTCCAATACCTAAAGGGAGCTTACAGGAGAGATGCAAAGGCACTTTTTACAGAGTCTGTAATGATAGGACAAAGGTAGTGGCTTTATATTTAAAGAGTGTAGGTTCATAAATTAGGAAGAAATTCTTTATTGTGGGTGTTGTGAAACACTACAACAGAAACACTGCCCAGAGAAGTTGTGAATGCCCCATCCCTGGAAGTGTTCAAGATGCAGCTGGGTGGGGCTTTGGGCAGCCTGGTCTAGTGGAAGGTGTTCTTGCAGGTGGCAGGGCGTCTCTAAGGTATCTTCCAACACAAAGTGATCTATGATTATATGAACATCTATATTCTATTCATTGGCTCAACTGTGCCAAAGTTACTCCCTTATCTGACAGGGTTCACTGAAGTTCATGCACTTATGCTAACACCGCTGTCAATTTGGCCCAGTTGCTACACACAGCTACATTTTGGTGCATCATTATTGATAATCCATTTATAAATATTATTATGTACAGCAAGAATAAAACATTTATATGTTATAGGGAAACAGTTAATGTAGACAGAACTCATGGATTCCAAACTGGCCCTATGGCAGCTTGTGTATTTCTGCCTGACCAGTAGCCTCTAACAGATCTGCAACAAGTTCTTTAGCTAACCAACATTGCAAGATAAAAGAAAAGCGTGATCCATAAATAATTTAACCTCAATCTGTTCACAATTTTTATTTCCAATGTATTTTGCTCACTGTATTTCCTGCACAGTTTGAGGAAATAAACTATTGGTTCAGCTCTATGATGGTTTCACTAGTAGTAGAACAGACTTTGGAGCCTGCTCAGAAATATGGAGATCAAAGTAATAGTTGGCTTAATTAAATAGTACACTAAGGTTTAGAATGTCAATGTATACTTTAATATGCAATCTTGATTTTGTAACCACTGTTAAAGCATAACTGAAATAATTTCTCTTCTCCTGTTATCTTATATTTATAACCAAGGCCTCAAAAAAATGGAACTTCCTTTGGTTTTGCAGTAAGGGAACGATTTCTTTCTGCTGTTTTATCAGCAAATAAATTATTTATCTATATTTTACTTTTAAATGATTCAGAATGCTCTGAGAGTTGCAGTGTGATTATGAACTTTGCTTCAGCTCTTGACCAAGAGGTATTTTCAAATGAAGAAGATGGATCTGTAACTTTTTATAATTAGATGGCCTTTGACTTGAGCTTTGTGGATCAATCAGGAGAGAAATTACTTCATGTAAAAAGTTTAATAATATTAAAAAGTAATTACTGAGGTAATCAGAGAAAACTCTGCACCTCATCAAGAACCACACCTGACCTGCCATCACTCAAATTTAGGACAGGATTTGAAAGCAAGTTTTCTAGTGCCAGACCAGAGAGCATCAAAAGTATATGAGACCAATGGGTCTCAAAACACCCCAGCATTTCTGTAATTTTCAGGGTACGATCTAGCCTTCATTTCTTCCACTGGACAGCAAAATGAGACAAAATCCTTGAGAGCTTGCATCTAATTTGTTTTTTTTTTTTAATTATTAACCTTAATAATAGTTTGTGTCAGGTAAAGCTAAAGTTGAGTCTGGAAGTTGGCACATTTCAAAACTGAGTCTTTTCAATGTCAAAGCCATTTGATACATTTGAACTCATATACCACTGTACTAAATTTTTGGACATACTAAAGTAAATAGAGTCCTAGAAATGAAACAATATTTAAATAGACTTAGAAATAAAGTGCATTTTTTTTGCAACATCTGCTGCTGTCCTGTTACACATGCAGAGAAAAGTCAGCCCAAGGGTTTGTGAAACAGTGATGCTTCAAGAGAAGGTATTTTTGATCACTACTGTGACATTTGGGAATAGTTTAAAAAACGTTTCCAGCCCAGAGATGCTGAAGTACATTTTAAAGAAAAGGATACTGCAGGTGACAGGAAGGTCTGAAACAAGCTGGGTTTCTAGAGGCTTTGCTCTGTAAAGAATGGGTGTAGAATTTCATGTATTAATAATACAAAATATTCAAAGGGCTCCATTAGCATGGAGATCTTAGGCCAGTTCCACAAAGGACTGGCCCATCAAATATAGTTTATGCCTTGAGCATAGAAACAGTAGAGAGAAAGTCTGTATTAATACTTAAGTGTCTGTGAGCTTTTTGGAGCACATTGTTAGGGCTTCATGCTTTCCAGGAACCACTAGGTGCCTCTTTCCACATCTGCAAGTGTACGCAGTGATTTGCAAAACAATTGATTCTTTTGTACACTTCCTGAGGAAAGGTAGACCAGGATGCATAAAAGCTATAAAATTTATTTTTCATTTATTGTGTCTATTCCCTAAGTTCAGGAGGTGTTGACTTTTGCCTTTCTGCTAGCACTGAGAGATGAATAATTCAGCAGAACAGCAGGTGTGGCAGCACCCACTCCTGCAGAGCCCACGAGCTGCATGGATGTGTCCAACTTTTGATCCTCAGCCAGTTCTGTGCCTCCAAAATTGTCTAAGTACCTCAGCAAGTGATATCAGTAATGTTTTCAGACAGGACATCAGTGAAAGGTGGGGCTTTTTGAAAGGAGTGCACTGGATTTATTTTTCCTCTGACAAGTTCATTGCTTTTGAGCTTATCCAATTTTGGTGGAAAGCTGAAGCCTGTCCCTGTGGATTTCACCATCTGGTAAAGAAATGCTCCATGGCAAAGCAGAGCTTGTGGGACTGAAACCCCTGGTTCTTTTCCCCAAACCGGTGGTAGAGGTCCAATTCCAGCACTGCTGCTTCTGGTCCCTGCTGCCTCCCGGGAGCCATCAGCCCTGTCTGCTCTGGCACCGCTGGGAAGCTGCTGCCATCGGGTCTGCAGAGGCAGGGGAAACATGGCCTGCTGCCAGCTGAGAGGCTGTTCTGGTATCATCACCCCTCCTCCAGGAGATGGGTGAGGATGGAGAAATCCACTGGGACACAGCAGCTCTCTGACAGGCAGGGTGAGTCGTGAGAATTGCTTCACAGGCACTGTAACTGCACTGGTGTCAGAGCTCAATGATTTTGCTGGTGTTTGATCCTATTTCCCATTAGAATCATACCTGATATCAATGCATCAAGAAAGCCCTCAGCTTCTGTTGTTCAATAAAAACTGTCTCCTAATCCTCATAACTGCATGTGTACTGCTGAAGTGAAATGGTCTGTGTTCTACCTCCATTTCTTTCTGGATAGTTCATGGGTATACCATGTGTGTACACAAATCTATTTGAGGCAAGAAAATACTTCTGTATTAGCATAGTCTTTTAGGTTTAACAAGTAATTAATAATACATATTTGTTTGCAAGTTAGACTGTCACCCACTAAATGTCCCATATCCTGACATGCAGAAACACATCCTGTACCATACAAATATAAAATTCATATTGCATGCTTACCTATATTCTTTCTAGTGCAAGTCTGGAACTGCCTGGCAATTCTGCCATTTTTTCTGTGAAGTAAAGCATGCAAAGCTTTGCTTGCAAATTCAAGAAACACCCTTTTCACAGCTAACTGATCCCCCAGTGCACAGCAGTACTTACCTTTGTTAATTTCTGAGTCACCCAAAATACCAACATTACCTTTTGTCCAAAGGTGCTTACATCCTCAACAAACACCATAATGATTGAATCATCAGTTCAGCATGAGTAGTTTTAAGTGAGCTACCGGGTGGCAATTTCATTAGATTAAGTATCTTTCTGCAAAATGATTGTGAAAATAAGCCAGGAGAAGTTAACAGTTGTGAAAGCTGAAAGGAGAAAATGACCTCTACTAATAAGAGTGCAGCCAGTAATATTTTCTGTAGTTTTGGCTGAACAATTAGTTTCTTAATAATTCCCTCCTTTCTCAAGTTATTTTTCTGCATTTTTTATTTTACAAACACTGATTTACGGTCTCACAGAAGAACCTAAGTCAGTAAGCCAAGCTCCAACTACAAACAGGCTTATATACATCACCTTAGTGGCAGTATGTCCATCAGGCATTGCAGAAACACCCCCCACCTCATCATGAATGGTAATATTTTAACTGACTCTTTCAAAATTCAGTGCCCAGCCTCAAAGTCAGATTGTGGCTAAAGCTTGTTGCAGTGTTAACAATAACATATTCTTTCCAGAAAAATTAAAATGACAGGTGTAGCTATTGATGCTTCAAGCACATACTCTGACCTATAGACTCACAATCTGCTGCACTCAATCCAGCACATACTGTGGCAACAGAGCTGTTCTGGAATCATGCTGGAGACAGACTGACAAATGCTATGTATGAACTTTAACTGTCCCCCCCAAATGTGAGTTTCATTTGCTTCTTAAGTTGATTGGTGCTGGAAATGAGCATCTCCCCATGCCTTATTGAGAACTGGTTTTCTTTCTAATTTATAACACTACACACTATAGGGAGTGTGTATGTAATATGGTGTCTTTTCATATGTTACACTACTTAGGCCTTGAGTTAAAAGGCTGTTTCTTGTGAAATGTGTATCCTTCAGTTGAATTTTGCAGGTGGAGTCTTGCTGCATTATAATTGCAAGTAGTATTGCCCTTCTGATTATTTCTCTGGACTTCCCTATTTCTGCAAAAGAAGCAATTACAAAGAACTAAAGTGATAATACAGCAAACATAACTTTAATTCTGCTTTTGGTGATTTATCAGTTATTATATTTTGAATTTCTCTTCAGATCATTGATTCCAGTTTGATTTTGCTCATACATCAATTTTCTCTAATTCTAAGTAAATATAAGTCACATTTTTTACATTATACCCCTCAGAGGACTTTATTTTTTCATTTCAGTAAGCATTATTTGAATCATAAAAAAATACATTGCAGTATTCATAACGTGCTGCTTATGTGACAGTTTTTGAACTTTAATATTATTTTCTGTAGTGTGAGGGCTTAGCAGACTATAAAAGAGACATATTGTTTATAATGTTTCTGCACCACAACAAATGATGCACTTCTAGCATCTATGAAATGGCAGTAGTTTTCTAAATTTGTGATTCTTCTGTGTTCAGCAGTCAAGAACAGTTGTACATCTGCTCAGCACAGACTTTAGGAGACCATGAACTTTAATTGAGGAAAAATAATGAGGGTTCAGGGACCACTGATACAGAGTCGGTTGGTGAGGCAGGTGCCCTGCTGCCAGATCAATGGATTATTTACTCCTTTGTCATAAACAAGAAACAGTTGGGTCTTTGTAGAGATTACATTCATATTCCAACGCCAGGCTGCCTTTTTCTGTTCCCTTGTAAACATGCTGTATATGAATATTTTTGAAACTTGGTCTGAAAAGCATAATAGCTTTGCTCCTTCATTAAATGATGTAATGTTAACCTTAATAGTAAATTTTAAGAAACAATTTTAAATGCAGTGATATTCATTCTAGTGGGCATATTAATTAATAATCTGTACTTCGTGTGCACAGAAAGGATTCTGGAGGTGTTGCGGCATGTTTACACATGCATACAAATGCATATTTGTAATGCCAAAAGTTAGATAAAAATATAGAATAAGAAAGACAATTATATGAAGATATTTAGAAGGAAAAAAAAAAAGAGAAATACAGCTGAGCACATTTAGCCAATCTTTTACAGTCTGACTACCATAATGATAATGTTGTTTCAGAATAGAGTTTATAAAAATTTTACACACCACTGAAGTGGAATTTTCTGATGCTTTAATCAGAAAAAATACAGACTGCTTTTCCATGTGAGTCAAGCAAGTAATCAGGAGTTTCAGTAAGCATCCCTAATCCTGGGTGTGCTAGTGGCTATCTTTTACACACCTGTGTAACCCAACAGGGCAAGGTCAGCCAAAAATGGCATGTTCTGACCTCATAGGTATTCATTAGAAAAGCAAACAAAGACCACTGTGCAAGACTGCATAGAATAAGCCTTAATTTCCATTTTAACAAGTCAGTCAATCTCACATTAGAATCGTAGAATCATAGAAATGTTAAATTGGAAAGACTTTTAAGATCATTGGGTCCAACAACTAACCTGACACTGCAAAGTCCACCACTAAATCACGTCTCTAAGTGCCACATTGACACACCTTTTAAATACCTCTAGGCATGGTGACTAGCATTTCCTTGAGCAGCCTGTTCTAATGCTTGACAACTCTATGCATAAAGAAAATTTTTCAAATGTACAACCTAGATCTCCCCTGGTGTAATTTGAGGCCATTTCCTCTTGTCCTGTCACATGTTACGTGGGAGAAGAAACTAACCCCCACCTCACTACACCCTCCTTTCATGTAGAGCGATAAGGTCTCCCTGAGCCTCTTTTTCTCCAGGATAAACAGCCCTAGCATCCCCAGCTGCTGCTCATCTGATTTACTCTCTAGACCCTTCATCAGCTTTGTGGCCCTTCTCAGGACACGCTCCAGTGTGAGAGGTCCAAAACTAAACCCCAGACTCAAGGTGTGGCCTCACCAGTGCTGAGTACAGGACAATCACTGCCTCAATCCTGCTGGCCACAGCATTTCTGACACCAGCCAGGATGTCACTGGGCACACGGCCAGCCCATGTTCCACTGGCTGTTGACCAACACTTCCAGGTCGTTTCCAGCCAGGCAACTTTCCAGACACTCTTCCCCAAGCCCATAGCATTGCAGGGGGTGTCGTGGTTCAAGTGCAAGACCCAGCACTTTGCCTTGCTGCACCTCACAGTGTTGGCCACAGGCCAGTGACCTTGATCTAGTTAATACCCTCATGAGAACACATGAAAGTGATTGTGAGACTTCTTGCAGCTGCCTATAGAATATTTCATCTGCCTTTTCATCTTGGTTGGGAGGCCTGTAGCAGACTCCCACCATGATAATTGCCTTGTTGGCCTTCCCCTGATTCTTACCCAGAAACACTCAACCCCATCCTCGCCATCATTAAGCTCTAGAGAACCGAAACACTCCCAACGTAGAAGGCTACCCCAGCATGTCCCCTTCCTGCCCATCCCTTCTGAGGAATTTATAGCCATCCATTGCAGCATTCCAGCTGTGTGACTCATCCCACAATGATGGTATGATGACAACTATGTCTTAATTTTTCTGCTGCACAAGTGCTTCCAGTTTCTCCTGTTTGTTGCCCATGCTGTGTGAACTGGTGTAAATGGACTTCACTTGGGTTATTGAGCCCTCTACCTTTTTCAGGAGAAGAAGCTCAAATTCCTGCATGACTGTTCTCAAGCTCTTCTATGGTTTCTAGCACATCAATAAGACTTTCATCCTTGTGGTCTCATGGATCTCCATCCCCTACATCTACCATGAACCAGACAGAAGGACCTCACTAGTGCACCATCCCTCAAACACTCACATGCCACTCCCAGGCTTGTCTCCAGTGATCCTGATTTTATCCCCTTTCCCCTTAAAATTTAGGTTAAAGCTCTCTCCATGAGCACTCCTAACTCCTGTGTCCATCCCCCTTTGAGACAGGGAAAGGTTTGGTGTCACGTGATCAAAGTTCTGCCAATAACACTAAATTGCAAGCCAGATATTATTCTCCTGGTTCTATCCATTTCTTCCTTCATCATTCCTGCAACTGTGGTCCTGATGCCTTAACTAGTTGTCCCAAAGACCTGAAGGCTCTCTTGATTGTCCTTGGCATTCTTGTTGCCATGTCATCACTGCCCATTTGAAAAATCCATGATGGCTGATAACCTGAGGGCCATTCCAGGATAGGAAGTTTTCCTTTCTCATCTTTAACACACACACACCAGGGAGGCACAAAATTCTCTGAGAAGTAGGTCCAGACTGTTTCTTCTGTTCCCCTTGGTAGAGAGCCTCCTGTGACAGTGACCCATCATTCTTTCTTTATGGAAGCAGTTTTGTCATGGGTCATATGGTAACAACCTCTGGGACAGCTCCACACTGCAGGAACCATCGTCCTCATCATTTCCCAGTTCCACTGGCAGAGGCTTCTACCTATTATGGGCCCCCCTTTGAGGTGGAGCAGCCTCAGAGGAGATGCACCTGAGGCATCAGGCAGCATTGTCACCCAACCCCTTAACTCATGTTCAGCCATGCGGTGAGGGGACAGGGAATGCTCCACATTGTGAAAACTGTCAGTCTGTCAGGCCCCTCCCTGGGAAGGCAAGGTGCAATTCCAGCAGTCTGTCTCTCACACCCCCTGATACTCCTCAGCCTCTGGCAGAGGGTAGAGGAGCTCCTGTGTGTGGGTGCACCACCACCAGGCTGCTCACTCTTGCCATCCATTCTGGCATCAGAGCTGGGCACAGCTCCAGCTGGCACCAGGGTGGCAGTGTGTCCCCACCGGAGCTCCCTGGTGGAGCTGCCTGGATTTCAGTGCCCTTCATGCACCCCTTTGTCCAGCCTAAACTGCCACACCATGTCCTGCTGACTGCCCCAGCCTCTCTGTCCATCCTGCTGGCAGTGCTCCTGGTCACCAGCACTCCCCAGGGGCTCCTTTTACATGTGTGGGGCCTGGCCACCATTGCTTCTGGCCCTGCCAGGTCCTGGCAGCTGATGTGAGCTGAGGGTTCCTGGCATCTCTTTGTATTCCACATGAAGTTCTCCCAGTTTGGGAAGCCTCTGGGCACCATACTGGGGTGCTCTGCTGCAGAACAAGTTGGCACCAGAGCCACTCACCTCAGCAACCAGGGCTGGGCACTGAGGCTGTGGACCCTGTGCCATTCAAGAAAGTATATTTGCTTAAATCCCTCTCCTCAGAAATAATGGGATTAAGTTCCTACGAATGGGCTGAAGGGCCAAGGAGCTCTGACTTCAGAAAGTAGGATGTTCATCATCTGATTTCCAAAACTTCTTCTCAAATTCCTAAATAAGCATTGTTTTCAAGAAATTGGTTTTTTTTTTTCAATCTAATATCAAATATTGAAATCCTGTTACCTAGAATTCTTTCTCATACTCCACCTCCACATTTCTAATAAATAATTCTGAGTTAATGTTTTTGGGAATCCTTGTTCTTAATGCTAAATAATAATTACATTGTTGCATGTTAACTAAGAAAATGCCAGTTTCCACAATATAGATTTTTTTATCAAATTACTAATTACGTTACTAAAGTTGTCCAGACTACATCCAGATTTAAGAAATACAGGAAAATAATTTTTTATCTTGCCAAAAATATAATTTGTCCCAGCTGTATTCCCTTAATTAACTTAAGATATTTTCCATCCCATCTTTCTGTTGTTCTAAATGACACAGGACATATCATGTTTTCTGTTCTTGGATATAAATTTTACTCCTACATATTCCACTCACTTTTCTTCTCATGCTTTAGAGAAGTAATCTTTGCATATTTCCATTTCTGCAACTGCTTTTGGTATCTTCTTCGTGGCCATGATTATGGGGTCACACACACCACATTGGAGTGAGTGTGCCAACACATAGTTCCTTTATGTAAAGGGGTGGGAAACAGCCTGATAAGCAATGAGAGTATCTGCATTTGTCACTGTTTCTGCAAGGTACTGCTTTTGGGATCAGAATAGTTATAGCCTTCATTTTGCATATATGTAGAACTAATATACTACTTTGGTTTTCTATGCTCAGAGATACTCAAGCTGTTCAGTTACTTCAAATTTATTCCAAAGCATTTGAAAATAGATTTTAGTCTGTAATTTTATCTTTCTAGTGATGATCTAATCCACAAATGAAGCTACAAGTAATTGCATTTAAAAATGTTTCATATTATATAAATTCCATCATAAAAGCCAACGACTGTAAAATGTATGCGTTAAAATTGATAGAATACTTTTAATTTATTAATAATTGGCAAATTTGTTTATTACCTAGTCTACCTTGAATTTTTGGAATTAAAATACAGTGGATTTTAAAGGAAGAAAAATTGCACTATATAATTTCTTTTTATACAAGAATTGTAAATCTCAAGACTAACTAGCCTGTGTTTTTTGTAGAACCTTTTTAAGCAATGGTCAGTTAGTATTTTAATAAATATTAATAAATTATTACCACTAGTAATTAGAGTGATCATAATGCTTTGTATAGGTTATACATGGTTATACAATATAATGTTACTCATATTGAATGCAGTAATTTTCATTTTTGATGTATAATTGTAGTCCAAATAGATAGGTATTTCTTTTAGTGAAGGATGTGCTCAAAAAAAAAAAAAATAAAGAGCTTGTCTTGTATGCCATGATCTGAAGATATATGTAAAAACCTCAAGATTTGTTAATCTTTAAAGCTGTGCACAGAACACTGATATTTTACCTGCTGTCCTGCATTCTCAGGAAAAAAAAAATCCTACATGTTTCTGAAGTGTGCTGCTTTTAGTTTGACCACCATGAGCTTCATCTGCACTTGTAAAAGCTGATGTAATAGCTGCTTGTATTTCATACAGCCATCTCCCAAGTGAGCCAGAGGGGTTAATCTGAAGATTAGTAGCTCAAATCCCAGCATTTTCTATATAGTTTTCAATTTTGAATTGTGTACTGTTATTGACAGTCTCCTTTCCTTTCACTCATTAATTCTGATATTTGGAAGGACTGCAGCAGTGTCTGAATGACAGCAAAGGTGTGTGCATAGAAAGTGCATGAATGATTCTTGCTGGGTCTATATACATATTTATGTTAACATGTATTTTCACAAAAATTTACTATAAACATTGTTAGCATATGTAATCCTTTATATTTTTCTTATATATTCAGAATCTCACAAGGTCATCTACATTTTGAACTTTGTAGTATATTGAGCATCTGTCTAACTTAAAAGGTTTCACTGATGAATTTAGGTAACTATTGTAAAATGTTTTTTTCACTTGGAAGTTCAGGGGGAAATGACAGCTAACATGCACTTCACAAAGGTACTTTACAGAACAGCAAGAAACAAGTGCATCTTTGCAGTCCTGGCTCCATGTGAAATTTTCAGCCATCACTTGGTCAGAGAAAGACAGCCTAAGTGTGTCTCTGATGCTTCTGCCAATCTGAAGTTTTCTTACAGGATTAAAGTTGTTCTTGCAATATAAACAGGATCTTCCTGAGGGCTCTACTGGATCATTTTGAAATGAAAACAATACACTTAAATATTTTTACTGGAGTACATTAAAAAAGTCTAGCCTTTTATCTGAATTTCAAAGATTACCAGTTTATATTAGCATTTTCAAAATAGCATTTGGTTTTATCCCTGTATCTACTGCTATTTTCTCTTTTTCTAATGGCTCTCTAACCTACCAGAAAAGACAGAGCAGTATCCAAAGGCTGGACAACAAAAAGAGCTCAAATTGGAAATAAATGCACTTTTTAGACACTGAGATTAATTAGTCCTTGGAACAGTTTAATTGTGATATATTGTCTGTTGCTTTGTTTCTTTTAATGGAGTCCACAGACTTTCAGAAAAGAAAAATGTGACCACAACTTGTGAAGCACAAGCCATTTCCAGAATTACTGGGCAAATGCTAAGATATGCAGTAGGCAGGATGCCAGACTTGGTAACCAAAACGCTTCCTTCAGATGTCAAAACCAAAGCAAATGCCCTTCTATTATTTTGTTACTCTCTTCTCACTTCTGTTATTTGCCCTGATGTTTTAAGTACTTCTTGCCGTGTCTTAGATCTCAGGTGAAAAGGAATCACTTACTGACATATTAAAAACAGAGTGGGATTCTCATGGGAGATGATAAAGCATGATTGCACTGTAGGCAGAGATAGCATAAAACTCTTCCTTGCATCCTCACCTGATTCCCAACATTTGAACCTTATGCTCCAATGGCATCTGAGATTCCTAAGAGAAGGGAGTAGCTTGCCGGGTTATCAAAGATACTTGCTTCAGACATTCTCTGAGCTGTTTATCTGCTAAAGGAGATAGATGAATTTCTGCCTTGAGGTTTGGTGATTTTGTTTTAGTTTTATTTTACTTATTTTATTTTTCCCCACATAGATGTTAGGATCATATTCTGTTCTAAGCCAATAGGACCCTTCTTGGGACCAGCAAAGGCCAAGATATTATTTATTCCCTCAGTGGTGGAGTAGCCAGTCGCAAGAATGTTATGCCAGTGTGTAAGGGTGTGGTTAGTGATGCTGAGAAAGGGAGGAGGAAGCCTCCCCTGAGAGTTTAGAGGCTAAAAGGTGGGAGTTATGAACTACAACAACTGCATTTATCTATTATCAATTTTTAATATGGCCAGATGGCATTTTCTCAGTAATTTTTTTTCCAACTAAATGGAAATTCAGAAACGCCAAGTTTTATGTTTTCATTCTTGACATAAGTCTACAGCACAGTCACTGAAGCTGGTGTATATGTAGGAACAGAAAGGTGAAACCCTGATCTGTTCCAGTTCTGGCTGCTCAGCCTGCCAGGGCTCCCACTAATACACAGATGCCACTTTCTCCATTACAATAGTCAAAAAGAAAAAAATCCCTGACAAAAAAATTGGAAGGAACATGGGGGTTTTTGCCTCAGTTAGGGTGGTTTACTGCAATGCAGGCACATCTTCTGCATAATACATCAGAGTTGTAGCATAGGAGTGTTAGCACAAATGAAAGTCCCATTTTTACAAGAAATGTAATTTGGCTCGCATCCAAATAATCACCCAAATAATAAGAGAAGAGCTAAGTGGGAAAAGAAAGCATCCCACAGGCCTTCTAAAAAATGCACACTTACAATTACTGCGCTATGTACTGTGAACAGAGAGGTCTGTCACAACCAGACTTATAAGAAAGCAAAGGTTATTCTACAGATAAACAGTTAGTACAATAAAAAATTTTTGAAGAAAAATAAAAATCAATATTTATGCTTGCATCATTGTATTTTATATAGAGATAGCAAATTCAGCACACTGGATGGAACTAAGAAGTTAATTCTGGGTTTTTTAGTATTATTATTATTATTCTGTTAGAATTACTGCAGTAGATCAGACAAAAGATCCACATCTTATCCCTAGAAAATGCTTCATCCATCTTCTTAACACCCACATCCCTGAAATTCATATTTTTTTTTTAAGAGATAAGTCAGTGGATAAGGGGGATTGATGCCTTATCTGACAAAATGACCAAAGCTTGAACACATGCAGTCTAATTGCTCCTTGCTAACTCTGCAAGCCTGACTATAGCCTCTCCCCCACTTCCCACACATCCACCTACATTTAAGCACGAAATGGCAGCGTCTCATGAAAGTCTTTCCTCTTGGGTAATGTGGAGATATGAAGACAATCTTTGCCATATTAATTTCCCCCTTCTCTGAATCAGTAAAATTACAATAGGGAAGGCACCAGTTAAGTTATTTTAAGAAGAATCAACTTTCATGTTGTAAACCTTGGATTAAAGAAATTAGTTAAAAATATTAATATACTGTATTTCATGGATTTGGGTAAGAAAAGAGGGAAATCAGAAACGGGTTATCACTGAGATTGTTAGGAATAAAATAAGGTACCTTGTAATTGAAGTATTCTTGCTATATTCTTAAGCCTTTATTCCAAAAAGTATCCTCATGCAAATAGAATAAATCACATTGCAAGCCTTTCAGAAATGCCATTTTCAGACTCTACCTTCTGATGATTACTGTTCTCTTTTTTCTGTAAAGTTCTATAGAGAATATATTTTAATTAGCTTCCACTTGATACCACTTCATACACACTGCCCAGATTTGACCCAGTGTCTGATCATATAGAATGCATTACAAAAGAACTGGTCATTTGAGTGCTTTAATATAGCTTTGCATTAATGTGAGACATCATTTAGACAAGGCATTAAAAGTGTTATTTTAATGACTGAAGTGTGTAGGGTGGGAAGAAGCTTAATCTTTATAGGAAGAACAATTTCAATTAGCTCTAAAATATTAATTTGTTGGTATAACTATATACTCTAATGTATTTGGCTACAAAAAAATCTAATGAATAATACATTGCTAGATCCCAGTCTAATTCCTGTGTTGTAACTAATACTGTCAGTTGAAACAAGGAAAATAGTCTTTTAACGTTCATGATTTTGGTCGGGGTGCATTTAGTCTGATTGCTTTTAACAACAAATTTTGTTCAGCATAATTTGACAAGGTAGCACAAATGAGGAAAACACCACGTGGCTGTTGGGTTATTGAATAGTTCACAAATATAAAGGCACCATTTGTTTCTAAAAAGTGCATATCTTTTTTATTTATCCAGTGAATTTAAAATACATTATGATTGACAGGAATATGGTATCCACCTGTGGAAAGCATGAAGACTTGATCATAAAATTCCTGGGTTCTGTTAATCCCTTATGCTGTGATTGAGAAGTAAATATATTGTCCTTATGACTGCTGCTAGTCCATATATTAATTTCTTAGCCTTATATGTCCCATTTGTTATGGCTAGAAGCACTTCTCTCAACTTCAGCATTTGAGAACTTATAAAATAACTTCTCCTAAAATCAATGAGTATGTCATAGTTAAAATCATTAAACCTTGTGTGCCAAAAGCATATCTAAGGCCTTGGGAAGTAGATACAGCTTTAGAATTTCACTGTTTTTCTTAGAAATATTTTCTGATTATTCTGTAAGGATGTAAGGATTGCATTGCAGCTCATCAACTGCACAATACCTGGACAGAGCTTTGTCCCAAGACAATCAATTCATAGCATCACCTATGCCAATGTTGATTATTTTACTGTTAAAAAAGCTTAATTTTATGAAGCTCAAGGCAATTTTATTTCACTTTGGTGTCAGAATTGGTCACAGATGGTTTTAGGGAAGAGTATTGTGATCTTGCTACTGCAGGTTTTTTTTTGCTCTTCATGCCCTGAAAGAAGTGAAATGTTCAGCTTCTCTAAGTGTGGCTGTATTGAAGGCTCCAAGGTGACCCTCTTGAACTACCCTGTGTTCCCATATCACTCTAACAGAATAACTGTGCAAAACACAGTGTGCACCTTCTCAGTGTTCTAAAGCACCAATGCTGCTTATTTAAGTGGTTGCACTGAGAAAAGTGTCCCTTGCTTTTGCTCACAAAAGAATGGAGGCATCTGGTGTCCAGACCTGGTTATAGGTATTTCACTTATGGAAGAAAATGTGATTTCAGACATACTTTGGTGCCAAGAATTTTCTGTTATCTCTTCTCCAGGTGAGCATGCCAGATCAGTCCTCAGATGCACTATTTTTTTTCTCACTGATTGAGCAATGGGTTGTTATGTACATTTCTTAGGTCCCCAAGTCACTTGCTAGTCAGCCATCTAAATTGGAGATATCTAAGGCTCTCCAGACACCATGTTTGAGTCTTTGAGGTGCTTGTTTGGTCTATTTTATACCATCATTTTACAGCAAAATTAAAATTTATGTTTAACAAGAAAATGGGAATCAATGTAATAATTTATTTCATTATTAATAATTTAAGTTTCTTAATTTACATACTCTGGGATAAAAATGCTTCATTCCTTGTTTTTGGGAGCCTACTGCTTTTTTCTTTCTCTACAATAGTTTGCCTACTCAGGGTTAAAAATGCTTCATTTCTTGGTTTTGGGAGCCTATGCTTTTTCCTTTCTCCACAAAAAATGACAGAAAGTTAAAGGAAAAAAAATCAACCTAAGAATCTTCTAAAAGAAGAGAAACAGTTTTTTTGCAGTTTCAGAAACTAGGTAGAAGAATGCTTTTGTAATAGATTTCATGCAGCAGTTGGCATTGGCAGTACTGCAAAAAGAGATGTATTCTGTCGTGCTCTGTTTGATCAAGTGCTAAACCCGTGTGATCAATAGAGAGACAGATGTCGGGTGCAGATGGCGATGCCGTGATACCTGGGGCAGAGTGGGCCTGCCAGAATGACAGAATGGGAACAAGGAAGAGCAGCAATGCAACAGAATGTGACAAATGAAATTAGGGTTTATACTAGTCGATAATTTACAGCTAATAGAAAGTGACAGAATTTTTCAGCATACAGCACATTTACTCTCGCAATACTATAGTCAATGCATTTTTCATGCAGAACAATGGGAGCTGCTATGAAGACCTGGCTCTAGCTATATGTATTTTGTTACATTGCAACTTGTGCAATTGATATTTAAACAAAGCTAGCAACATCAAACCAAGTAAGCACCAAGAATGTATGAAGCAAGATTGTATTTTCAAGTTTGAAATGAGTCCATCTGATACTCAGACTGTGTAGCAGACCTCCAACAAGAAAATTATATTATTACTTGTTTATATGAATATAAAGTAGAGATCCACTACAGACACATAAATAAACATTGAATGGCCCTTGCTATTTGGAAACTGAGTTTATAATCTATTTCATTCTTTTTATTAATTATACCACAGTGAGCTTTCTGCTCTCCCCCTCTCCAAATTCCAATCTAAAGTCCATAGTTAATGCACTTGGCAGCTTATTGTGTTCTATTTCATGCTGATAGTTCAGAGTAGAATGATTGGTAGCTTAGGGTTATACCCTTTCTGTTAAATGTTACTAACACTTTTATTTCCTTTTCTGGCTTTCCTGAGTTTTGGGAGCTGTGTATGCTTGTGTGTGTACATGTGTGTATATAAATTAAAAATGTATGCACCCACACATATAAATTTAAATACAACTATATGGATTTTTAATATATTCAAAATTAATCACACACTCTTCCATTACATTTTCCAAGTTTATTCTGTTGCCAACTCTAATAAAAAAAGGAATCCCATCCCATAAAAAACGAAGGCTATCAAAGTTGTATTTATGACTGAAAATGTAATGTAGTGGTCAAATCTTTTATTGTGCAATTTAACATTTTCTATTTTCTGGGCAAAATTAATGGATATTTTATATATATTTTTTTTTTTTTACAATAAAAGAGCAGTTATGGTCTATTTTGCAGACTTGATTTTCATCAGTTCTGAGTAATGGGTCTACCTTTAACAGCCTATAATATGGCATTCAGCAAGACAAACCCTGAATCAGAACCGAAAAATAAAAATCCACCTTACTCTTCTTTTCCTGCTGTCTCCTGCTGCTCACTTGATATATTTTTCACACTTAAAGATAAATATCTCTTAATGCTGATGTCATTTGATTTTTAGGGTAAAATCTGAACTTAGTTTGGACACAGTAAACACAGAAAATCACCATTATGAACACCAATGCCTTTCCTTCAGGCCTCTGACAGTCTACCCAGGTATCTTTCACACTCATTTCTATGGTGTGTTAGTTCCAGTGGACAGTCATTTTGACTTGATGCCATGATATTCACACATAGGTGAGAGAAGACTTTTTCATGTGATTTTTCTTTCTGAAGCTGTGCAAATGTAAGCCTTTGTTATGGTTAGATAGACCACAACTAAAGTTTCAACAATAATTCCTTGAATAATGGTAATTTGACAAAGAAAACTCTATATGTTGATATGTATGTTTTTTAATAAAAAAGTGCATTTTCCCATTTTTAATGTGCTTTTTGACAACATGAATTTGTTGCTTTTCCCATGCCTACAGGGAGTATGTGTCTTTTTTTTCTCCCTAGGAATTTGAATAATTGCAAAATGTCTGGGCACCAATAAATACTGTCTTTCCTTGCAAATTCACGGTCTCGGATAGATGCATTTAGTCAGAAAAGGAGTTTCTATTTGTCATCCTGCACTAAATATGGTACATACAGTTGGAATTTTACAGGTATGAAAAGGAAGAGTAAATGTGTTCATGCTATGTTCCGCATTTGCATATTGGCCACAGGTGAAGATATTGAAAATGTATCGTACAATTTGTATACTTTGATTGATTGTTTCTATGAAACAAGTTTTAGGGAGTATGCCAGACACTTGTTGTTTTTACCAATCCAGAGTAGTGGTGAAAACCATGCTGAAAGATTGATCTCCAAAATGTCTAATACAAACACCTGTACTTGCTTCAGGTTTATCTGATACACTAAGCCTGCATTTGGCAATAAGCTATTAACCTTGAAACTCAAATGTCATCCTAAGGATAGTGTCATGCACAAAAGAGGACATAATGTTTTTGGTAATATATTCTTGCCTTCTCCAAAGTTGTAGCCAAGCAAAACAGAAGAGACAGCAGGTCTCCTCCTCTGAGCACTGGCACGGTGGTATCATCTTGGAAAGCCAAGCTGGGAGAAGAACAATCATCTGTGATATTGAGAGTGGCATGTTTCAGGTGCCATTAATCCACACGCATGTGCCCCAGCTGCCACGCTGCTGAACGGGGCTCACCTGTTGAAAGAGATCCTCTATCCAGTAACTTAGGGAGCTGAAAAAGAACGAGCAGATGTATCAGCAGGAGCTGGCACCTGATTAAGAAACAAATTAGGACCAGAG
The DNA here is from genome assembly GCF_028018845.1 of Melospiza georgiana. Classification (NCBI taxonomy): domain Eukaryota; kingdom Metazoa; phylum Chordata; class Aves; order Passeriformes; family Passerellidae; genus Melospiza; species Melospiza georgiana. The sequence goes on along the minus strand of NC_080430.1, from coordinate 129,074,985 downwards.
GTTTCTTATGACTCTCTTGGCTACAGGTCCAGGCCTGTAGAAGGGATAACACTTAATGCAGTCGAAAGCATTCTCAGAGATTTATTTTGATTTGCACGGGAATTCTGCTAGTAGACTAGCAGGTTGTTCAAATGGAAATTGTGTGGAGAATTTCTTGTAGAAAACTTTGGTGAGCAAAACAATATTAAATGGTCATTCTCCATTCTTCTATGACCACCCAGAAATTAGCTGAGCATTTTCAAGTAGCTTCTCAAGCACTGAAAATGTGCATTGGGTATATGGTTAACTGAAAAGTTCTAAGTGTATCTGATGCTATATATATCATAACTGTCTAATGTTATAAATTACCTGTATGCTCACCTTGTGAAGCCTTTTGCCATTATTATGATTATATGGCGTAATGCATAGTTATGTTATTCCAGGTGTGAGATGCTGTGTCCCTTTGTACACTATGAAAGCTGGAAGTACCAAACAGCTCTATTTCAGTGACACTACACAGCTTTATCTGAGCCCCAAAGGCAACCATTCAATTGTGTGAGACTAGACTTCTAATTTAAACACATCTAAAGATCTTTTGCTAGAGATCACAAAAGCCTATACAGTTTTTAGAACAAGACAGAGGCTGTCAGTTTGCCATATATGAAAGCTCAGCGCACCCAGATCTTGAGTAGTGCAAGCAACTCTGATCACAGCTGAGGAAGGGCAGCTGGAGTGATCAAGGGAGCAGCTATCTTATGACAATAGACAAAAAAGCCTGAGACTTCTCCATCTGGTGAAGAGAAAGCTGAGGGGGAAATTTGATACAGGCTTACAAAATCTTGAAGCTGGTGGATAAAGTGAATGAAGAACTGTTATTCCTCAAATCCTGCAGTGCTACAGGAAACTGGGAGAGGAACAATTTAAAACAGATTATCACGGCAGTGAGTTAACTCTGTGAACTTGGTACCACAGGAGCCTGTGAAAGCAGACAGTATCAGCAGGTTCAGAGAGAGATTGGACAAATTCATGGACAACAGATCTGTAAATGGTACTAAGAGGATGTATCCACTAATGTTCCTAATGCATGTACATGCTTGGGAACTCCTAGGGGAATGAACTGCAGAAGGAGGCCAAGTTCTCATATTTTTACTAAATAACATTGCCTGCTGCCACTCTCGAGAAAGTCTGCGCTAAACAGACCCCCCCACTGTTGCACCAGGGTATTTTTTATCTTTCTAAAGAGTAGCACAAAGACTATAAAGAGAAGTCATTTTCCTATGAAGAGTATCAGACAGCAGGAGTGCCTGAGTTCTGTTTTACTAGAACCATTAGTAAAGGAGACCCTTCAAAAATATTTGTGAGAAATGATAATAAGCAGGATTGTGTTTAATTCTTGTAAGTACTAATTCTTAAAAATCACTTCATATTTTAAAAGAAAATGTTGGAAAAAGACAATTTTCATCTGTCATTTGACCTTCAAATTAGGCTGTTAATGGTGATTAGGCTGTGATAGTAAATGAGAAAAACGCATGTTTCCTTCAGCAAGTGCAAAACACCAAACAATAATGCTGCAGTGAATACAGGCACCCAGACAGGGTGCCTGGAGATCAAAAAGCCAACCAAAGGTTTTAATTATCATATATATCAATGCAATATTCCTAACAGTTGGGTTGCTACCCAGAGCATCTTTCTGCAGAAGATTGATCACTGCCATATTTTCGAGTCTTTCCTTCATCACTTGCATTTTGATGGCACCTATATCATGTTAAAACTGGCATATCTCCTTTTTAGCAGGCACAATTCCACCTAACAGATGGCCATGATGATAGACATGCCAAAGAACCAGTATGTGTATCAAGTTTGATTATTAGGCATGAAATTCCTATCCAAGAACATTTGAGTGGCATTCTGCACCAATCGTCTGAGCCTATTGGTATGGGTTGAAACAAATGCTGTTTCACTAAAGTCAAGGGATGTGTTAACTACAAAGTGGGGAGTTGAGGACTATGTAATTTAAGGTCTTGGTGAAATGGAAGTAAAGGCCATTGCTTCTGGATCACTCATTCCACTCTAGTAGATTCAATCACAAAGCAAGTCATTAACTTCTACTGCCTACCCAATGGCACAATTTAGTGTTTCGGGTGTATTTCCTAGTAAATAGTTGTTCTTTTTCAAATGACATTTTAGCTGGCCTGCATAGATCTCACTGCACCACAGACAGTGCAAAAATCTGCTGAAAGGAGAGCTGAATCATAGACAGTTGGAACACCAAGCATGGGCTTATGAAAGCTGAATTGCCCATCTCCCAACAGAGACTCCTGTTGTCACAGGGTATGTTACACTGTACCTGTCCTTCACCACAGTGCAAAACTGCCACACATTTCATAACAAATAGCTCATTTTAAAATAGCAGACACTGTAATGACAGCAGAAATATTTTAACATACTAATTTTAAACCAAAATTAGTATGCTGTGAAAAGATTGTTCAACCAAGGTACCCACTCTTAATTGTGCTAGAGGAAAATATGAACCATGAGTGTCCAAAAAGGCACCTAATATTCATATGTTTTCCCTTTGAGAAAAATGAAAAGAAATAAAATCTGTGATGCAGAAACCAAGTCCTAGAATGTCAAATTTTTAAACTAGAATTTCTTTTAAATATATCTGCTTATATTTAGTGATATTTTATTTCCTTTTTAATTAGAGATTGATTTTTAATTTTTTTCTTTGACATATATTTTTTACCAAATTGCTGCTAAGACATCAACATTGGTTTCTTTCATATTTCTTCACTTTTTTGTGCTTGTGTTTTGCATTTTAAATACAGAAGAAAGGGTATCAAAGGTTCCAACTAGGTGGAATTCACAGAGTTTCAAAATGGGACTTTGTCATTAATTTTCCATTTGAAATCAAAACATGTAATCTTGCCTACAGATGTCTATCCGTTTTGGTTTATTGGTTTATCATGGTATAGCAATACCAGACATTTATTTGACTGGTCTAGTGGGCAATCAAATGCAGGTTTTTTGATGAGGTAGTAGTAATTATGATTTAACCTTTCTGATTCAAAGTCATCAATGCACTTCACAATGCTTTGTGGATGCATTAAGCTATAAATTACAGTTGTGGAGTCTATGTGTTATGCTGATTGAGGTTAGCAGATTGTTCCCCTAAGTTCTCACTCCCTGGCAGGTGTGCAGAGCCACCAGGTAACCCAACCATTACTGTCCTTTTTAAGCTAGTATTGCAGAACCATGACCTGTGACTGCTGAACAGATTTAAGATGTGTCATTTGCAAATTGTGTAAAAAATGTTGAGCAAAAGTAGTCCAAAAATATTTTCCTAATTATTATAAACACATGCCTGTCAAAAGACTAGAAGTAAGTTATGTTCAGGGGGATTTTTTTTTTTGAGTTTTTCTTCCTCAGAATAATTTCTATTTTTTTGTTATTATTATAAGGACACAGCTCAATAAGAGGATTGAAATAAGTTAGGAGATTGGGTTACTTTTGCAGTGGCAAATTGAAATTGAACTTCATGACTCTACCACGTGCCTTTTGCAGAAGGAGATAAAACCTGCAAGGGTATACACTCTCACTGCTGCTTTTGCCACCATTTTTCTCCAAGGAATGTGAGGGGGATGTTAGAACACAGCATAAAGGGCTCATTCACTGCCCACAGCTGGCACTGCCTGCTTTCAGGATTGCCCGGTGTCCTATGGGAATATCTCACTGGAAAGAAGGTTTCTTCCCTAATTCTCTCTTGCTGTGACCAGTACCCATCTTTTTGGAGGCATTCTTGGGTTGTTAGGTTGTTTTTTTTTTTCAAAAAAGCCTTGATTTTTAGCATGTCTGTCTCTCTTAAGTATTTTCTTCACTGACAAGCTCTGTAACACACCATGGTTAAATGGAGGTGCAGTAATTTCATTGAAGCATCCAGAGAAACCAATGCTGAAACTAGACAAGAGATTCAATTCCATTTTTCCAGTATCATATCTTAAACAGTGAATTATAGCTTTAGAAATATTATTATTTGATTAATTTTTTAAAAGGGAATATTTTGTCACAAAATTTGCAGGATGGATGTTGATGACAGATGGATTTTTTTTCTTTTTTTTTTTTTTTTAATAAAAGAGCAGTTAAGTAGAAGCTAGGTCAGTCAGATAATTTATCTGATAAGCAATGTTTCTTGTTTAATGGTAATTCTTTAAGACCAGTGTGCTTAGTCGAGCATAATTTCTCATCATGAAGTATTATAGTAAAAAATGTGAACAGATACTAAATACTTATCTATCAGTGGCATTTCTAAGATCAACATATCCACTTTCCATGTCTTTACAAAGTTAATTTTGTGCTCTGTCTCTTCCTTGTGAAATTACAATTTACATTTTGATTCACCATAAAATTCAGTTCAAACTTTTCCTACTATTTCATTCTAGAGATCCGTCTGCTTTTATTTAACAGATGTCCTTTGATCTCAAGGAGACAATTGCTGTTTTACTACTTTAATGAAGCTTGTATTATTATAGGCAAAATGAATATTAGACCAAATGGTAGTAGAAATCCCAGAGGGAAACATGCTTCTCTGTCTGGATCTTGGAAAAGCAGAGTAATTCATTTTACTCACTGATTATATTCAATAAACCCATATTCCCTGTTCTTATTTACTTTTCTTTTTTTTTTTTTTTTTTTTTTTTTTTTTTTTTTTTTTTTTTTTTTTTTTTTACTATTATGGGACAGTGTTTCTGTTCATTAGATTCAAGGTACTAGTCACAATTCTTTTGTCACAAGTGACACATTGGACAGTTCTTAAGTGTTACGGAGAAGAAATAATCTGTTAAAGGAGGTAGGAGTTAAAAAAGGCACTTTATTTGTACTTTTAAGTAGCTAATGCCCATTTCTTACCTGTGCTTTCAACAGACATCAGTCTGGATCATGTTTCAATGCCTTTTAGACCCTTATTTCCTAGAAACTAGGAGGGATCAGATTTAAAAGTGACATTTCATAAAGGAAACAGCAGGGGATGGACACACATGGAGAATAGAAAGAAACAGAAGATAAAAGTACTTGAAGTCAAAAATTAGTTACACATTTGAGAAAGAAGGATGTGGAAAACACAAATTGCAGTAGTTTTAGCAGCACACATTTTTGTCCCCTTTCCCTAACATGACATGGCAGTAAGAGGCCACAAAACATGGGATTTACTAATAGCTTTCATGGGGTTTTTTTTGTCCTTTTGACTGTTTTTCCACCTATGCGATCTACTTTAGACAGACTCAACTTTGGGAACAGTACTGATGGTTGCACCACACTGCTGGGATGAAGGTTTAGTTCAGAATTCTCTTTGGGCATTACATCACTCTGTAGAAAAATGCATACACAGCAACTGAGCATGTTGTAAGGACACTCTAAGGTCTGCTGCTAGATGTCATCACAGGAAAAAAGGCTGCTCAAAAAAAGGGCATAGTTTGACTAGAGCAGTGGCAATTATCTCAGTACAAATCGATTTGACAGCCAGGAAGATACTGGTTCTTAGGCAGATGTGCAAACGTGAGTAGCCTCACCTATCTGATTTCTGACCCTGTTCCACACCTGAATCTTGAAGCAACACAAAAGATAGGGAAAGGGGAACTCCTCAATCAGCACTAAGGAGTGGGAAAGAAACATAATAATTATTGCTTTTTAATTTATTACTAAGCAAAACTGAATAATCTCAGAATACAAAAAGCTTCCAAGAGTTAAAACTTAAAGAGAACTGGAAGCCCTAGGAATCAAAATGTGGCGAGGACTAGTGATGATGTGGCCCACATGAACTATTTAACTTCTGGATACAATGTGGAATTCTTTATAATACAGGTAAAATACCTTGGAAACATTTGGTGCCTGTGAGCAGAAAAGATAAATATTTTGTCAATTCTTAGTTCAAGGTACACTTTTGTTTTTGGTAGAATAAAAATTTGATTTCTTTTTGTGCTGCATTTCTTGTAAACTTATGTTAGAGACCAAATAGGAGCTATGAACAAAGATTTCAAGTGATGAGCTGTCCCATGCCTGTTTACAAGTCAGGATTTCATTTTACATAGAGTTCTCTATAGCAACTTTTTAAAATTTAAATTAGAAACATGGCCAGCAATGCATGCAAAATGTTCATTCATTGTAGTAAACTACAAAAATATTGCTTTTATGCAATGAGAATGCCATTGTAGAATTTTAAAAGGCATAGAAATAAAAGACTCTGGATTGGAGTGATTTAAACAAACTCACTAGGATATAGTAGATGATTAAAATACAATCTATAATTACATTACACTGGTATCAGGTAAGGATAAAAGCCTATAAATACACTGGGGTCAGGGTAAGCATAAAAAATGAAACAGTTATTTGAATAATCTGAGATCAAGTTGCAGTAATTAAAAATGAATGTATTATTCAAATGAAGGAATTAGGTTACAACACTCCTCATATGAAAATATTATTGTGACAGACTGAAATAAGTTGGAAGTGATTTTGATAAAAAATTGGGGCAAGAAATATAATGATTTACATTGGGGAAAAAGTAGACAATTATGCGGATGAGAGTATTTGCAGCTCCTCCTTCAAATCCCTCATCAAACCTCGTACCTTTCAGCTGGCCTCCAGGAATTATCCACTACCCCAGCCTATTTCTGGACATTGCTCTTTCAGATACACAGATCAATCCACTAAAAATTAAACGTGCTGTAGCTAAGGATTGTACATGTACTCACAAAGGAATTAATGGGATCTGCACTCACTAGCAGGCATATTGCTTAATCTACCCCACACATAGCTGTTTATCCATTTTCATTGCCATGTCCCAGGTCATTTCTGTAATGTGTCTCCTGTTTTTTCTTTGTCATCTCCTGTCAGTTTGGAGGCCAAAGTCTACACACAAGACTGACACAAAACAGTGTTATTTATGTAAATAGTTGATGGCCACTTGCAGATTAAGTACTTGTTGTTATAAATAAAGGTTCTTGAAATCTGACCTTTCCATGGCAAACTCCTTGGGGCAGGAACCTGTGTGGAGGTGCCTTGAATATGTAAACCAAGGTTATTTAATTATTAATAATAATTAATAATGAAAGAATACAGAAAGAGACTTGGTGTTTTTTTCAGGTAATAGCTTTCATATTCTTTATATTAATTAGCTTTTAGAAATGTGTTTTGAGAGCCCTCTCGGAGCAGCTCTTTGCCATTGCCTGTAGTGGGACAGCTGAGAGCTGCTCTGCAGGTGCACATATGCCCATCAGTGGACACATCTGAAACTCTCCCAGATAGGTGAGTGATTGGACATAAGAAGTCAGAGCAAGATCAGGAGCAGATTTCTTAATTTTTGCCCAGTGAATGCTGCCTGGAATTCTTCTTATATTCTCCTTTTTAGCATCTGCAAAAGTCTATTGAGAGATAATTTAGCTCACTTAAAATATGCCCAGCTATGCCCTTTTAAATCCTCAGTTGATCTTTTTATTATCATATAGTATATTTAAGCCTCTCTTTCTTACCTGTTAAATCTTCCATACTTTTCTTTTCTAGTCTCTTTTGTCTTCCCCTCAAAATGCTGTGTTTGCTTCCCCAAGAAGCTGGTGTTTGTTCATTTTATAACTTTTTCTTCTGCAAAGACTTAGGCAATAGGTTGTTCATGCTGCAGCTTCTTTGTGGGACTTTCAACTCTTTTTTTTTAAATTTGCACTCAAATATATTATCTTGATTGTCTTATATATCACTTCCATTTCCAGGCAGCTGGATCTATTTATTAGATATAGATTAGATATCTGAGTAATATTTAAAAGGCATGCAGTTATACACAGGGGACTTCAGACCAAGAAACTGAATAGTCTTGAATGACCTGTCAAAACCAGCCAGATGAAGCTTTAAAAAGAAAATAGTTACAGCTACAGCTATTTCCATTTCTCCAGCATTATCCACTCTTCACCTGTCTGTGCAGTTAATTCAGCTAATAGTACCATGAACAGGTAAATGAGCAGCAAGAGAAAATGTTAATTCAGATTCAGAGAGATGACTTGTGTAGAACTATCCTGAATTGATAACTGAGGGATGCAAGGCACAGTATCTCAGACACAGTTTGCATCTCTGGTAGTGCCATTAAGTCATGTGCTTGGACCAGCTGCAGTGTATCCTTATAACAAACTCTCCAACTTTAAAAATAACTGTCTCTTTAGGGGAATATCATCCCAGCAGACTGATCACAGTAAAGGCTTGAGAGAATTCTTGTAATGGCCAGTAAGTCAGATAGTTGCACATGTGCATATGTGCTACAGTGTATATGTTACCTGACTGGCTTATAGATTGGCAATTATCAGTTACTACTTTATCAGTTTGTATTTAATGAAAACTGAGAATATGGGGTGGCGTACAGGGCTGCAAGTAGATGGGAAAGAAAATGAGAAAAGAGAATTAAACAGAAAGAAGTTACCAACTGAGAAACCCCTAGCTAAAAAAGACCTAAGTACAGAATAAGAAGCTGCACTGAAAGGCATTTTATATTGTTATATCAAGCAGTATTTCCATGGGCTGGGGAAATGGGTCTAAACTGTCTCTCCTACACATGGGCAATATTTTCCATTATGAAGATAGACACTAAATCCTGTTTCCACTTCCAGGGCATAGAGAACATTGATTTTTCCGGTGTCTTAATAAAGAAGTATGAGGACACATTTTTTGAGATAGGATAGTATAGGATCATCTGCTCAGAACCAAGAAGAAACACATTAAGGGAGAGAGTAATGGAGCATTTTAGTGATCCTGAGTTATAGATGCAGATGGCTGTCCATGTGAGTGCTAACTTTTAGCAAAACAAAAAGATATGAGACAGTGAAGCATCTCCAGCAGGTTGTGGATATTGTGAGGTTCACTGCTTGTAAACTGGCTGGCGTTCAAGAGACTCTGTTTGGGTCTCAGTCATACGCAGGTTAGGCAATGATGAACTGCATTTTTCCATGGTGCCAGATTGCATTCCGTTCCCATACCCCAGAGAGATTCCAAGTTGTTCATTATACTTTGTCCTGGTTAGAAAGGAAGAGAGGTAGTAGATAACATTTAGTGTCCAATAGGACTGGCCAGAGGAGTGCAGCGATGGGTTCATGGGGGAGTGGGGAGGGGTGGCCATGAGAACAGCCTTATCAGCAGGGTAGATTTCCAAGCAGACGCGGAGGCTTGATAGGTAATTGCTGCCAGTTCTTTCATTCTGCTTTGTAAAAATTTCTATTCCCGGGAGCATCCCAAACATTTAATAGAACTTTTCTTTAATCTCTGCGACCCCTTTACTTAAGAGTAGCCTCATACCATTCCTCTTAAGATTTTTTGCAGTTCTAAGGGGCCAGCCAGGACACAGGGGTTCATGCCAGCACTACAGGGCTAGCAGAATTTCACCTCGGTGTGTAATCCCTTCTCCTCCAAAAGCCAGATAGTTCTTCAGGGATCACTGCATGCTTGACATCAAATTTCTTCATTACTCTCATGAGACAGAGATAAGTGTTCAAAGGTTTCCACAAACTTTTAACATCAGGATTCCCACGTGTTTCCATGGGAGTCATGCACCCTGGAATGCTAGTTTTGCTCAGCAACAGAAATATTATGAAGCGGCTGATGTTGGATAGTTTCCAGCCCCGGCTGCATCTTTTCACTCTCCAGTTTTGCAAGGAAATGATTTAGGTAGCAATAAGGACCTGTGTGGTTGTTGGTGAGCACAGGTGATTTCCATGAACACCTTACAGGCAGGGGCAGAGAGACATCGCCCTGTGCTGCCTTTGCCCTCTGGCTGCAGATCCGGGGTGCCAGGCCAGAGGAGGGGGTGACACAGTCCGACACAGCTGTGTCACAGCTTCGGCGTGCTCAAAGTCAGGCCCTCCCGAGGGCTTCGGCATCCCCAGCAGCCTGCCCGGCTGCGGAGGCGGCAACAGCCGCCTTCGTGCGGATGTGCCATCACAGCCGGGGCTCCTTGTACCAAAGTTTTGGTGGCAGCGGCGGGGCACAGGGAGCCCAGCCGCGGGATGGGGGCGCAGGGCAGTGGCCCGCTGGGTATTTCGGAGCAGGGAGGGATGGTGCCCGGGAGAGGGGAAGTATTCCTTAAACAGCTCCTGAAGTGAGCTGACCCCATTGCGATCGATATTGTTCTCTTTTCGCATCAAACCTGCAGTTTATTGCAAACATCACCTGCGGTACCGCCCGCCCGTGAGGGGACCCATCTCCGCCGCGGGAGCGGCAGCCGCGCTCTCTGTCGTGACAGGCGCAGGCCGGCGCGGTGTCGCGAGCGGGCTCAATCAGCGCCGCTGTTATCAGCGCGGGGCCTGCGCGGCCTGGCGGAAAAGCGAATCAACGCCGGGCCCGCCCGCGGCGCCACAGCGACCCCTGCGGGCCGCGCCGAGCGCCGCCAACACCGCCGGCCGCTCCTGAGAATCCGCGCGGCTGCGGCTCCCGGCGCGGTGACCGAAGGAAATTTTCAACTCCGGCTCAGAGTTTTCCAATATTTTCTCTTTTCCCCCCTACCGTTTTAAAAAAAGTAAGTGTCACACAAGTCTCTTTGAAACGGTGACTCTTCTAACTTTATAGCTTAGCGCAGCATTATCATGCTAAGGATCTCGGCTGACCGAGTTACTTAATGTGTGTAATTCTTCGCTGTGAGGTAGTGAGGCATTGGCACATGCTGCCCAGACACTTCGTGTGTGCCCCATCCCTGGAAACACTCAAGGCCAGGCTGGATGGGACTCTGAGCATTCTGGTCTATGGCAGGGGGATTGGAATTAGATGATCTTTAAGGTCCCTTCCAACTCAAGCCATTCTATGATTAAATAGTTTATATGATGAGTTCCAACAACAGAGGTTTGAAAGGTGGTTTTCATCACTACGTTTTAGTGTTCAACAAAAAATTTTCTTTGCAAAATAAAAGAAATTTCGTATACACACTGTTTTTCACTTTTCCCTCTGTTCCACCTCATTTGGGTTCTGTCCCAGTACTGTGGGTAGAAACTGATGTATGAAGTCCTGGTTCAGCCAGCATATTCACAAGTTCATGTATTTATATACATGTAAAATTACCTTAGTTTACAAGCATAATTGTCTTGAGTGGAATGTATCTTAACAACAAAGCTATAGATCCCAATCAAACCCAAAGGTGGTTTGATTTCTTTTTGCAGTTCTAGGGAGTGGGGTGATGAAAGCAACACTAGTGGTAACAGTGGGTCAGACAAAGGTGTTACAAGGTAGGCAAAGATTATCTGTGAGGGAAATGAGACTGCTTCTGTGAACATGGGGGACAGGACCATGTTTAATTTCTTGCATTTCAATGCAATTAGAAGGAGGAACCTTCCTCTTTTTGCTTTTATATGCCCAGCTTCGTCCCAGCGATGACATGTTTTTCTTACCCAAAAAGCCTTCCTTCAGCTAAGTAGATCATTTTGTTCTGAATCTGGAGAGTCAGTGAGGAACCAAGTTGCATTTAAAGCATCTGTGCATTTTGTACAGTTATTTCTGAAGAGGTAAGCTGATCATCAGTCTCTGGTCACAGCCTTGCATTCAGACCAGTGAGTGGCTGAGAATGCAGATTGCAGAAATATTTGGTCAAGTGCATTGCACTAAATCATAGTGCAATTCTCTGTTAAATTCAATTTTTCATGCAGACACATCTTGAGGGGCTGCCATTCTCTGCGCAGTATCAGTTCTGTTTTCTCCCCTCATACTTGAATATTTTAGACATTTAACAAAGTGATTCTTCCCTTGGGATGTATCAGCTTTAGAGCATCTGTATTTGTTAATTTTGAACTTTGTCTAAACACTACCTCCATTCCTCCATTCTCAGGACTGAGGCCGTCAGTAGTTAGAAAATAAAAGCATGTAAATTCACTTAATTTTCAGACATCCTCTCAACAAGATAGGCAAAATGCTCTTAAGGGTGACCTGTAGAAGTCCAGGGAGCCTGCAGAATGCCTCAGACCCTGGCAGACTCCCCCTAGGGAGCCAGTATGCTTTAACTGGCTTCCCATTGAAGCAGCTGTAAGAACTGAATACATAAGAAAGAAAGGTAATGAAAACTGACAAGTTGAAAAGAAATTGAGAGTTTAATCTGTAAAGTTGTGCTTGAGGGGGCTTACATCATGATATTCCTATGGAGTAGCAAAAAGAGAAAAAAATTAGGAAACTGCAGAGTATGATGAATTTACATAATTTTTTCTTGCACCAGGCGATATTTATTAATTTCTTTCTGCCACTTTACTGCACCTCTTTGCTTCTTAAAAAAACAAAATGAAGTATACAAAACCTGGCAATCATAATGAATTTGTGAAATGCTCACAGATTATTTATAAGCATGCAAGTTATGTAGTTGGAGATTCTCTCCCTTCTGCTCCTGCTTGGTGATGAAGAATGGTATTTTAATAGGCAGATGGTAAAGACAATTACAGTTTGGGGCTCAGCTGGGAGTTACATCAGTTTATTGCAAATTATTAGTTGATAAATGCTTTTGTTTACAAGCAAAGTCTTAAGCAGCTTTGTAATCAGTTTATCAGCTGCAAACTGAATTTTGACAGCTTGCCTTTGGGTATACAGTCACTTTTTTCCTGGCCATTTAAAAATCATGCTGACCAAGCAGGCACAATGGTAGCTCCTATGCACCTGTATGATGCTCAGTAAACTGGCATTTTTTATTAAGCCTGTTTTGGAAGAAGTCATCAAGTGCAGAATCCTTCTCAGTTGTTAATTTGTGTTAGTGTGTACAGCCAGAATCTTCACAATTTGCTCATTCATTTTTTGTTTTTCAAGTTCCATTGTAGCCAGAAGTAACTCAGCCTTCCCTTTCTGCTGTTAACAGTCTCTTACTAGATGAACTAACTGGGAGACTGATGGTGGCTTGCAATTCTTGTTTACCTTGGACACCATGTGTAGCTTGGAAGGTGGAAATGCTTTTGATCACTGAGAATTTTCAGTCAATTTACTTCTAGCTTCTAATTTAAAAAAGCAGAACTGGGATTTAACTCCTTTCGAGGAAATCTGGGATATTGGTATGGGGTTTTGTGTGTGGGTGGTGGTGGGTTTTTTTAATGAGGAACTTCTTATAATGCTTATTATAGCTTCTAAGGTGTTTACATTTTAAAACATACTAAACATGCAAATCTACTTTTATTTAGTTTCTTGTTTGGTAAGAGAGACACAGATTTGTCACAGAGCCTTGTTTCCACTGCAGCCAGTGTAAAACATTCTAATGGCTTCAGTGGGAGCAAGACTTTTTGGAATCAGGAAGTGCCACTTTCCTTCCATGGTCGTTACAGCTGAGGTGAACTTCAGTTCCTGAACTTCAGCCTGTGAGCTGAATGTTAACACGAGTAAAGGCCCGAGATAACTCACGATAATAGCAGCTGTTTTCTCTGGGTTACAGTGCACATAACGAAATGCTCCGGCTTCTGTTCATTATAAAAGCTGCCTTTTGTTTCTCACAAAGCCATGAGCCTTTTCTGGAGCTTGGCCCCTGTATTGGATAAGCAGGCAGGTCTCGTAACCAATGTTTCTTACTTTGATTTTACCGTTCTAAAACTTCCCTATTTCTTGTTATATTTCTTGTGTTGCTTTCCTTTACAGATACAGCCTATCACTACAGCTCCTTCTATCTAATCCTTCCTCCCGCTCAGGTGCCTTTGCCATTCACTCTGCATTTGCCCAGGGGCAAGAAATGAGCCCTACAGTAGCAGGTGCAAGACAGTAGAAAATCCATTGATAAGATGAAGTGTACTCTGCTTTTCCTGCAAGAAAGAGGCGCCATTAAAGCATATCTATTGTCTCATTTAATCACCTCCTTTTTTCATACACTCCAGCCTCACAAAATAACTCTGAAAAGACAATCCACAGGCATGATTGTGTTTGTAAGGCTACAAAAGGTCACCTTACAGCTGTGCTGTTATGGAAGCAGGGATTGTAGGAATGTGTGTATCCAAAGCCCTGCTTCAGAGTAGTTGGTTTCAGTGGTGCATTTTCTCTTTCTGTGAAACCTGGTGCATCCACAAAAGCTGGGGAAAGCAGTGGGCGTCACCTGGGAATGTCTCCTGGGAAGCTCTATGGAGAGTGCCCATTCAGTGGTCCTGTAAAAAGTAAAAAGGGAGATGAGTGTGCTCTGACAGTAAGTTTTAGCTCCTTTGCGGTGGTGGTGGGAATGCAACGTGGGCAATGTCGGCAAGGGTTTATCTGGTTTTTTCAAGCTGTTTATCATTTTCTCTCTGAAAGCTTCGTAAATTCTAAAATAACACTCCACTGAGACCTAATTCAAATGTAAAAAAGGTGTAGCACTCAATTCAAAACAGTAGAATTTACAAAGAAAAGAGGAGGGGGAAAAAGGGAAGAAATCACTAAACTTGGGAAAGAACTCCTTCGACTTCCTTGTTTGAGTTTATGCTGAATTAAGGAAATAGAACAGGTTTAGCATTTGTGGCAGGCTTTAATTTCAACCTCTGAGCAGCAGACTTAACTTCTTGTGATGTGGGAGGATATTACAGTTTTCAGCTTCATTTCGTAAGTATTGCCATTTGTGCCAAACATTTAATAGTTTTACGCTGTGGACTGTCGTCCACCAGGAGCTGATATCACCTAAGACTTTTTAGAGCCATCTAATAGAAAGATATGTATTCATTCTGATTAGCCCAGGATTTGAACGAGGGTCCCAGAAGAGATATATAAGCCTCTTAAATGCATAGAACTTCTAAGGATATGGGTTTAACTGTCTCCCCCTGTGGTAAATAAGCTGTGACAGCTCTATCAGGGGGGGAAATGGCAAATAAAATTACCACATTATTTTCCTGTGAATATTTTCGGAGCACTAATCTATTTTGCCTCTTTACCTATTAGAACTCTGTTGAGTGTTACGTGTAGACATTTAATTGGAGGAAACACATAAATATCCTCAAACTAGCAAAATGCAAGCATACAACGCTGTTAAAAACAAGAGGTCAAAATCTGTTCCTTGCACTCCTTACACTTCAGAAACACTGTGCTTTATTTGGGGTTCAGCTGAGGAAGGGTTTTGCAGTGTGAATTTGAGAGCTGCTGCCATAAGATGGTGATGTTAGTAATAGTTGTACTGTAGCAAGGGAAAGACCAACTCCTGACACTCACACTGAGATGCCAGGTTTAGGAGTTCTCTCCCCTAGGACTGGCGAGTTCCTTTCACATTTTTCTTTTCCTCTTTATCAGCTATATAATGCCTGACAGTTTTAACCATAAAATCATCTATTCAGATGAATACACTGTCAGCTGTCAGCATATGACTAAGCTGAAGTCAGACCCGAAGCTCAGGCAGGTTGACTCACATGAAGGAGCAAGAGCTATATTTCTAAGGAGTATTTTCTTCCCTGTTTCTGGTCAGAGAGCTTATATCTCTAAATGCAGGGGTTTAATTTGACTAGAGCCATTAAGATTAGTATTTTTCTATTGCATTCCTTCTGGAAAATATCACTGCAGTTTCTTCACTTTGCCTTTTGTTCAGTGAGCTAAAAATTGAGAAGGCTCCATATTCTAAGCTGAACACAAAGGTAATAGCAAAAGTGGCAACAGAGCTGGTTTGTCCCCTATATTGGTCTAATTTTTATACAGGAAAATAGGTTTTCCATTTATTGCAGGCTTATCAGATGCAGTGGGTAGTTAAAATTAAAGGTCAAATATCTTTTGGCAGTCTCCGTTGATCAGTAAACAAGGAAAAATTATAGAAGAAGCTAGGAAATCATCTCAATAATGTAACACTAAAGCTGGTTTTGGTGAGAGTTTGAGTAGTCTGAATTTGCAGGGGGGATTTTTAGGACACTTCACAGAAAAACAGTTGGATCCCCAACATTAAAGTGCATTAATAGCAAAAATGCTGTGCAGAGTACATATTTTGTGTACGCATGTGAAAAACGCTAAGAATTATTTAGCAACTGGAAAGACTGTTCACAAAATGCCTTTGATTTATTGCTGCATATACCACAGATCCATATCACATATTCCTACATTATTTTATTCAAAAACTTGTATGAACCATGAGTTGGCATGTTGTAGAATACTGAAAAGGCATTAATCAACCCAAATAAACAAGTACATAGATCTATCTAACAACTATGAAGTAGTTAATAAATTTTTAGCAATTTTATTATAGAAAAAAGGTCTAAAAGAGTAGTGCTTAATTATCTGGACTCCTCTGTGCTGGGCTGTCTTTTGATTGTATTAATGAAGCAGCTGGCCCATTGTTTCTCTTTAATTCCTCTATTGTTTTAAGAATATGTCACAGCTCTTTATTCTTTTATCAGGTGCTGTGCAGGAGGATTCACACAATAACTCATATTCCTACTGTATTTGCCAATGCACAAAGAAACCTCCAAAGCATTTTTCAAAGAAGGGGCACACATAATTTATAAGTTCTGTTCCTTGTACCACTCCACTGTCAAAAATTTCAACAGTATTGGATTTGAATGAATTATAATTTTTTTTATTAAACAATGTGTCCACATATAGATATATGTACTTTGTTCATGTCAAAAATTAGAGATCTGCCCAATAACTTGTGCTGTACTGAAATGGCATTCAATAAGCTGAGTCGTCACAACCCCATGGGTGAGAAGCAGAAGGAACCCAAATATGAAGATCCCATCCTATTGTGATGTGCAAATTTTCCATAAATGCTTAACCTGTGGAACAAAGGAGGAAAGAAAATAAATTAACTCTAACCTGCATTACCATTACTAAAAAGCACAATTTTTTGCAAGTTGGAATGTTTTATTGGGAGAGGAAGGTTTAATTCAGCTGATGGTGCCTGGAAGTTGCTAAGAGCAACAGTCTGTTGTTTAAATAAATTCTGATAGTCTTTTGACCCTTCTTGCAAAAAGATGTGTGTACAGGAAATGGGCTATTATGTTGTTGCAGCAACGCAATCAAGTCCAGTAAGCTCAAATTTTACTACACAAAAGTAATACTTTGGAATTAACTGGCACTGAAAGCTGCTTTTAATAGAAATTGCAATTGATTTCCTAAACTTCTGTGAAAGGTGTGTGACATTTCTGGGTCAAAAAAACAAGACTCAGATAGTTGAGCAAGGAAAATCAACTAATACTAAAGACAGGGAAACTGGAATTTGCTTTGAATGTATGTTTATATTTCATTATGATTCTCAATCCATGAAATTCCTTGTACTGAGTGGAAATGCTGGTTTTAGCTACTTGCTCTCTTAAGGTACTTTTCCTGAAAACAACAATGTGAATCAAGAGCTTAATGGTTTCATCCATTTTGAAGCTCTTTTTCCCAGTGGAGTTAGGTGAGTCTGACCTTATATATATCAGACTGTGATCCACAGATTATCATTCCTTAAGGCCTGCAAAACATAAGTGGAGGGGGAAAATCCAAAAAAGCAGCAGCCCACCATCACAACACTCACTGTACAGGATTCTGTTTTTTCCCTGGAAGTAGTAAAGGGTTCCAGAGTTCTAAGGATCAAAATGAGTGAAGGGTCATTTAGTTAAATTTTCTGGGCAAATTCCTGGTTTCAAATGGGATAGTAGGGGTCCCTTTGTTTAAAAAAAATATTTCAAATGTAGAAGAAAAAAAGGAAGGGCTGTTGAAATTTTTTTTTCTATTTTAGGTGTCTGTCCTACATAAAATAAAGATTTGAATTAACATGCGTATCTATCACCATTTTACTCCTTATTCTGAGTACAGAAGATAGTGTATTGCTGCATCTAAGTATGATTTAATTGGTTCAATTTACTATATATTTTTTATACTATGTGTGATTCCATATCTTGATGAGTCCAGATGTAGTTATGCTTCTGGTTTACGGCATCCCATTGCTTGCATTTTATTATTTTTACAAAGCAAATGTCTATCAATCATAGAGATAAATTAGAAAAAACTGTGCAAACATGACACATTGCTAAGATTTTTTTCAGCATGCCATGTAATTATTAACCTGATTTTTTGCCATTGAGGGAAGCCGTGAGTTACAGATAGCATGGATGAAGTTAAATGCTTTTATATTAGATACATTTTCCTATACAGTTTTCTATAGGTATGGCCATACAAT
Organism: Melospiza georgiana; assembly: GCF_028018845.1. NCBI lineage: Eukaryota > Metazoa > Chordata > Aves > Passeriformes > Passerellidae > Melospiza > Melospiza georgiana. The sequence continues at coordinate 129,056,942 of NC_080430.1, read as the reverse complement.
ATAATTGAAGCTTTGTCAGCCCTGTAGCCTAGCAACAGATAATACTGTTAGGTTACTGAATTGCTCCTGGTTGACAAGTAGGGAGTATTTTTGTGTTTATCATGTTTGCTAATGATGGGATCCTTTCCAAAAGGCTTGTCTTAATCTTAATTAGAGTTTATCAGCAGAGGTCTGCATGACATTGTGCAGACACTGATTTCATAAATAATAAAAAGTGCAAGTGAAAAATTTGGCAGGAGAAGAAGATATTTAAGACCACTGATTCTTGTAAGAGCACCATGAATTTCCAAAATGTAATCAAGTTTGAACTGTGACTCTATTCTTTATTATCGAAACTTGCAGTACACTCCACTGCAGTTTTGACAGCAATTATGAGTATGATTTATAAGCTTCCTGTTAGGAACCAGATCTGTTTGTACAAGAATCTTGATCATAAACATTACAAAGAACAGTAAGTCCACAGTTTTTCAGGGACATCAGGACCTTACTCTTTCATTTTCATAGAAAGTTTTTGGTTTGGGTTGGGTTATTTTGTTTGTAATTAAGGGTGTTGGTGTTTTTTTAAAGCAGCAGAAATATTTGCAGTGAAAGATGCAGACAAAGAAGAGAACCCTGAAATAACCTTCCCATTTGGTGGATGTTCTGAAGGTATCAGATAATTGCTTCAGTGCCTGATGTCTTTTGGTAAAGAACTTATGCCAATACAAATGGAGTGTAATTTTTTTGCTCTGGTTTGCACAATATGATATTCTTTAGTTTTCCTGTCTTCTGATGATTAAACAAGTGAGCACTTTCAATTCCTTGAATTCTGAACAACTAGAAGAGGTAAAATAAATACACAGTGTTTACAGACATTTTTATTCTTTTCTTCTGCTTGACATGTGTGTGTTATATATCACATACATTTGTTTGATTTAACTATCGATATTAAACAATACATTACAAGCTCAAGACACTTATCTTCGATTTCACAGAACCATAATTACCCTTTTCAAGAAAACAGCCTCACAACGTTACAAAGCCTGTTGCTGATCTAAAACCTTCCTTTCTGCACTGGCACAAGAGTAAGACATTTATTACTACTCTACCAGGTAAAACCTGTAAGACCTCTTTCAGTATTCGTGGTTGTGATGGTGACGAAATAGAGTCAGCGGATGCCCGAAACTTCCCGTGCATCCTCTGCACGAGGCACACACGCTTTTCCTTGCTATTGTCTCTGACGGGCAATATGATTTGTCCAAAGATAACAACACCAGGTGGGAATTGCCCTGAGATAAGAGCACGGGGTGGGAATTGCAGGAGGAACTGTCTGGACTGCTCGCGTAATGAATGCGTTCCAGAGATGCGGGAGCTGTGATGGGTGCGATTGACTTCAGTACACATCGGCCTGAGAAGGGTATAAAGTGCTGCTGGGGACTGGGCCACCTGGGCAAACTGCTCTCCCAAGGCTGCAGGCAGTTCCGTGCGGGTTCCTGGCCTCCTGCCCCCGCCCCTGGCAGGAACTCCTGCCGGGTACGTCCAGCCCGAGGATAGGGAGCACTCCGTCCAGAATGGGTGAGTAAAAGCCGGCCACATACTGAGATAAAATCCCGTAGTAGAAAAAAGGGTGCTTTTTTTGCTTTGTGTTTGGTAATGCCAAAGACTGTAAGCCTGTGTGTTTCTAGCTGAACCTGTTTATATTATAATCCTTTAGACTTGCTTGTGTTATATACTGCATTGACAATATTTAGATGGTGTATGAGCAATAAATATAATCGTTGTCATCCTCATAATCAATGTCATACTTCTTGTGCCTGACTAAGAATCTTCTTTCTGCTATGGCAGAATGGGTGGCCAATGTATTCATTATGGACAAGGAGAGGCCCAAATCTACCATTGATTTCAGACCAAATTATATAACCATGACAATTTCAGAGGCACTGTCAGTCACTCATCCCTGTTAAAACATCTGTTCATCCTTTCTCTTCCTCGGATGCCTGTGTTATCTTAGGACTGAGAACCTTTGCCTGGTAAAGCTTTGTAGAACAATTTCACTCCTGTAAGTTATTTCTGAGAAGAGGAACAGCTGGTTAAAAAAAAATCTAGCCAGCTTAATCAGAACTTCATCTCATATAAATAATAGTCCTTCACATTTCTTTATGAAATCTTCATGCTTTTGCATATATTTCATGCAAACATCTTCCTATCTCCTTCTAATCACCACTGGTACTTGGCTATGGCTTCTGTACCGTCCCTTTGAAAGCCTGTTGTTAACTCTGCTCTGTGTTTAATGAAAGCTGTGGTGCTCCTGAGAGACTGCTGTTTATATGTCAGTTGTGTCTTAGCCTGTTGAAATGTTTGGGGGAAAAAAAATTCTCCTGATTTTTAGCTGCCACCTGTAAGGAAGCCCTTATCCCTGCCAGAGGTGTCTAGACAGCATAGCAATTCATATGGTAGTCACGACTGGAACTTCCTATTAAATCTGGAAGCCTCTGTCGGGTTCTCTGCACTTGACAGGACTTTTTCTGTCACTCTTGACTGACTTGTGCTCTTTGCTTGACGGTGCAGTAGAAGGCTCAAGAAGACTTCTCTTCCACAATCTTCCTGCTGTGCATGAAGGTCAGCATGTTTTCATTCACTGCATTAAGGGGAATAAAATCGTTTGCATCTTTCAAAACAGCAGCTCTTGCCTTACTCTGTGCAGGCAAGCATAGAAGGGGACAAGTGGGGACTGCACTGTGTCCTGTCCCAATGAGTGACTGTTGCTGCAAAGGCGCTGAGCTGCATTTCCAGTAGCTGGAAGGCATCTTTTGGGAGCTCATCTGTGGATTTAACTTAACACAGTTTCATATTCTGATGAAAATGTGGATGTGTATGTCATGATTACTTAAATGCCTCATTTTCTATTGAGGTGAGTGAAAACAGAATAGCAATACCCTTTTTTGATCTGAATCCTACTGAGCTGAAGGTTTGTATTAATATGCAGAAATGGGTTTAACCTCCCTAATTCTGATTTTCTTTATTAAGCCAAACTAGAAGCGGTTGTGCTTCCAAAGCTGTCACACATCCCACCAGGCTGTGCCTGCCGTAGGTGTGACGGTTTGCAGGAGCTGGGTGGAGCAGGCAGCCCGGGTCACTGCTCCCTTCAGCTGCCCGAGTTTAATCTGCTGCTGGACATGAGTCAACGCCCTGAGGAGCTCCAACACCAGGAGCCTGACTCAGCCTTTTAGCTCATCTAGACTGAGTGCAGCTGGAGACCCAGTAATCACTTGTTTTCCCCCCCAAGGGTACACACAGCATGTCAAGATGTTTGCTGGGATAGAGGAAGTCTCAGTTGTTTATTCTGCAGTGACTCATTTTTGTTAAGAGATCCAGTGAATAATAAAGTCTAGAAAAAGCTCTTATTCTGTATTAAAATATACTAAAATGTGTTGGTTGATTATTACACCTTCTGTATATAACTAAGATAGATGTGCATGATAATAATGGAAATCAACTGTGTGATGTTTGCTGCAAAAGTACCCAATTTCAGGTTCTCAAATTGCAGTGTGTGTTCCATGTTTTTTCATCTACAAGACTAGTTAAGTACACTTTAGGAATTTAACCTGTTTCTTTCTGGAAGAGGTTTTCTCCCAGTTTAGCTCTGAAGGCTTCTGTATATTTACTAGTTATATGAGACAATATATTAGATTGTACTCTTCAATTTTTTTTTTAATTCCTGCTCAGGCATTGTGATTCTCCATTTGTAGAATTTTTTGGTGCTATCTTTATTTTTCAACTTCTTATTCTCTAGAAGAAATTACTCCGATTTGCACCATTTAATGTTGTCATCTTGGAGACCAGTAAATCTTGGTGTGCTTTGGTCCCGTCACAGTAAATTGTTTCTAAACTTTGTAGCAGCTTCAACTGCTGTATTACCGAAGGGTGAATACAAAGACACTTTTCTGCTTTGAAACTTCTACACCACTTTGAGGTCTGCAAGCTTAGTGTATTTTGCCACTGAAATACACTGTCACTGATGCTTTTTTGTTTGCTCATCTTTGAAAGCTAATAGACTGGTTTAATTAATTGTCCAAGATTTCTCTAAAACAATGTCCTAATTCTTCCATTTAGCTGTGGCATATCATACACTGTTGTTATCTCCTCTACCAGATTTTTGCAACAAGTTGTTTTAAAACTATAATCTCGTTGAAGGGAAAAAAATGAAGTGCAGTTGAAAAGGCAGTTATGCCGAAAGATAAACACAGCAATATTACTTATCAAAACGAGTACAGTTTTTGCTTGCCTAATGAATGCAACATATAGCTTTCTCTATATATACAAAACCTGAGGAAAAAAAAAAAGCTTTATAACCTATAAAGTATGCAACATTATTTCAGGCATAACTGTATTGGATATGTATCTAGGCCTGAGAGTGTAGATAACACAATATAAGTGCTTTGCCTGTCTAAACATGTTAAATAAATGAGCATTCACTATCTCATTCAAATACATTAGTAGATGTACTCGCATAGTTAATTTTCTTTTTAATGCACTACACGTGACATTTGCAGCACAGAGCTATAGTGTATCTTACTGTTTGATGAAAGTTCTTCCACTTCCCCTCCTTCTCCCCCCCTTTTAAACAAACCTTTATTTGAATAAGCCTTTATGAAACAGATCTTTGGCATATCTTCTTTTCAGGAAGTTCAGTCAGTGTAAGCAGAGATAAAGCAGTCATGTTATGAAGAATATTACATAAGGGAAGATTTTTTAGAGAAAGAGGGTGACAAACATAAGGGAGGGGAAGAACGCCCGTAAGAGGAAATCTGATTTCTTTCTTGCAGCTGTTTGGTTTTACTGAGCTGTGATTTGCTATTCAAAATAAAACAAGCTTGGAGTTGAGAAAAAATTTACAGGAACTTTGGTGAGAATTATAATGAGAGAAGTGCTGCATAAGTTATTTTCACCTATATCTTGATTTTCATAATGCTGGCTTTTTAGGAGACAAAATGAAAAATTAAAATAATTTTTCATGCTGCAAATAGTTAGGAAAACTACTCCAAATTTGTTTTTCTTATAGATGAAAATTCTTGTTGGTAGAAGGAAGACAGGAAAAGTAAAAACTGTATGCCTCCTTACCTTAAATAAACCATCAAAATTTTTGAAAAATGAGAACTGCGAAGATAGCACTCATGTTGTAAGTTCTGGAATTTGATATTGTCAATTAAAATCTTGCTACTTTTTGTTTCCTGCAGGAGGGCAGCTTTGGTGTACCACGACCAAGGCCATCTCGGAGGGTGAGGAGCTGGTTGCCTTTGTTGTGGATTTTGACTCGAGGCTGCAGGCTGCCAGTCAGATGACTCTGGCAGAAGGCATGTACCCTGCCCGCCTGCTGGACTCCATACAGCTGCTCCCGCAGCAGGCTGCCATGGCATCTATTTTGCCTACAGCTATTGTGAACAGTAAGTGAGGAACTCTATTCCCTGGCGGGTTTTTGAAACAACAGCACTCTAAGGCACACGTGAAAAGCTAATGCAGCGATGGTGAATTCATGACCGAAGAAACCACACCGCAGCTCAAAGCCTGCTTTTGTTCCCCCAGCATCTCAGATAAAAAGAGCAGGAAGAGCAGTCTGGCAAGAGCCTCACCCAGAGTACCTGTCCTCGTGTGGAGGTTCTGTGATCTGTTCCCAGAGGCAATAGGATTAGAAACTGTTAAAAAAGTAGATGAGATAAGTCGGCTAGCTCTCAAAGTCCAGCCTCTGCTGCTCAAGTAAGCTTGTTGCTTACTACTGCAGTTTCTGGTAATAATTCATGATACTCAGCAAAATAAAAGAAACACATCCTTTCAGTGATTGTTTCAAAATGCAGCAGAAATAATTCCATAGAGCAGCCCTAATTTATTGTAGCATCTCCACTGAATGTGGTTAACTAAGAATGTTTTTAGATCTTCCGGTCATCAATGGGCTCTGTCACGGATAAAATGCAGCATGCGTTCAAGTGCTGTCCTTAGAGAGGAGGGACCATGAGTGTTCCTGTACGGGGACAAAGTTTACATTTTTAACTCTTGCTTATGCAAAAGTTTGCCTGCTGTTTACCTTTATGCAGCCCTAGTTCCTCATCCTCCTTTCTAAATACTTTTCAAATATATTGGCCATTACCATGATCCTCACCAGCCATCACTTAGATTTAGATTGCGCATTCTTAGCTCTCAGAACTTTGCAAGTCTGTCCATTTAGACCCCATGCTGGAGCCCTTCCTCATGCTTCCCATGGTTTCTAAGTATTCTAATTAGTTATATTGAATACTGAACACAGTATTTCAGGTGCACATGCACATGTGAGCACATAATCTGCCACTCAGACTCACACTTAATAATACTGAACCTTGAACAGTCACAACATCTTCAGGCTCTTCACACAGAACTGGTTAAAATATCCTGGGTAACACTTTTCATTCTATGTTTCCCTTTCAGTTTATTTTTCCTTTTTAATTGCTTATTTTCTGGTAAACAATTTTGATAGCTACATATTTAATGTTAGCCTATTTTTAAAGATAAACCTTCAAATGCCCTTATCATCCAAGTCTTCCCTTCCAAGAGTGAGTTGGAGCAGCCTCATGCCCTTTAGCTAAGCACATTCACTTCTACCCCACCAGTGGGGCAGCTGTGAGCTGACATACCTGCTCACAGAATCAGCAATTAGGATTGCACAGGACCTTTCCAAAATAAGGTGTCAGAAGCACTTAACATGCCACTAACTGAAGTTACCACTGTTAGGGGAGGCCTGTTTATAGCCAACAGGGAAAGGAAGGAAAGCTGAAAAGCAGAAAGGGAGCTGCTACCTTACCTGAAGGGCACAGATTGTTTCAGCTGAGATTATATTCTTGTGTAAATCTACGAGGCCAACTCTGGGCTTTGGCAAAGTAGTCAGATTTCTACAACATCACACTTCTGGAAACATCTTTTCTGTCAGCACTGACTTTTGCAGAGCCCTGGACACTGAACATTGCTGAGAGGAGTCTTTAAGTGTATGGTGCATCAGCTCTGGCTGTACAAGTTTAGCAGCAACTCAGAGTAACTTCTGTGTTCTTGACTCAAGGAAAATGTGAAAATAGCAAGTCTTACTGCTCATAACTTTCCACATCAGTCCCAACTCTGCCTCTGATCATAAGGAGCTATTTTAATTTTTCATTGTTGAGTTGGTAAAAATCAGTTTCTTCATTAAAGTATTGAACTAGAAGTTGAGCAACAAGCTGAATGAATCTCTAAATTTGTAGTGAGCCATCTCTTAAACATTCCTTTTCTGGATCTCTGAAAAAAAAATTGTTTTTGTAGCTTGTTTGGGGGATTTTTTATGTTTCCTAATATTTGCTGAAAACAAAATTAGAATGTCACCTATGATTCATTCAGCTTGAGGCTGAATGTTTCATTATATGAAAGTATTCATTGAAATAAATTCCAACATTTTGCTTTTAAGTAATTAAAACATTAGTTTCAAGTAGCCTTTATCTGTTTCGCATTGCTTTAGAGCAGTAATAAGTAGTTCAGATCCCATACCTGTATATTGCTCTCCCTGAAATTCCATCCTCTCACCATGCAAAACTCCTCATGCATTTCCTTTGCTTGGCATGTAATGGGAGTCACATATTCACTGTGCATAACTGCAGCTACAGACTGTCCAGGCCATCTAACCCATAGGAAATAAAGATGGCTGGAAGTCAAATTCATTAAGATAATCAGAAAGTTCAATTCTGTGATGGAATGCAGTCAAATAAATTCAAATAGGACAAGTTGCCCATATCAGAATTTCCTATTAGCACTTTTGGACTTTCTTTTCTGTGGAAGCACCAACAGTTCAACTTTTTTAAACCATTTGAGGCCAAAACTAAATGTTGAAATGCCACCTTTAAAGCGAGGTGGACATTTGAAATGATGCAAGCTGTATCACTAACGTTTTAATAGTGGTGTACGTTGGAATACTAACTGTTCCATTAAGTATTTGTGTCTGAAATCCATGCACAATTATTCAGTGGCAAAGGGAAAAATAGAAATTGGTAATGGTATAAATATTTTTTGCAAATTCATGAGCAGAAAAATAGACAAGCATTAGCATTGCAATCAGAGAAGCAAACTAAGTAATGTAAATTTTGGCTGCATTTGTAAATATTTAGCAAATAAAAGACTCATCCATGTCAATGGGTTGGAGTCTTCAACTTTGTTCACCCAAAGGAATTGAAACAGAGCGGTTGTCCTATAGACATCAATATTTGAAATTAAGAATAAATTGTCATGAATGGTAATGAATGACATCATCAGCTACACATGCCATGTTTTCAGAGCAGCCAGCCATTCTTCAAAACTAAGTTAATTACAGTCTCTAGCAGCTCTTTGCATTCTTCATCAGGGGAGTTTTCATATTGATCAAGATGTGTTTTGATGTTGACTGCAACTGCTTGATCCTGAGGTCAGCTGTCTCAGTCTGGAGTTACTCACAATTTTATCCTCTCAGTCTCGAAAACAGTTGAGAGGTGTCCACACCACATGCAGAGAATGGTTCTATGCCTATGATAACTCCTGAAATTTGTGCATGAATGGGAATAGTGTTCATTGACTTAAGCCAAAGGTATAGAAGGGACTGTTGTCAGGATTTAGCAATATAGACGAGTTTCAGTGTTGAAGTGTAGATCCTGTCACAGTTTAATTTACTAGTGTAGATGTGCCCCAAAAGAGCAGGAATTTCTCCCGTTCTTACTGATAGGATGGAAGGTTCACCTTTAGAAAGATTAAACAGATCTTTTGTCTTTCTGAGATGTATACACAACAGGTTCTGTGTCCTTTGACAGGGTATTAACACACAAATATCTGTCCACTTTGTGTAAAAATACCATATCTATTATTACTCTTCACATTAGTGAAGTATGTAGCCTCTAATGCATGATCAAAATCCCAACTTTTGCTGTTGAAAACACTCTGTGCAACCTCTGCATGGTCTCTCCTCAGAGAGGAGCTGACACTTTGGGATAGGAGAAAATGAAAAATTGCCTTATTTTTAGTAAATATTCTCTATGTATAATGAAAAGTGGAAAACCAACAATTTACTGAAAATAAGAGGACAAAAAATACATAAGAAATTTCAATTTCTATAATTAATAAGAATAGGAACCAAGGAAATAGACATGCTTGGTTAGAATAATATCGCATTCAGTATGATAGAATCTTAAGGAAAAGTAGTCTAGTCTTGCCTCCTGGATATCAGAACAAAATGATTTTACAGTAATAAATGGGTAAGCATACTGAAAATACACATTCTTCAGAATGATCTCTTGTTAGTACTCAAAAATTCCAAGGCCCAGAACTGGAAGTCTTGTGCACACAGAAACAAAATTGAAAGATGTCACCTAATGAGTAGTGATGTATTGGAAATACAGCATAGTTCCTTAATTAGTATTGCATGTTCCTAACAAACATTTAATTTAATTTAATTTTTAAAAGTAATTATGAGCCAAAAGCTTCTAGCAGTTTTCTTTATGCAACTTTAAAAAAAAAAATATCCTTTTGAAAGAATCAACTGTCTCCCATGTTAGTTTCTCATCCGCAAGTGACATTTTAATAAACCCATTTCTCTGCTTTCAATGTTTTGTTAAATAAGTATTTTTTTAATGGGGAAGGGAGGGGAATTAATCTAGCTGTGTTAATTGGTTGGGACCAAGTGAACTGTGACTAACCTGCATCTGCTTGTACTTGCTTGTAGAGGACATATTCCCTTGCAAATCCTGTGGCATTTGGTACCGAAGTGAGCGGAACCTGCAGGCTCATCTCATGTATTACTGCAGTGGGAGGCAGAGAGAGGGGCCACAGCTGTCAGAGGAGAGTGAGGACAGTGCTCAGCAGATATCCAGTGTCTGCCCCTTTCCACAGTGCACCAAAAGCTTTTCAAACGCAAGAGCTCTGGAAATGCACCTAAATTCTCACAGTGGTAAGTATCATGTATTTTTGTATATAATCTTCTAGGTTTAGCTTTTTGAAGAATTATTCACTATAATATTCAGTAGGTCAAAGTCTCTCCAAATATATGCAAGCATTGCATGTAGATAATACCAAAATGCCAACACTTTCTGACCAGTGTTCTACACCAAGTACCTCTCCCAAGCAACCAGTGTCATTTATCTCATCTACTAATCCTCATTTGTTGTTGTCTCTCTCTTAATGTGTGCATACACACATACAGGCAGCATTTCTTTACCTTTCTGGTGAAGGTATGATCAGGAGTCCGGACACAATCAATTTCTGCAAGATTACAGCTACCAAACACACACACAACCAGAGAACATGTCCTTCTGAAGTAATATCTTCCTTCTTAGCCCTAGAGGAGGCTTCATAGGCAGAAGGCTCTAAGGATCATGGTCCACAACTCTCTGCTTTTACCAGGACAATTGTTGCATTAAAAAAACTTACTGTTTGATAGAAATATTCTTTTCCCTTCTTATAAGTATAAAATGGGGATAGTGTTTTAGAATCACAAAAACAGAGAATCATAGGTTTGTCTAGGTTGGAAAAGATATTTGAGATCATCAAGTCCACCACCAAACCATGTCCCACATCACATGGTGTAGATGACCAATTTTGATTTGAATTAGGGCTGGAAACACAAGAGTTTGCAGGACATTTTGCATTGGAGTTTTCAGTGGCAGAGAACACCCACAAATAAGAAAGCTTGCAGGGTCAGTGTGTTGTGTGTTGTGTGTTTGATGTCCGGTGTACAGAGCTGCTTCTGGAAAGAAGCAAGGGCTCTACGTGTGTTCCTGATCCTCCTGTTAAATGAATGGAGTCTAAAGGACATTAATGGATGCTTTAATCACAGAAGAAAGCCTTCTTTGGCTGCAGTGTAAAAACTCCTGGGGCATGCATAGTCTACTCTGTGGATTTGGTGAAGCAAAAAATGTTCCTCTGATTCTTGGGTAGCAATTGCAATTCTATAAGGCAGCATACTGTCTTGGAGGAGTTTGGTACCTCCCAGAAAAGGACTAGAATAGTGCTGAGTGAAAACTTCTGTATGTAGACAACACAGAAAACCCTTAGTCATTCATCATCAATGGCCCCCTCTTATCCAAGAGGAGGCATTCAGAGAACTGCTGAGCTGTTTGGATCTTTATAAATCTACGACCCCAGATGGGATCCATCCAAGGGTGATGAGGGAGCCGGCAGATGAGCTTGTGAAGCCACTCTCCAACATTTACCAACTGTCCTGGCTCACTGGTGAGGTTCCAGATGACTGGAAGCTGGCCAATGTGACACCCATTCATAAAAAGGGTGGGAAGGAGGATCCCGGTCCTTACAGGCCAGTTAGCCTGACCTCAGACCAGGTAAGATAATGGAGCAGTTCATACTGAGTGCTATCACACAGCACTTACAGTATGGCCAGGGGATCAGACCCAGCCAGCCAGAATGGGTTTAGGAGGGGTCAGTCATGTTTGACTAACCTGGTCTCCTTCTATGACCAGGTGACCCTCCTGGTGGATGTAGGAAAGGTCATGGTTGTTGTCTATTTGGACTTCAGCAAGGCCTTTGATGCTGTCTCCCACAGCACACTCCTGGAGAAGCTGGCAGCCCAGGGTTTGGGCAGGAGCACTCTGTGCTGGGTTAGGAACTGGCTGCACGGCCGGGCCCAGACGGTGGTGGTGAATGGTGCTGCATCCAGCAGTGGTGTCCCTCAGGGGTCTGTGCTGGGGCCAGTTCTGTTCAATATTTTTATTGATGACATGGATGAGGGCATCAAGTCCTTCATTAGGAAATTTGCAGATGACACTGAACTGGAAGCGTGTGTCATTCTGTTGGAAGGTAGGAGGGCCCTGCAGAGAGACCTGGAATGGGTGAATGGATGGGCAGAGTTTAATAGGATGAAGTTTAATAAGTCCAAGTGCCAAGTCCTGCATTTTGGCCACAATAACCCCCAGCAGCATTATAGGCTGGGGACAGTGTGGCTGGACAGTGCCCAGGCAGAAAGGGACCTGAGGGTGCTGGTTGACACCAGACTGAACATGAGCCAGCAGTGAGCCCTGGTGGCCAAGAAGGCCAATGGCATCCTGGCCTGTATCAGGAACAGTGTGACCAGCAGGCCCAGGGAGGTCATTCTTCCCCTGTACTCAGCACAGGTGAGGCCACACCTTGAGTGCTGTGTCCAGTTCTGGGCCCTCAGTTTGGGAAGGACCTTGAGACGCTTGAGCGCGTCCAGGGGAGGCAATGAGGCTGGTGAGGGGCTTGAGACACAAATCCTGTGAAGAACAACTGAGGGAGCTGGGGGTGTTTAGCCAGGAGAAAAGGACATCAGAGGTGACCTTATCACTCTCTACAACTCCCTGAAAGGTGGCTGTGGTCAGGTGGGGGTTGGTCTCTTTCTCCAGGCAGCACTGACAGAACCAGAGGACACAGTCTTAAGCTGTGCCAAGGGAAATATAGATTGGATATTAGGAAAAAGTTTATTATGGAAAGAGTGATAATGTACCGGAATTTTCTGCCTGGGGAGGTGGTGGAGTCGCCATCCCTGGGTGTGTTTAAAAAAAGACTGGATGTGGCACTCAGTGCCATGGTCTAGTTGAGGTGTTAGGGTTGGGATGGGCTCGATGATCTTGAAGGTCTCTTCCAACCTCGTCATTCTGTGTAATTTAGAGCTCAGATCTTTCTGTACTTAAAGATACTATCAGGTATTGCAGTTTTCTGTTTGTTGCCTAGCAAATATTTCACTGTGCAGTAAGCCAACAGAACCATAGGTTACAACAGCTTCAATAAGATCAGGTGCATGAAGCCCAGTGTGTCTTACAGGCTGGTAATTACAACCAGATATTTTGGGAGGATAACCAATTAATTTCTCCCCATGCAGAGGAAAACTAAATATTAGCCATTGTGCAAAACATGTACTTCAACTATTTGCATTTATTGACATGGCAACTGGCTTAGGTGTTGAGGATTTTGAGCCATGAGCTGTGAGTGACCATGTCTGCATGTAATCTAGAGATCTATGTTCCTTGAAAGACATAGATCTGAGATTGTGGTGAATTTCCAGTAAGAATCTTTAGTTATTTCCTAGAAGAGAGACTAAACCTCAGGCCTTTCCCTTTCCTTTTAGTCATAAACCAGTCTATTCAATCATTCTTTGCACTTTTTCCTATACTGTCAGTCTTTATTTTTCCATAGAGATTATCACAAGTTACAACACCTTCTTCAGTAGGAATGAAACATTCCTTTTCCAAATGTCTTGTAATCTTTGGGAGCACTGTGTTCACTTCAACTGCTACTGCTGTTCCCACTGGAGGCTCTAGCAGACCTACACCACAGGAATGCAGAACCCTGACTGAAATGCAAAGTCCCATAGAGACTGCTGTCACTGTACCACATGATGGGGAAGCATGTGAAGCACCATCTCATGTCAGTGGAGGAGCTCAAGCTTCATGTGGCCTCCTGGGGAAGGAGTGCCTGATGGGAAACAAAGTGCTGACTAAAGTGCTGTGTATCTCCTTCCCTTCTGGCCTCTGAGGCCAAGAGCAGGTCAAATTTAAGATGCCACTCACAACTTGGGGGGTCACTGATGCTAGGCAAAAAGTGAGGACCTCCAGGTACAACAATGTGACTACTCACAGAGTGAGATACAATATTCTTACAGTTTTGTATTGTCCAACTACTACGCACCTACTACACCTGACTGAGGTGTGGTATATGTGCTTATGTGTAGGCAGAACAAATACTCATTTTGAATTCTGAATATCATCCCTATCAATATTTTTTTTAGTTTCTATTGTCTAAAATGTAACTAGAATCTGTGTTGTTGCAGTTCAGAAATCTGATCTTATCTCTTTTTAAAGCATTTTCAATTTCAAAATGCATGGAGTTTTCAGTTAAATCGGTGATTATAAGATGTCTTTGAATATACTGTTCTTGATAAAGTGGTAGTGATTTCATGAGGAAAAGGTGTTATATTATAGCAGTAGTTGCCAATGGCCATTATATGTGAAAGATAAAATGTCGGTGAAGCCATGTCTTACTGCTCCTCCTCCCTTCACAAGGAACACAGTCATCACTCCTTTCCGGTGAGGGTAGATCCGTAACCTCTTCCCACACTACAGCCAACCCATGCAAGCAAAGAGCTGAGCATCAGTTATACTCAAAATGCTACTTCTGCTTTGTCTGTGGCTTTCAGGCGCTGTACCTCAAGCTACATCGTAACCTTGAACCTCTTGACCTTGGTGTGCTTTCTGTGCATTCAAAATTTCCAGCGACTGTGTATGGGGAACATACTGTTTCCCTTTAGTTGCAACTGTAATTTCTGAGACACTTCATTCAAAATAAGTCCAGTACATTTTTATCCTTTCCCTTGTTCTTTCTCTTCCTGCAGCTCTGATGAATGTATGCAAATACTAGGGCTCTCCAAAGCAGAGTAAAAGTCTGCGAATAACCTAGCAGTTCGAGGAAAAACCAATTCAAGTATTTTCAGGGTGACTAATACTATCTCATAAGAAGAAAATTAGTCATTCTCACTGCATTTGTACCTTCTGTGCAGCTGATTTCCCAGTATTCTTCATGAGGGGCAAAATGGTCACTTTATTTTGTATTTTGCTTGTCTTTTCTGTAGGAGTGAAAATGGAAGAATTTCTCCCACCCGGTGCTAGTCTGAAATGCACAGTTTGTACTTACACTGCAGATTCAGTGATTAACTTTCATCAGCACCTGTTCTCGCATCTTACTCAAGCTGCCTTTAGATGCAATCACTGCCATTTTGGCTTCCAAACTCAGAGGGAGCTACTGCAGCACCAAGAGTTACATGTCTCTGGCAACAAAATTCAGAGAGAAAGTGACATTGAACACTCTCCAAGTGGAAATGAAGAAGGTTTACAGCCAGCAACGGACCTGTTGAGCAGAAATGATGTTCCCCAGAGCCAAAAGACCATGCAGACTAAAGATGCAAGTTCTGATACAGAGCTTGATAAATGTGAAAAAAAGGCTCCACTTTTCCTTCCAAACCAGAGGCCAGAAACCCAGCCTGCCGCGAATAAGCAGAGTTTTTCATATACCAAAATAAAATCTGAACCATCCAGTCCAAGACTTGCTTCATCTCCAGTTCAGCCTAATATTGGTCCCTCTTTCCCAATGGGACCCTTTCTTTCCCAGTTTGCTTTTCCCCAAGACATCACTGTGGTTCCTCAGGCTTCAGAGATATTAGCCAAAATGTCGGAACTGGTCCATCGGAGGCTGAGGCATGGAAGTAGCAATTATCCCCCTGTAATTTACAGTCCTTTGATGCCTAAAGGGGCTACATGTTTTGAATGCAACATAACATTTAATAATTTGGACAACTATTTGGTACACAAAAAGCATTACTGCAGCAGCCGATGGCAGCAGATGGCAAAGTCACCAGATTTTTCCAATGTTCCAGAAAAAATGCCTGAAGCTGTAAGTCCCAGTAATGGTCAAAGCTCTATAAGCATCCTGAATCCAGCTCCTCACACGTCTGATCCAGAAAATCAACTTCTCCAGACATCTTGCTTAAACTCTTCCAATGTTTTAGATTTGATTGGGCCAAACAATAAAAGTCATGAAAAAGACTTTACTGCACAGCCTAAGAAGTTGTCAACTGCAAGCAATGGCGATGAGAAGATCAATGGAAAACCTTCTGATGTGAAGAATCCCAATGCTCCCTTAGTAGAAGGGGAGAGTGACCCTAACAAGACCACGTGTGAAGCTTGCAATATTACTTTCAGCAGACATGAGACCTACATGGTCCACAAGCAGTATTACTGTGCCACTCGCCACGATCCCCCGCTGAAGAGGTCGGCTTCCAACAAAGTGCCTGCCATGCAGAGAACAATGCGCACTCGGAAGCGAAGGAAGATGTACGAGATGTGCTTACCTGAGCAAGAGCAGAGGCCACCACTAGTTCAACAGCGATTTCTAGAAGTTGCTAATCTTGGCAATCCATGTACATCTACTCAAGAGCCAACAGAGGGTCTTGGGGAATGTTACCACCCACGATGTGATATCTTTCCAGGAATAGTCTCGAAGCATCTGGAAACTTCACTGTCTATTAACAAGTGTGTTCCAGTTTCAAAGTGTGATACTGCCCACTCCACCGTGTCTTGCTTGGAGATGGATGTGCCAATAGATCTCAGTAAAAAATGCTTACCCCCGTCAGAGAGGACGTCCACTTCTCCCAAAAGGCTGCTGGACTACCATGAGTGCACCGTATGCAAGATCAGTTTTAACAAGGTGGAGAACTACCTGGCTCACAAGCAGAATTTTTGTCCTGTCACTGCTCATCAGCGTGGTGACCTGGGACAACTCGACAGTAAGGTGTTTCAAAACCCAGAAAGTGAAAGAAACAGCCCAGATGTCAGTTATGAGAGAAGCATAATCAAATGTGAAAAAAATGGAAACTCAAAACAGTCCTCTCCTAATGGAAACTTATTTTCCACACACTTAGCAACACTTCAAGGACTGAAAGTCTTTAGTGAAGCAGCCCAGCTTATTGCTACAAAAGAAGAGAACAAACATTTGTTTCTTCCACAATGCCTTTACCCTGGAGCAATAAAGAAAGCTAAAGGAGCAGATCAGCTTTCTCCATATTATGGAATAAAGCCAAGCGATTACATTTCTGGTTCTCTCGTCATTCATAATACTGATTTGGATCAAAGCACAAATACAGAAAGTGAATCTCCTAAAGGCCAGGCGCCTTCAAATGGATGTGCTGTGCCGAAGAAAGAATCTCTTCCACTACTGCCGAAAAACCGAGGCATGGTAATAGTTAATGGGGGACTAAAACAGGAGGAAAGGCCTGCTGCCAACCCACAGCAAGAGAACATTTCCCAGAATCCTCCCCATGAAGATGGACACAAGTCTCCTTCCTGGATCTCTGAGAATCCCTTAGCTACAAATGAAAACGTCTCTCCAGCAATTCCTACAGCAGAGGAACAGTTGTCTAGTATAGCTAAAGGTGTGAATGGCTCTACCCAGGCTCCAACCAGTGGAAAGTATTGCCGACTGTGTGACATCCAGTTCAACAATCTCTCAAACTTTATAACTCACAAGAAGTTTTATTGCTCTTCACATGCAGCAGAACATGTCAAATGAAACAATCGGTCACCTTTGGTACATGTGTTTAGCATATTGTTCCATGCAGTTTAAAGAAAGCTGTTTGAATTACATCTGGACAATCAGGAGATTTCATTATTGCTGAGTTGAAGACTTAAAGGTGTAATTTCATTACAGTCCATTAGTAAAGTGTATTATTGGTGCCATTTTCAAAAATATTAATTTATTTTACCAGCAGTATTCATAGCTGTAGTTATGTTATTTTTTATTTAAAAACTTTATATTAAAGTCATTTGTAATGTTATTGTATAGTTATTGTGTAGCACATATGGTTTGCACTGTATAGTAGATTTTAAAGAAAATAGTCGCAAACAATACAGAAAAGCATTTTAGAAATAGCTTCAAAAGCACTTGTGTATCCTGATTTTTTTTCTTATATACTGTTGCAGATATATGTATATGCTAAAATATAACTTGCAAAGAAGTTTCAACTATGCTGTAAAGTTCGCCTTAAAATTTCAATTTTTTTGAACAATTGGGCTCAGTTTGCATTTTATATTTTAGCACATACAGTACCTTAGTCATTAGGCTTTGCATTTGTATGTAGCAGTATGTTTCTGTCCACTTTCTTAATCTGAAACGTACGTTAAATGAAGATGGCATTTTCTTTCTTGTATAGTACTTGTATTTTCTTTCGCTGATGCATCTCTGTCTCAATTTTTAAACCTTTGCTGTTAAATGCAATACTTTATAAAGAATGAACAAAATTACTGGAAGCAGTATTGTAAGAAATGAGGTCATATCAATCAGTTTTATCTTTTGAAAGGCACAGTCTAAAACAAAACCCTAAACTCAATGCTGCAATTATGAATCTAATTCATATATAAGATATATTTAAATATAAGAGTAGCAATACTGCAACTGGTGATCACAAAGATAATGTTCTACTTCTGATAGAAATAATTTCTCAACAAATGTTGTTACTATGCATGTATATGGATGGAATAAAATTCCAGATAATTGGAGAAGGTTGGCTGTAATTTCTTTAATTTTTAAAAATTTTGTTTTTCAAGGTTGATTTAGAGTTAACAAACTGTGAAAAAGCTCTTAGGAACAAGGTAACATAGCCTTCTCTTCAGTGGAAGCAAAGTATTCAAGGAGACAATGAGTACAAAGGATGCCTCCCCTTCCAGGGTGTCCCTGCTGACAGGTCACTGGTGCAACTGGGTCTAAGAGTGCCCAGTGAACTAAAACTTAAAATGTGAGGGTCTGAAACCAGGAAGGCTGTTCTCTTTACTGATGCCAAGGAAGACATACTTCCTTCACAGTATCTCCTATGTCAAATTCAGTGGAACAATCTCCTTTGTAATACATCTGGTATGATTCTTCATGTGTTCAGTGTTCTTATATGAAAAACAAGATGATTCATTTAAGAGACCAGCAATTTGCTCCACTAATTCAGTATAGTAATATTAGTCAATAATGTCAACTTATATTAAAATATGAACTAATGCACAATTAGTACCATTCACTTGCAAATGTTTGGTCTCCTTTTCACTGTTTTCATTAAAAAAATTAAGATTATAAAAATTACCTATTGATGCACTTTCATCCTACAAATTTGAAAGCAAAAATATGATCCAAATAGTTACATAAACTGTTGTATTTTAGTTCCTGTGTCAGCCAAAGAAACAACTCAGAACAAGCTACATAGAAGGATGGTATTTCAGCAGAGCAGCCAGTCATAGTCTAACATAAGAGCATACAATGCCACTGGCTTTCAGGAACCCCATTTCTGAGTAGTTTTTAACTGAAACTCTCTTTTTTTTTATTACTTGTAAGTATAGCTACATGTAACCCAGTAGCAAAAATAATAAACATTTCAAAACTATAGTTAGCAATGCTGCTGATTAGCCAGGCTTTAAATACAGGTCAAGAGTGCTTAAAATTGTACTAATTCTCACTTGCAACAAAGATAGCAGATGTATACATTCATTTCAGTAGGCCCAAAGTTGGTCCTATAGCAAATACTTAGATAATAACACTTGTGAAGGAGAAAAAGCATTACGATCACAGGGAGAGTAAAATGAGCAAAATGTTCATGATTATCAGTTAAGCATTCATTAGAAAATAGACCAGGATATCTAGGACTTCACAATGTTTTAAATAGATAGTACATTTTAGCCTTTTTGGTCACAAACCATTATTTTGAAGATTATCCATCAGGCAGTAATGGGTTAAAGAACTAGGTGATTACATCTGGATTGAAATAACCTAATTCTGAAAGATCCAATGCATAGATGAAAACTTTTTAGGGGAAGCTGGTAAGAAGGCCATAGGTTGTGTAATTTACACTTGCAGAGCTCTAGGGGTGTGTTTAGACAGTGAGAAAGTAAAGGAAAATATCAGGGTTAAAGCAAATACCTAGTTGAGAAGTGATGCTGAAAGAGGAAAGCCTTATCACAAACAGTTTCTGATCCAGAAATGCTGAGGGTTCCTGATATATTCCAGAGGTAAATTAAAGCCTGCCATGGTGCATTATATTCTTCCCACTGGCTAGTCCAATTTCTTTCACACAACAGAATAATTCTGCTAGCGTTTTCTCTTTATAAATCACCTATTTGGTCGACTGCTTCCATTTTTACAAGTTCAAAATAAGCACAACCTGTTCATTTGTGGGGGCAGAGTTACTCAATTGTAAACACATTTTATATATTTTAGTCACTTCACAGGAACAACTGGCAGCTCTGACATGGGCTAAGCCCCTAAGTTATACCATCACACTCTATGAAAGTAAAACTGTACACAAGCTAGGTGGGTAGCAGGTACTAATATTTTAACTTTTTATACATTTTTTTTTGAAACAGAAAGCATTTTATAAAAAGCTGCTCATATTGCTGGGTTCAGGAACTGTGTTTTCCCATAACTTTATAGACTGTTTTCAATTGTTTCACTTTTTTATTGCACTCATTTTTTTAATTTGCTCATGTGAAATAAGAACCTAAATATTTTGACCGGCCAGAAATTTCTCTCCTGTCTCTTAAACCACTTGCACAATACTGGCCTAATCCCAGTTTGAGACTTAAAGCACATCTACATTTAAGTCATAAGTATTGTTTACAGAAATAAACTTCTTAAATCTATTTTCTGACCAAGGGGTTATTTGTGTTCTCTTCAGATTATATCTACACGTTTGTCCAAGGTGATAAACTGGCTATTGCTAAAAGCATCTCTTCCCAAGTTCTTATTTTAGGCTTTTGTAGGATTATTAATTTTTTTTATCAAATCACCTATGCAAAAGGACTCCATCCTCAGTTTTTGACACCTGGAATTCAGAGGAAACAGAGCACCTCAGTTAAATGGTTTGGATCCCTTAATACCTGTCAGCTGGTGTCAGTAAATAAATCTTTGGGGCTATGGGGTGAACAGCTCAGCAAAAGGCATTCAAATATTTCCTGGGTTTATGTTAAAAAATAAAATTGCTCCACATGAAGACTTAATATTTAGAAGAGCTGGTTCCTGCCTAAATCCCTGTGTGCTGATTGCCTGGCAGGTTTTACATTCAATTTTTGGGTTTTTTAAGGAAGATTTCCTTATTCAAAAAACATCCCATCCACAGGCAGTGCTTAGAACTAATTTGGCCACATCCCTGTCTGCCTAATTTATTTATTTGTTTATTTGTTTTTATCCCAAAATTCAGACTCTGAAAGGCATTTGTGAGTCCTCATTCATATCACATTCATACCACAATCTTCCCAGTTTTCACAGAACAATGGTGGTTTTTTTTCTTTGTAGAAGAGAAACAGTAAAGCGTATTTCTACAAGCTGATGTCTGCTTGTCTTGAAGTAATTGTAATAACATTAGGATTCTGGTGACATCTTCTCATTATTGCAAATAATCATAAAACTACATCATAGATATTACTGTGGATCCATACTCCTAAATTTCTCAGCCTCTCATTTCCACTAGATAACTATTGACAGTGTTCATTGTCTACACTGCAGGAATGTAGTAGTCATATACTAAACATAATAGAGTATAAGCAAGGTGATTTCTCCCTTGTACAATAAGCATTGCACCACTGGCAAATGAAGAAGGAAAAAAACAACAAATAAAAACCCTGATGTAGAAATTAAAAAATTAAATCAATTCCAGCACCACTATCAAGAAGTCATATAGGTGGTTTAATTCACTTCACTGAATGTACATACATAAGCTATGAACCAGAAGTCACTCTAAAACAGTGGAACAGAGATGGCACTCTGAGCAGCCTGGAAAATCTGACTTAAAGAAAATTCCATGGTGAGTATAATGGATAAAAGGTGGTGTGGGATGAACTTATTGAGGGGCAAAGAAGATAAGGAAAAAGGGAAGCAGCACTTTGTTAATCCCAAGAGTGTAGTATGGATACACTGATGGCTGCAGAAGGCAGCAGTTACAAGGCATCAGCAATATAAAAATGCTACATGTCCCTGGAGGCCTGTTGAGAGAGGCTAAAATACTGATGAGACAAAATCCTTGGAAGTTCGCTCTCAAATTCTAAATATTGCCAACACAAAGTTCTGGCTTCTATGGTCACCTTTTCCCCAAGGCTGACAATGGGGAAGAGAACCACAAGCCACAAGTCTTTTGACCTTCCAGGTTGGCTTCACAGCTGGCATGTTGTGCTGCCACGACCTGTGCAGGACAGACATCCACAGGGCAGACATGTGTGACCCTACTGTAAATTAGAGTCAAGTGAAATACCCAGGCTTCAGGTGTGTTAGCCTGGGAGCCCACCTGGTCCCTCCACAGAGGTCACTGACAGTGCTCCAAATCCAGACCACGCAGAGCCACAGCAAAATGAACTAAAATAGAGGTGGCACTTATGTATAGAGTGAAAGAGAGCATGGGGAAGGGAGGTGGGCAAGAGATAGGCAGTCACACAATTAAAGCTTCTGCATGATAAAGTGGCATGAGATGAATGAATTGTGACTGCAAGGGTGAGACAAGGCTTTCATGCTGGGGTGAACACAAAATTGTGATTCTGACAATTTCAACTTTCAAATACATGGAGTTTTTTTACTATAAACACGCACACATGTATCAAACATGCACAGAGAGATGAGAATGTCCAAAACAGGGAGACAACATAAACTAGATTAAGAGATTAGATCAAGCACTTCTATAAGGTGATTAGAAAAATCCTTTGTTGCAGAAGCAATAGGCAGACCCTTCAAGCTTCATTGCATAAGAAAACTGGCACCTTTTGGTGCATGGAGCATGATGATGCACTCATTCATATCTAAATTTAAATGTCCTGGCAAAATTGCTCTTTCCCCTTTCTGCTCTCAGCTTCTTTGTGCAGGTCCCAAGCCAAGGAATTTGTTCCTACCGACCAACTCAATGGCCTTCACATTCATTTTTTCCCTCCTGAGACTTAGTTGGTTTTGTAAATGTCTTGTTTTGTTTTCAACTGTGGGAGCTTTTTTCACTCTTTTCCCACCTTGAATGATTCACAGTGGAGGCAGGGTGAAGGATTCACCTGAGCTGGTGTGTTGGAGAATGTGTTAATCTCCATCCCAGGAGACATGGAGTCATTTGAGAACTCCTTTAAAGGAGGTTTATGTGCACTCAGCTGTTCTCATCTCCTTCAGCTGAGACCTCTTGTTAGGACTTTTATATCCATCACCACATCTTGAAACTCACTCCTCTCTAAGTGCTAAGCAGCATACCCAGAGACTCAGTCAGTTGTCTGCTTTGAATTAGAATTCTTTCCCTGCAGGAAATCTCCATGGAAGAATGTGTTTGACATGCACTTTGAGTGGCACCATTGATAATTTTAATACTCACTGTTCATATAATAACCTAAAATTCATCCCCAAATGGGGGCTGTGGTCCTTAGTTGTCGAGATCTAGTCATTTCTTAGAGATACCAGGAGAATCCCAAGCCTTACACATAGGCAGCTACAGGGACAGAGGGAAGTCAACATTTACTCATTTTCTCCTCCCATGAGAGTTATTCTGCAAAACAGAGAGAAAGCCATTGGAACACAGAGAAAGGGACAAGAAGGACTTTAAGGCCTGTAGTATGGGGAAGGGATTTGTGGCTTCTGGCCTCGAGGTGGTTTCTTGTCTTATTACATTAGGCAGACAAAGGGAAAATGGCCTATCAGCAACCAAGGCTTATATTCAGTGTTAGAAAACTTGACATGCAGTGTGCTTTTTAAAAATTATATCAGAAATCACTTTCCTTTTATGAGAAGTGTAGTTTTGGGTAGGTAATTTTTATATTCAGAAAAGAGAAGTTGCCACAGTTTGCAGAAGTTTTTAACATACTGAAATCTGTAATATCACTAAAATACATTCAAAGCTTTCGTGCAATTTGTGGAGCTAAAAGTAATAATTATATAAAAAATGTTGACATGATTTCATTTACTTGAGCTTTACTGTGCTAGAGGGATTCAGTGTCACTTTGTGATAGCCACTTCAAGGAAAAACTACTCTGCAAGAACTTTCCTTGTCAATAACATATTGTGTTCCTTATTCTTGTAACATCAAAATGTATCATAGTCTATGCCTGTTATGTTAGATTTTATAATGACATTCACAATACAAAAGTAATATTTATATAAAGTATTCAGCTTGAAGATAACTGTTAGACCTTCCTGATACAAAACTGCTGTGTATACTTGCCAACCATGTATTAAACTTGAGTGAAAATATTACTTTGTGCATTTGCTCTAAGTTCATGACAAGCATAATTAATACCAATAACCAGTGAGGTGAAAGTAGGATTCATTCTTAGGTGATAAAAATGCCAGTTTTCTTTCCCAAACAACAAATTCCAAAACTTGCTTATCACCAGATAAGATTAAAACGAAGAAATGAAATGTTGTACAACTTTGTCCAGTGACACTTATGAACCATTACTCTGAACTGTGGGAGATCACACTGTGGATGCATCACTGGTGTAGACAAGCACAGTTCAAGAACCTTCTACTGATGTTCAGAACCAGCAATGAAGTGAGACGTGTGATGCAGGCTCAGATAAAAACAAATTACTTGTTTCATTACAGTAAATAGTTTGAATCAAAAAGCAGCATTTTGAAAACATGAACTACTCTGCTATCTGAATGTCTCTTAGAAATGGAGACGAGTTAAAGTTAGTGCTCAGCTGAGTATCAAAACCTCTTCTCTCCACAGGATTGTCCACTGCTGCTAACAAATCACCCATAAAAATGCAGGTCA
Source organism: Melospiza georgiana (assembly GCF_028018845.1). Classification (NCBI taxonomy): domain Eukaryota; kingdom Metazoa; phylum Chordata; class Aves; order Passeriformes; family Passerellidae; genus Melospiza; species Melospiza georgiana. The sequence goes on along the minus strand of NC_080430.1, from coordinate 129,032,674 downwards.
GGCATTTGGAACCTACATCTAATGCTTACAAAACTCCCATTGAAATGAATTATGGAATCTCTCACTCCAGTTGCAGTGCATACAAGTAGATAAAAGAGAATATGTCTTTGTGACCTTTATACAGGTTCTGCTGCATTTATATATTATACAAACTGCTTATTTTGTATGTGCTACCACTGGCTGAGGAGTAGGAGCCATTACCCCCTCAAAACTTTAGAGGGGTAGAGCTATGTCCCAGTAAACCCAGTGTCCCAGGATGCTGAGGCTGGCAGGCTCCTCTGGGAACTGCCCAGTCCAACCCCACCCCTGCCCCGGCAGGGTCAGCCACGACAGCTTGCTCAAGGATGTGGCCAGTTAGGTTTCTGAATATCTCCCAGGACAAAGATGTACAGCCTTTCTGGGTAACTTATTTCTGTGCCTGGGTTGGTCATTTCCAGGACTGGGACTCTGCACTTTCCTTTGCTCAGTTCTGTGAGATGCTCCTGGTCCATTTCTCCAGCCTTTCCAGACCGTTCTGAATGGCAGCACAGCCACATAATCTGTCAAACCCTCTTTCTTCCCAGTTTTGTTTCATTTGCAAACTTGTGGTAGGTGCATGATGTGTCAGCATCCAGGTCATTGATGAAGATGATCAACAGTCTTAACCACTTTAGAGCACCACTAGTGGCTGATCAACAGCTGGACTTCATGCTGCTGGTCACAGCCTTATCAGCCCAGCAATTCAGCCAGCTTTGGATCAACTTCCCTGTCCATTTAGCTAGCCCATATTCCATCAGAACGTCTACCAGGTTGTTAAGAGAGACTGTCAAAAGCTTTGCTGAAGGCAAATAAATAGAATTCACCGCTTTCCCCTATTCACAACATTGTAGAAGCCTCTCAGGTCAGGCGTGATTTCATCTTCATAAATCTACACTGACTACTCCCAGTAACTTTATAGTCTTTTATTTGCCTGGAAATGGTTCTCAGGATTATTTGCTTATGACCTTCCCAAAGATCTAGGTGGAGCTCTGACCTGTAGTTTCCCTGAACCTTCGTTCATGCCTTTTTGAAGATGCTAATGACATTTGCTTTCTCTCAGTACTCAGAATTCTCCCCTGGTCACTACAACCCTTCATATGCCCTTAATCAAGAATGGACTCACAGAGATACCAGCAGTTCCCTCTGCACTCGGGGGTGCCTCCCTGTAGGTCACATGGACTTAAATGCATTCAGTTTATTTCAATGTTCCCTGTCCTGATCCTTGCCCACCAGAACTAATTATTTCTTGCTTCAGAGTCCTGTGATTCATGGTTTTCTAGAGAAGATGGAGGCAAAAAAGAAATTGAGTACCTCTGCTCCATTCACACCACCAAGTTCATTATGCCCCTACCTGTTCAGCAGCTGGTACACATTTTTCCTAGTCTTTGATGCTGATAGACCTGCAGAAGCTCTGCTGTTGCCTTTCACAGCCCTCACTATGTTCAACACAATGGTCTGACAATGTGCACTCACAGCCCTGAAAGCCAGTTGTATTCTGGGCTGCATCAAGAGCAGCGTGGCCAGCAGGGCAAGGGAGGGGATTTTGTCTCTCTGCTCTGCTCTGCTGAGACCCCACCTGCCACCAAGATGATCAGAGGGATGGAGCACCTCTCCTACAAACACAGTCTGAGAGAGTTGGGGCTGTTCAGAGAGGAGAAGGCTCCAGGGAGACCTTGTTGTGGCCTTCCAATACTTAAAAAGAGTTAAAGGAAAGACAGACTTTTCATACCAAGACCTTCAGTGACAGGACAAGGGGTAAACTGAATGAAAGTTGGTTTAGATTAGATATGAGGAAGAAATTCTTTTCTGTGAAGTATGTGAGGCGCTGGCACATCCTCACAGTGGATGCTCAATCCCTGGAAGTGTTCAAGGATAGGTTGGATGGTACTTTAAGCCATCTGGTCTAGTGGGAGGTGCCTCTGCCCATGCCAAGAGGATTAGAACTAGATGATCTTTAAGGTCCCTTCCAACCCAAACCATTTTATGCTTATGTGCACTTCAGCTGGATCTTGTCCATAATCTTATGAGATTGCCTACATTTCATCTTTATTTGGCAGGTCTTCATTCTCTTGGTCATCTCCATGCATCTTCAGACTTTCTGTCTGTACTTTTTCAACCACAAGTGTGTTGGTAGTTGCAATAATGGAAGCCCAGAAGAGGTCTATCAGGGACCAACACGACTTTCTGGGCTATCAGTAGCATAACTGAAAGCAGCATCAGGCCTACAGGCTGCATGTATAGTAATTGTTCCAGAGCCTTCAAAATAATTTTGTTTGAAAATAGTGTGTTCCAGAGCCAAAGCCTATAGTTACCTGAAAGGTCTATAATACCCTGTCTCCCACTAAGCTGTTCAAGTTCATTTTCACTTTTCCTCCTCCAATATTCTTGGTAACATCATCTTTTCCTCCTCATTTTTCCTTTCCCTCTTTCCCTCCAGTTCCAGTTTCAGCTTGGCCAAGAAAAAAAAGTGTACATAAGGAAAAATACAAAATAATTTGCAGTGAGGTGAGAAAAACTTTCAGATCTTAACACTGTTCAACTTGGAAAAGTTTGAATTTAAATTCAGGCTAGGATCTCAGCCTATCTTTGCCATCATATCCCAAGTCCCATCAGGCAAAATATAGAAGTTCTTCTGGGGAGAAAGGCAGTTTTGGCTCAGTAAAAATGAAGTGATTTTTTTCCAAGAGTTGGATTTGTTTATTTTCATTCAGACCCTAATCAATTAATTAGTTTGCTTTGATTTTTGCATCACTTTTTCTTTGGAAAGGAAATTGATTTTTAACATATATAAATTTAGCCTGGAACAATTGTTCCAGAGTAGTGCTCACCTAATAGGAATGCAGTGAAAACAAAACCAGCTGAGCACTACATGAATCACTAGGAACACACTGAAGATCTGTCCATCCACATTTATATTACAAATGAATTAATATAGATCTAGTAATTTTTCACTGAAAATAGATGCAGTAAGTAGTCATGCTGCTTTTCATTTAGCATTAATCAGACTAGATTCTCCTTTCAGTTTCACCAGAACAAAGTAAGTAATTTATTTGCAATTGCAGCTGGAGTTACTCCACATTTTTCTGATATCACAGAAAGAATATGTTCCAGAAACTGCTGTTAGCTTGCCTAATCCATACCTCGTATTACCATCTTCATAAGCACTCATTTATTAAAATAATTTTAAAACAATGAAAGAGCTTGCTTTTACAGGCATTTTGGGTCAAGCTCAGCTACCATTGTATAACCACCTAGTTTTGGAATAAATAACCTCAACACGTTGAAAGGCAAATTACTTAGACAATTGCTACCATTAAAGGAGTCACATCATTCTTTAACTCCTTTCTCCTCTGAAATATGTATGACAGCTGAAATCCCATCTAGACAACAGTTCATGACTTCTGACAAGAGGATGATTTTGTTGAGTGTAAAAAGAGCATAACCAGTGTTTGAACTACATAAGATTTAATTTTGCCCTGGACTACTGTAGGGTTATTTACAACAAGGAGAGGTTGTGTGTCTCTGGGACTTGACACTGGTAATCACAGACATGATAGCACTCTTAATGGTGCAGCTTAAGAATTCACTTCTTAGGGAAGCAAGGTGCATCTACAGAAACTTATCTCAGTGCCTGCTGGGGCCTGATTCCCCAGCTGGTGAAGTCCTGTCCATCTAATGGACTCCCAGATAAGAAGAAAGCAGACATCATGGCTTCAACACAGCCCATGATTCCAACAGTTTAAATCCCCATGAGACCATGTAAGATGTGCCCCTTCACGTCCTCTCTGACAACAACTTCAAAATCCAGCTCCTAAGACAGTAAAGGCTTCCTAGAGTTCCAGGACCATTGCCTTCCCAATCTGAAGGGTGGCAGAATCATTTTTTATCCATCCATAGCTGTGTTCTTCTCAGCAAAATCTGTGCTTCAAGAAAGTATGGAACTGCTTTTTAGTTTACTGAGGGTATGAACGCTCAGGTACAATTTTAGTTATCTGCTGGTCTCCAGTTCTCTTGAGGCATAATTTTCTTTCCTCAGAGCTATATAAAGTATTTTTTATTTTCAGAAGCATCAGTGATGCTTCTCAAGAAACAAAAGTGAGATAAGATGCTTATCCTGGTCTATGTTTAGAAGAAGACCTGAGAAATACTGCACAATTTGAAAACTTCTAGATGATGTCCATGTAAATTGTGGGAACTCACAAGAAATATGTTTTCTTCCTGCACTACTCTGAAACTATCAAAGATTTCTAAGACCCATTCAATGCCCCTCAATTGCAGTTCATTTGGGAAATTCAAGTTCAGATTCAGTAGGACAGTCTAGCTATATGATGTGATTTGCTGTGCAGGCGTAGATACAGGACATAGAAAATAGAGAAGCTTTGCTTTAGGGGATATAATCACTGACACACAAATGAAATCTCACTGGCTCAGCCATGAGCAGTTCATATCCTGAGCAGTGGACATGTTTAAAACAAGATAATTCCTTAGACATAAAGTATTATGTGAATGCAGATTATGCTATTTTCCAAATTTAGTGGTGGTGAATGTTTTCTCCCTGAACAAATAATCTAGTTTAAACATTAAGCTTAAAAGTTATTTATCTTTGATGAATGATATTTTGGTTTTATTTCAGGGGAGAGTATTTAAATATAATCATTAAAAACCAAGACACAAACTTCAAACATATCCAGATGACAGTTCTATCTTCTATGTCACAATTTTCAGAAGGTTGAAATATTTTCAATACAAAAGCTCAATCCTGCCATACTGCCATGCAGTTCCAGATGTCTGTTCAGCCTTTTGAATAACAAGAGGTCAATTTGATCAAGCCATTGTGGCAGACAAATGTAATGATATACCTGCACTGCAAATGTTTATTATGTTTGGCAGGTGCTTATGCAGTGGTCAGACAAAGTGAAGCTCAGCATAGAATAGAATATATTTTTTATTGCTGGGGTTCAGAAAAAGGCTTACATTTGAATTACTTTCTTGCAATTGCCTGAGAAAAAACAGTACATCCTTGTAAAATGAAAAGCCTTACTTACCAAGATTGACTGCCTGTCAATAGCTCATCCCCTAAACTTTTCCTAACAACAGCCTGAATGCCAGCTGGCATCTTGAGAAGTATAAAAGGGCTGTGAAGAAGGCAGTGAGAAGTGTCTTGAATTTGAAAGTGAATTTCATTTAGCAATGATCTGGATTTTTTTGGTTGTTTTTAGACCTTTGAATGTTTTACAGTGGAAGTTTTCATGTAACAGTGATGTTCTATCTGAACATTTCCTAGACCTGATCTGCAGGTTCCATTTTCTGACTTTCCTCTGAGGAAGGGAAGCAGGTCCTGTACTAGTAAGCTCAGGAAAGAACTTTCTGACAAACGCCAAGCAGCCTGTCTCCTATTTAATATAAAATAGATTTCTGAATTTGAATGGTATTAATTTCCTTAGTTGGTTATTTATAAAAACAAGCAAGCAGAAAGTGTTCAGAAAACCAATTCTGAGCAATTTTGATTCAGGTGATTCAAGAATGTTGAGAAATTAAAGCAAATTGTTTGATGGAATCAGTCAAAAATACTCAAAGTTCTGCTCTCAGCTCTCAACTTTCCTTGACCATAGCTATTTTATGAGTACTCTGTGTAATGCTTCATATGCATATATACATATACACAATACAAATACATATAAATATAAAAATAAACCTTTATTTATTTATTTATTTGTACATATATATTAAGTTAAAATGTTCTAGACATATATTTTAGCTCTGAAAGACTGATTCATTAGCTAATGGGTAACAAATATGCAAAATACCATATTTGTGTCAGGAAAATCTCACAAATATCTGGAAAACAATTGGGGTCTGGACTGTATGTGACAAAGTGTGCTGTGTAGGTCATTTATCCATGAAAAACAACCATGAATGCTTTGAAGATTGTTGTGCTTTCACGTCCAGAAGTTGTTCCAGGATTGTGTTTCACAAAGCAAATTTCACTTCACATTTTTAATATTTGGCATTGACCTGAATTCCCCTTTGCAGAGAAACCTCTTTATATTACTTTTAAAATGTCAGAATATGATGAAGAAGGTGCTCATATCCTCCGTGGTACATATGTCTAACATGGAGCATGGGGCATGCTCATCTAGACTGTCTGTCTCCATCAGAGTTTTAGAAATTCCATAAATAATTTTTACTTGCCATGCTCCCTTTCTCATCCCATAGCAAACTTTGTCAGCCATTAAAAACTACCACTGGAATTTGTGCTTCTCTCAGAGCACTATTTAGAGCTTTTCTTGGAAATAGATCAGGAATCCATGACTGTTTCTTAGTTCTGGTAATATCAGGAAAATGTGCAATAAAAATAAGAATGTAAATTATTCCTATGATGTGTCCTAGCACAAACCATACTGATTATCTGTTTTCCAGAGTGGCTGGAAGATTGGTACAGTTACTGGCATGCTTCTAATCTCTGTGGGTCATATGGGAAAGGAGGGGTTAATTCTTTATTCTTTACAAATTGTCATGTAGATATTTTATTTTTAAACTAAATGACAAAAAAAACCCCAACCCATATTGTACACTGTGGTTTGATCAGAAGGCCTATCAATCAGGTAATTTAGTTTCCAGTTAAAAGATAAACTAATACTGATAAATTTGCAATTTTCCCTTCATTCTTTAATCTGACATATATTTTGTGAATGACTTTGGACATACATAGTTATCAAAAAATGAATATTTTGTTTATGTATATAGATTCTTCAGATTGCCCGCATTAATGACTCTTAACCTTTAAACTGATTTATAAACATGTAAGAATAAAATGTCAGCATTCATTTGTCATCTTGCAGTAAACTGTCAGCATTCGTTTCTCAGCTAAAATAGAATATCTGTCTAAGAATTTACATTAGGCTTTGTAATCAAACTAGATTAACACCAGTGCAGCTCAGCATGAAAACTTGATATCAAGCATACACACTCCATTAATACCTTAATGTGCATTCCAGGCTACATCTTGTCATGATCTAGTGAATTCAGCAGGACTTGCTGCTGAAAAATGTGACCAACTCAGGCAGTCTCTTTGTCTAACACATCAGTATAATACTGTATTGTCCTTAAAAGGGAAGGGACGAAGTTTTAAAGGATAACTACTAAACATTGGCAAGCAAGGGTGTGCATTCATGAAGAGGGAGAGAGAAAACTTCAGTGAATGTATCCTGGCGGTTCTTCTGTGGACCAAAAGATGAGCAATAACATGGTTTTATTGCTGGTTGAAAGGGAACATTCCCCAGGGAGGTTTATGATATGATCCATTCAACTGGAAGGCAATCAGATTCCTGCAAATGTTCTGATAATCACTTAAGCTGAGTGACTGCTATTTTAGACCTGTGTTTTATTTCCTGGAACAGAGCTGGAATGCTTACTGAAGTGCTGGAAGGAGCCCCCCTGCATGAAAAGGAAAACCAGTGTGAATACACCCTATGTTGAATTATTGTTCTGTCTTTCTTGAATGCAAAGGAAGGATCAAAAACAGTGTCTCACTGTTTTCATTGGTGAGACCCCATATTTCTGAACAAAATTTGGAGCTGGGGAAATCATAGAGAAGGACTTAAGCACCAAACTGAAGTGGATGGCAATAGTTTTCTCAAGAAGTAGCTGTTCCTGAAGGTGAGGAGCAATGTTTCCCAGTGTGATGTTTCCCCACAGTTCGCTTCCAGTCATCCTCTGCAAGACAAGCCACTATGCAATGCAGAAGAATCACCAATGCAGGTCATAAAAAAGACCTGTGAATGATTTCTAGCTGAGATTTGTCTGAGAATCTGCAGCAGGACGCTCTGCTTGGAGCAGGGGTAAAACAACTCAAACAGTATCCTGTTTGCCAAGCTACTAGTGGTGAATAGAGAAAGGGGTTCATTCTCTTTTGGTGGTGAAGAATGCTGGAACCTGCCTGACTCATCAATTGCCAAATTAATCATTCTGAGGAAGATCAATGTTCCTGATAAAATACCTGGTAAAGGAACCAATAAATGATGCTAATGGTAAATTATTTAAAGACGCTTATCTGACACAGCTGGCTTGGGATGTATTAATGACAGTGTCTAGCCCAGTCCCAGGTCCTAACTTCAAACATATCCCTTGGAATGTGTTTGGAGACATCTGTCTTGAGTGGGGATGCCCCTAAAGGCTACTTCATGAGGCAGAGAAAAAGAGATTTGCCCACACATGGGTATGGGATGAGTAACAGCATTCTCTATTTATTTTTGCTATTTTTCATATAATTGCTCCAATATTGCCTCAGAAATTGTGCACTATACTACACTATTATTAGTTATACTTACATATACAGTGTAATAAATCTTCAGACTAAGTTCTTTTGGTCCAACCATTTTAATTTCATAGTAAATCCTTAATTTTTATATAAATATGTATAAATATATTTTTCTACAAATATAAAAAAGATATAAATATATATAAGACATACATTTTATATAAACATGTAAAATATTTATATTTCATATAAATATGTATGTGTTTGGCTTGTCATCCTTTATTCTGCGGAACACGGCTGGATAAAGATCCAATTACACCTCTACAATCCTTTACAGATAAACCATTGACAAAGTCTGGGGCGACGGCGGGAGCCAGGGCTGGAGCCAGCCGCGCCCGGCCTCCTCTCGGAAAGAAAGCGGGGAAAAGCGGGAAAAGCGGGGGGTACATGTCTGTCCCTGGTGCCTCGGTGGGGTCTTGTCTGACACAGTTCGTGCGGAGCATCCCCTCTGCCCGGGCCTTCGCCGGGCGCGGCTCCCGCGGCTCGGAGCGCTCCCGGCGGGGCCCAGCGCTGTCCCGGCACCCGGGACAGAAAGGAAAGTCAGAAAAGAAACCTGACTTAAAAACGAACATGAAGTTTTGTTGTGGCAAAGTTCGGTCTACAAAGAGAAGTATAATATTATCTCAGTTTCCCTACTACGTAGCACAAATATTTCCAAGTATTTTGTCTCAAGTGTACTTGACATGTTTTACATACTGATTTTTACATCAGTCAGACCTTCATCCCTGTGATGAAATTCAGGATATCTTTCTCTATTGCTTCCAGTGACAAGACGTCTACCTGCTACCACCCCTGATGCATCCACAGACCTTTATCAGTCAGGTAACTGGGCATTAACATTCACATTCACCTGGCATTTACAGCATTGCCTCCCATGGATCTTTACTCACTCTAAAGAAAGAGCACTGCCTCCTGCATGGCCAGCGCTAATGCAGTGCTAATGGACTTTTATTTGTCCTTCAGCCAAAGCCAGGGTTGACCAGAGCTGGCTGGTTATTTTTAAGAAAGATAACATTTTCTTTAGACAATTACCCAGATTTTTTAATCAATCAGTATAACATTGGAGTTGTAGAAGTTAACTCATAAGTATTCATGCTACTATCTCCTCAATGCCTGTCATGATCCTGTTTCAGAAATTTTGCTTAAAAAGGGGTAGCATTATGTAGGGTTTTCATATTCTGATGCCAGGTTACACATTTGCTCAGAGAAACAAACTTCTGGTCCTGGACTTCCCTCTTCTGGCAGTTCAGTGTATACTTCAGACTTATGTGACTCAAATGCCACGTGACTCGGGCGGTCAAACATAACTGAGCAGTGAAACCTAAATGATGAATATTGAACACTCCATCTGAAAATATAAACTGAGAAGAAAACTTATTTCAAATTTGGTGAACAAATTAAAGTAATACTGACAAACATGACATATTTCTGCATATAGATGTTCTTCTTCATCACTTATTGATCCGGTATTGATAGAGCATATTGGTAAAGGCAGCCCTCCGGAACATATTTGCTATATTCACAGATCATTTTATTAGAGAAAAATATTCTTCACAATTAGCTGAATCCCCCTCACTCCTATTGTAGCACTCCTGACCATGGGCAGATTAGTGTGAAATTTAATTTGTGCTAATCTGTCCAAGACCTAGGAAGCACAAAATATATTTTATGCAGTGTTTACTCACTTTACCATATATAGATAAATGCATGAGTGACAAATCATGCAGCTTCAAGTTTACTGGAGTGAAAATCTATAGTGCCATTAGGCCTGGATTTCATTATTCCATTTTTGTTGCCATGGGAAAGCAAGGACTGGGCTCATATTCTTAAGCATATATATAAATGAAAATCTGTAAAGTTTTAAAATAGGCTTAGACATATCAATTTATATCTACGGAGTAGATAGAAGTTTTCTGCTATTTTCATATGGGTTATGTAGAGAGAATTCCTTTTCTTTTCCCTTTGTATAGTACTGACAATATTTTAGATAACTTAGATAAGTGGATCTCTTAGGAGGAAAACTATGAAAAGCTGCAGATATTGTGATGGAAAGTAAGAGTAATTTGCAGCATGAACATGTGAAAACAGCTGCTGCTCTGTTTTTGGCTGCAGTAGGAGTGCTGCTGGCCTTGCAGGCTCTGGTTGCAGGAATCAGTTCTGATCACGATAAAACCAGATGTGCCAGCGAGCCTGCTCATGCACCAACTGCAGTATATCCTGCAAAAAAGGCTGCAAAAAAGTTGTTACTATTCAGACATTGCAAAGCTCTCTCAGTAATTCTCACATGGTTTGAAATTAAATGCTGTGTATCCCCCCCCAAAAGTAAGATGAATGCTACATTAGGATGGAGTTTGAGAGTTATATATAAATGATATTTGGGATCATGTTTGCTGTAAAAGCAAGGGCCATTGAGTAGCTTCCAAGGTTGTTTGGCAGTTACTTTTTTTTTTTTTTTTAATGAATTATTCTCTGTGATTTACATTTATGGCCAAAGTGGAACTGAGTGTCTTTCCATTAGGAGCCTGGCAGGGTTTTGCCTGTGTTTTGCTATCTGTGGACAACCCTGTCACTAATTTACTGATGCAATACGGGAAAGCAAGGCAAGGCTTGTGGGATCTGCAAGCAGTAGCAGGGATGCTCAGGGTGGATAAACAGGTGCACAGTATTTCTGTGAATTTGGGCATATTTCTTTAGGATTAGATCCAAATTGGACAACCAATACATTGTGAGAATTTACCCATTGTGTGATTTGCAATCTGCTGTGGAAGTGCTTGCAAAAGGCTGCACTGGGATGTCCCACAAGGACTTTATGTTGCATAAGTGCTTCAATCTGATCAATATGAACTTCCCGACAGATGGAAGCAAAAATCCTAATTTTTTGCAACTAGGTAAAAGCAGAGCTAAAACATCTTCAGTTTTGTAGGTACTTTAACTGCTGGGTTTTGGGGAGATTTCAACAGGATAACAGCAGTTTGCATTTGGTCTTTTACAAAGGCAGATTTTGATGGGTTTATGCAGCAAATGTTCTCCCCTTGTATTTGCTGCTCTCTTTTATGACTCCCAGTGTCCACGTGTGTCTGTTAATCAGGCATAGCCAATATTCAGGTGGCCAAGCCATGTGTTGGCAGAGTGCAGCTGGATCCTGTTTGTTTTTTGTAACCAAACATAAACAATGCACCAGTACACTTTGAAACCTTTGCTGCTATGGTTCAGCAGTTGAGCTAAATTATTAAAGGGCTGGCATGGCAATGTGTTGCAAGGTCACTTGTGGAAAATAAAGCATTCTGTAAAAAAATCATACAGTTCAAAAGAAAATATGTGAATTTTGCCATTGGAGAGAACCCTTGTAGCTAACAGTCGTTATTATATACTATTTATTATTTGTATAAAACTCCAGAATTATGGCATATTTTTATAGCAGATCTGTACCTCTTACTCTGCTAGCAAGCCAAGTCTGTCCTGAACCTCTCCAACTCAAATATTCATTTGAATTTCAAACATGTTGAAAAGAAGCATTTTGATATCTCAAACCCAATCTGTTTAAAAGCCAATAGACTTTAGGTCTGATTTGGCATTAAATGTGCCTTTGTGTTCCCTGCTAAGGTCCTTGATACTTCCCTGCCACCCTGATACCTCCTCCTCCTCAGTTTATGGACTGTTTTATTTCCATCATGCAATGCCCTTTAGAGGATAAGAGACAAGATTTAGTTGGAAATTTCTGTGTTTAACCTAGTAAAGGATTTTGTCCATCAATGGAGATGTGTGGCCAATGCGCACCTCTAACCTGAAGAAGTCAGCTTAATAACTGAAAAATTTAAAGCTAGACCTTATGCAACTGTGTTTTCCCTTTGGATCTTCCTAATCCCAGTCAAGCCCAACCTGTGGATAACATCAGACTGTTCTCTTGTCATCCAAACTCCTCCTTGCCTCATCTCATTCAGGTACTCTTAGAAAAAATCTGCCATGCCAGGCCAGCAAGCAGCAAAGAAAAGATTGCAAATACTTCTTTGTCTTTGGGATGTATTTCCTGACAGTGTTGCTATTGACCAAGCTCAAGAGAATAGTTAGTGGTATGCTAACACAGCCAAGCATTGGTATTCATAACATTAATTACAAGCAACTAATCTTTCCCAACTAGTTCTGTCATTAAAAAATCAAGCCATTCTTAGAAGTGTTGACAGATGTTGGCTGGCTTCTAAAGTAGATGTTAACTACCTCCACTTAACTTGGTTATTAAACACATAGAATTACTTTAGCTCCAGAAATTTGAACAATACTTTTGACAGTGAAAGACACTCAAATACATCTTTTGGAACATGTGGGAAAGGACAACAAACATTCAAGTGAAAGAGGAACTTCCTAAATTGCCTTATGCAGAAGCTCACAAAGGAAGTTCAAAGGAGAAATGTAAGATACTTCTCATGGATTCAATGTAAGAATCTTCTCATGGATTTTTGACAATATTATATTCTGGTCAAAGCTCAGCAGCAGTTGAACCACAGTATTCTGGCTGCTCTCCTGTTACACTGATTGAACAGATCAAAAATGTAAACTAGATCAGACTTTTTTCTCTCTGGATTGTCAAGTAATTTGCACATCTCTTTTATGTTTTTCTAGCTAGCAGGATGCTGCCAAAGCTCTCAGTGTAAATATCCTCAGTTATGCTTAGGACTGTTTTATTTGTCACCTCTCAAAACTATTTTAACCTCTTTCTCAAGTTCATTGAAGAATTGGGCCCTAAAATTATTTACAATAACTCACTCCCTGTGTGTGAAATTTGAAATTACAGTTCAAATCACTTTCTTACACCTCTACACAGAAAATATATGATACTTATTCTTACACATTGCAGACCCACACTCCCAGTTGCAGCTGGCATTATAGATTATAGATTATTATCTGTGCCTTTTTACAAGGTCATCCATTCCTTTCTTGTTGCTTTATGAGTTTTTCTGCTCTTGTCATTTTAAGTGGTATCATCTCTATCGATCATCATCTTCATGTCTTCAGTTTTCATGTCAGTCTCTTGCTGTCTCAAATTGAAGCTTTAAAAATTTTTATCCTGTGCAGGCATTGTAACTGGAATCACACCTAACCTATTACAACTGCCATAATATCTTCCACATGATTACTGTAAGTACAGTACATCTGATAGGATCTGGAAAGCAAAGTAGAGACTGTAGTCAATAGTGACTTCTCTTTTGCCAATGGAAAACATTTTTATCTTCCCAGGAATTATTATCATCAAGGGAATCTAAATGCCTCAAAAATACAATAAAAACTAAAACCTGTTTGCTGATATTTTTTATCCATTTCACCTCTAAGTATTACACCTATAGATTTCCTGATGAAAGATTTTGATACATTTAAATTATTTGGCTTAATAAGGATGAAAACACCTGACATCACCAGAACAATCACAATAAAATGATACCATTTGTGTTTTTATGTATTTTGATCAGCTCTGAGAGTTACATGGATTTAAGCTAAAGGAAAATCAACTTTCTAGCACTTTGTATCTTATTTGTAGCAGAATTACATAAGAGGATAAAACTCTTATTCCCATTCGTCATTCCTAACTTTTAATTTAAAGGCAACTAAGTTATCAAAGAATTGTTTAGATTGAAAAATAACTCAATAAAATGTTGCAAAAAGGCAAATAAAGGTTTAAGTTCATAGAACATCTTAAAAAGTATTAAAAAAACATGTCAATTATATCCATAATATCCATATTTATTGTACTGATAAATTGTTCTGTCAAGGCTGAGTTCAGAGCTGAATTGAAAAGCTTGAACATTTACAGTGCAACTAAGCATTAACACATCACCAAAGCAGAAACTTGGATAGTTGAGGTTATAAACTGAAAAGATTAAATGTATTTTAAATCTCTAAAAAAATATTTATCATACACTACTGATATTTTGAATTGTTCCAGATGCATTTTTACTTTATTTATTTCTAATGACTGTAATTTTAAAGACTGTTAAGAACTATTGCTATAATATTTTTAAGCATATATATTTAATAACATCAAACTCTTGGTATCTGTGGTTTTTTTCTAGAGTATAACCATGTAAGTATGTGGGGGATTATTTCTTCATTCCAGGTACCATCAGCTCATATATTTTTCTCCTGCCTTCTTAATAATGTCAATACCTCTTGTTTTAGTAGTTCAATGGTTTGTAAACAGGGTGGTTTTTTTTTTTTTACTACCTGGCCAGACTTGTGAAAAATTATGTGTCTACACTGAATTAGAAATTAAAGAGAAAAGAGAAAATATTACATAGTTATTAACACAACTAAAATTAACACTCTAACATATAGATATAGATATAGATATAGATATAGATATAGATATAGATATAGATATAGATATAGATATAGATATACATATACATATACATATACATATACACACAAATATACTGAGTGTTTAAAAGTTCATAAAATATGTAAATAATTTCTGTAAGTTGTCAGACTTTAAATTTATTTTATACCATGTTCCTACCCTTCTCCTCACATTCTTGTCAAAAACAGTAACCTCTCCGGCAACACGACTTGCTGAAGCCCTTAGGCTTCATTTGGATAATGGAGTTTGGAGTAATTCAGCATTATTTTAAAGGGGAAATCTCAGTGCTTTCTTCATGTCAGTGCACCTGCAGGACTGTACTTTCCCTGCAGCATCATGGAATCCCAGCATGGTTGAGGCTGGCGAGCACCTCTGGAGTTTGTCCAGTCCACCCCTGCTCAAACAGGGCAGAGCAGGTTGCTCAGGGCCACGTCCAGTTGATTTTATTATTATCTCTAAGGATGGAGACTCCACTGCCTCTCTGGGCAAACTGCTGCAGTGCTCCACCACCCTCACAGTGTAAAAGTGGGTTTGTGTGTTTGGATGGAATTTTCTGTGCTTCACTTTGTGCCCATTACTTCTGGTCATGTCACTGGGTGCCCCTGAGTAGAGTGAGGCTCTGACTCCTTTACTCTCCTCATCAGCTGGGTTTAAACGTTGATGAATCTGTGTCTGAGCTTTCTTTGAACAGCCCAAGCTCTCAAACCACAACAACTGTACAGTCCAGTCCCTTAATCATCCTTGTGGCCCTCTGCTGAAGTCACTCCAGTATATCCATGTTCTCTCTTGTACTGGGGAGCCCAACACAACATCCAGAATCCGGAATCCAGATGTGTCTCCCCAGGTCGGAACAGCAGGGAAGGATCACTCTTCTTGGCTGCAAGGTTCACAGCTGTCAATTTGTCCATCAGGACATTCAGGTCCTTCTCTGCCAAGCTGATTTCCAGATGGTCAGACTCCAGCATGGACTGCTGCTTGCACCAGGGTTTTTTCTTCCCATGAAAAGGACTTTGTGTTTCTCTTTCTTGGACTTCATGAGGCTCATCTTTGTCCATTCCTCCAGCCTGTCCAGATTCCTCTGAATGGCAGTGCAGTTATCTGCTGATCAACCACTCCTCTCAGTTTCTGTCATCTGCAAACTTGTGGAAGGTGCATGATGTGCCAGAATCCAGTTCACTGATGAAGGTAATGAACAGCATTTGTTCCAGTACTGAGGACAATGCTAGTGACTGGCCTGGAGCTGGATCCCATGCTGCTGCTGGGCCCTTGCAGCCCAGCAGTTTGGCCAATGTTCAACCCATCTCCCTGTCCATTTATCTAGCTCCTGCTCCATCAATACATCTACAAGGATATTAAGGGAGACAGTGTTGAAAGCCTTGCTAAGGTCAAGATAAAAAGTACCTTTTCCTCTCCTCTTATCCACTGAGGCAGTTGTCTCATTACAAAAGGCTTTTAGATTGTTCAGGCATGATTTCCCCTTTGTAAGTTCACATTCAGTATTCATATTCCCCTTATCCTTCATATGTTTGAAAATAGTTCTTAGGATTACTTGCTACATCACCTTCCAGGAAGCAAGGTGAATCTGACCAGCCTATAGTTTACTCGATCCTCATCTTGCTCTTTAAGATGGCAGTGACATTTGCTTTCTCTTGCCCTCAGGAACTTCCTTGAGTCCCCGTAAACTTTCACAGAACTTCAAGAGTGGAATCACAATGCATTAGCCATCTCCCTCAGCAGCCATGGGCGCATCCCATTAGGTCACATGGACTCGTTTCAATGTTCCCTGACCTGATCTTTGTTCACCAAAGGTAAATTTCCTTGGCTCCAGGCTCTCCCTCAGGTCTCAGGATCATCTTGGCCCTCAGGTTTCCCACGATCCCTTTCAAAGGTAACAGCAAGCTGACAAAGCAAAGGAGGTCACTTCCCTGGAGCCCTCGGATTTTGTGCCACAGGGCACAAGGGTGCCAGCAGCCTGGGCTGGAACCAAACCCAGGATGGCTACAAAGTGTGTCCAGCTTCTGGGGCAGCACCAGGTTCAGGTGACTCCAGGAGCAATCTCATAGATACTCATCTGAAATCCAGCACATGGGGTCGTAGAAAAGACTTCTTCAACTTCATGACAGATTTCCAGAGGAGAAACTGAGACCAGTTTGACAGCTACAAATGCAGCAATAAAGATTCTGGGCTCTGGCACTAGCCAAGCATAAGACTTAGTCTCCAGGTTGAAATTTCACTTCTGGTGACACATCCTACAAAATGTAAAAGTCAATGTGGGTAGATCAAAGTTTACATGACAAATATAGACTCTAGTGGCCCAATTTACACATGGTCACACCCTGACAAGTAAATTTCTTCTTCATGAAGACAGATTCTTCCAATTTGCTGTCTCTCATGCATTTGAAATAGCTTTTGCACCAAAAACGTAGAAAAACCGCCTAATTTCCTTTCAGAGAGTAAAACAGCTCATTGCTGAATTTGATGAGCAACTTGCGCATCAGTTATTAATGAAGCTGGCACAAAGTAGATAGGAGGTCAATAGGATGCACATAGTAATTAAAATGCAAAGTTTGCATTGTTTTTAAGTAATGCCATTGGGACACAGAATGCTGTTGGTGAATACAGTTTAAAAAACAACTCAATAACATCTAGAAACAGCAGATAAAAGGATTTTTTGGCCATTACAGATAGGAAGAAAAACCTTACAGAAAAAAATGAGATTAAATTTTTAAATTATTTAACATTGTTATTTATTTTTATGGTAGGTGTTTATTAAAGTAAAATTGATCAGATCAGAAGCCAATAAAATCTAAAATTAATTGCTACAAATATCCTCAATATATTTTCATGATATAATTTAACTTGGAGAATCAGTGGGGCCATGATAACTTCCTTTGCTTCTACACTGAGAGCCATATCTTCCTACATAGCAAGTCATGAAGCCTATTTATCATTTTTTATCATTTGTTAGTTGTTATCAACATGTTATACTCCATCCAGTATATAAATATTCCTTTTAGATTTTACTATTTTTAGAATTTACTTTTTCAGCACACAAAGTATTAAAAAATAAAAATCTACTGAGCCCCTTACAGGTTGAAAGTTTTTTGAATGCCAAATACTATAGCAAGTGATAAATCTTAGGAAATTCCCAGCATGACTGCATATGCAATTATGTATTGCATGAATATGCACAACACTTGCCTTGAACCTCTTTGCAAATCAAATGTTTTCTAACACAGATGTTAGTATTGGATTTATAGAAAAAGGTGTTAACATCATGAAGGAAAAAAATCTCACAAAACCTATTTCAATCTGTTCATTAATTTACTCCTTTTCAGAAACAACCTCCAACATATTCCTAACAGTTGCCCCAAGAATATGGGGAAATAAATTGTCATGTGAAAGAGATTACACAGATCCAGAAAGATGTAATCAAAGGAAGTTCTTCTGGGGGAAAAAGTAAACAGGATGAGGAAGAGGAGAGAAGAGAGAAGAGAGGAGAAGAGAAGAGAGAAGAGAGAAGAGAGAAGAGAGAAGAGAGAAGAGAGAAGAGAAGAGAAGAGAAGAGAAGAGAAGAGAAGAGAAGAGAAGAGAAGAGAAGAGAAGAGAAGAGAAGAGAAGAGAAGAGAAGAGAAGAGAAGAGAAGAGAAGAGAAGAGAAGAGAAGAGAAGAGAAGAGAAGAGAAGAGAAGAGAAGAGAAGAGAAGAGAAGAGAAGAGGATTTCCAAGCAGCATGTGATTATAAAGCTGGGTAGCACTTGATTTGCCAGTTCATTGCATTGCTAGAATTACTGAGTTTGATGAGAAAATACTGCAGCCTTTGCTATGGTTTCAGATGAAATCATTACAATTCCTGTCATTTTCTGCACAAATTGCCCATAAGGGAGGGCTCCTTCAAACTGTCAGCAGAACTAACTCCTGCTCATTGTACAGTGGTTGCTGTTGCTAAGGTTATAGCTACACAGCAGAGTGCATCATAAATTCACAGACTGTAGCATGCAGAATTCACATTGAGTATCTGCCAGTGCCTCCTCAGTGTTTGAGCCTGATCACAGCCAGTGGTTTCCTGGCTGGCTCACAGATTCCTGTGCACTGTTGCAGTCACTGCGCCTATCTACATGGCAGATGAAATTAAAAAAAGAAAAAAAGAAAAATCCCTGGAAAAATAAAGGCTGCCTTTCACCTTGGGTACCTCCTGCACTATCTCTTTACATAGGTGTATGGGACAAACATGGGAGGAAGATAAGAGAGAGGGGGATAGTGACAGGTTTTCTCTTGGCAACTTGAGCTGCCCTATAGGAAA
Source organism: Melospiza georgiana (assembly GCF_028018845.1). Lineage (NCBI taxonomy): Eukaryota > Metazoa > Chordata > Aves > Passeriformes > Passerellidae > Melospiza > Melospiza georgiana. The sequence goes on along the minus strand of NC_080430.1, from coordinate 129,013,685 downwards.
GGTAGCATGCCAGAATTGGATCCCGTAGTTAAAAGACTTCATAATGCAATTAAATGTGACACTTAGATGCAGGAACAGAGTAAGAACAGCAGTGATGAGCACCCTCAGTAGTTGTGGTGTATACAAAGGCAGCCAACCTGCCTAAATAGGGCTTTTCCTCCTCTTCATTTAAGAAATTAGTATTAGGGGTTTTGTTTGGTTTTGTGCTCTTTATCCTGGACCCTGTGCAACCAAACCTAGACTTAAAAAAACCTAGATGATTCAGTCAAAAAACCTGGATGGGTAGTAACCACAGCAGAAGTGGCAATTTTCAGTTTCTAACAGTCCATGTCCAATCCCTCAAACTGAGGTTTTATCAATCCTTTTTTTTTAAAGGATTTTTTTTTAGACAGCATAGACAGCAGAAAATCCTCAGCAGCAGAAGCTATTTAAAGTCCCTGGCCCAATATCGAATCCTCAGATTTGGCAGTAGCAGGTTTCAGCTGGATTTTCTGGGCAGTAAGTAATTCAGCAGCAAATTTACTCTTTTTAATACAATGGCAACAGTCCTTGGAAGTAACAGAAATTACTTCAGATGGTGCCAAAATTTAAATGAAAAATCTGACTATTGCTGGCCTTGCAGCCTGCTGGCAGCAAACCCTGTGCTTCTGTGTGAGACCAGAGTTCAGGAATGAGCTTGGGGTCCTGCCTGGCTGCTGCAGACACCCTGGAGTGCCCAGGTGAGGGGCTCTCACCCACTGTGGGCTGATGTGCTGACCTGACCCACTGCCTGAAAGTGCAGGGACAGGATGGCAAAATATGGATCTCATTGGACATAAAAGGTACATGTATGAAAATCTGATGATCCAGTCTAGGCTGCTGTTGCCATTTTTTCTCTTTTTTCTCATTCCTTTCCACTAATGATTACATTATTCCTTAACATGGAATAGCTATAAAGGTGGAAAAACCACTTATCATCAAGAACAGCTTTTTCCATTGGGAACTACAGAAACTGGATACGTAGTTCGTAACGTTTGGGAGATTTCCTTTAAATGCAACCCATGTAGGTTTAGTATCTCTCCAGAAGAAGTGTACACCGTCATCAGTGTTTGAGGAAAAAACTGTAAAATGCCAATGGAGAAGAAATCTGCTGCATGTAAATTTGCCTTTTCAGATCCTGTCTAGTACCCCCTGATTTCTCCTTGGGATAAGCCTTAGTTCTCACCTGGGAGATACAGTGGGTATGTGGATACACACAGCAATATGCACACAGGCTGTGAGAACAGTCTTGGGGATTGGGAAACTATCTCAGGTCTGCTAATACACACAAAACCTGCAGGGCTCTTCTTGACATGAAATCCCCAGCACTGCAACCAGGGAAAAGCAATGTTTTCCCCTGTGTGGAAAAGACTGAGGGTCAGCACAAAACTCCCAGTCCTCTTGGACTGCCAGGATGAGCACTGTGAGAGCTGCACATTTTTACAACAGCTCTGTCTAATCAGGGCAAATTTCAAGCATCTTCCACCCCTCAGGAATAAAATATAGGTTGGACAGTACTTAAGTGAGTCCAGAAAAAATAATCACTGGCCATATGCTTAAGCTAAGCACATGCCTCAGAGCTTTACTGTAATATGGCTTCAGCAAAAGGACTAAGACTTGGAAAAATTGAATTGATACAACTGTTTGGATTACAGTGCACCATATTCACCTGCCTGCTTCTGTTGAGAGGATATTATCAATAGGCCCCTTTTAAGTTTACTTGCCATGATGCTGGGAAACTTTTTACCAACATTTGGGGAAAAAAAGTCTGTTTTCAATCCAAGCTGTAAACCCATGAGAAAGCGGTTTTGAACAGATGCCACACTGTGAATAGAATAAAAACATACCAGGAAAAGTGCATGCTGATATTGTTGCCTTATATTAAAAAAATGCCTCATCCTTCTGAATCACATTCTGATTTGCATCCTTTTAAAACACCTTAGCCACCTATCTAGACATCTTCCTTTGCTTCTACATGTACCCTGGGAAAGTAAAAGAATAACAGCAAAAATGCATAACAAACCTGAAATTAATAACTTCATTGGATTGTTTTAATAAACACAGAAACAAAATTATGAAGTTGATAGAGATAACAAAGCTAGAAAACACAAAAATTTTATTGGGAATGACAAATTAGACCCCAGATAGAAGAGAGTCTGACACACGTTTGTAGTGCAGTGTGGATTTTGAACAGACCATACCATACTTTTATTAAAGGCATTCACAGGCACACTGTTTTCCCTCTTATTTTTCACTTCTCCTCCTGTCAAATTGTCACTGAAAGCAAAATGACTTTCTTTCCATTTAGAATATTGAAATACTTGAGTGTAAAAACCAAACTTCTACAGTTTCTGCTCTTGTTAAGTCCTCCCTTCAGGATCTTAACTTTGCCTGTTCTGCCTTCTGTGCATGTACTTTTGAGGCTTTGAAGTTATTTGAATGTAAATTCAATTCATTGTTTAAAACCAGAAAGCAAGAAAATGATTGTGGATTTTTTTTCCCCTGCATGTGTATATATATGGTTAAGGAAATACAGTGTCTGAGAGAGGAACTAAAGGAGTATTTCACAGTGGGGCTTTCTTACTGAGAAATAATTTTGACCTAAGCTAGGAAATAAGATTAGGCATAATCAGACCTAGTGGGAAGGATCTCAAGGTCCATAGCATGGTAACTTGCTATTGCTGTCCAAGAAATCCATTTACTAGCCCATTTACTAGAGACAGCTCATCAGCAAACACTGCTGCAAAGTAGTTTCAGGAGAATGAAGACAACTTACATCATTTGTGCAGCATGTTCACTGTCATAATTACATCTAAGAATGTTAAACTTTTATAGTATAGGGATCCCATGACAAATTGGTTTTGTCTAAGATTCTTAGATTCCTAGATTCTTAGGAATAGTAATAATCATGTATTACTACATTGTATTTGTGTTTCCATATCTTTACTGACTGCTTGAAAAGTTACTTAGTTCAATACAAGTACATAAGGAAGAAACAAAGACAGCTGGAGGTCACAGTCTAGAGAAGCCCATCAAGAAACTTAATGTTAATATCTCTCCTCCATTTACATGTTATGGAGAAGGAAGCATAATAGAAGCATAATGATCCACTGTCAGAGTCATTTACTAGTTTATTGGATTAGCATTCTCTGTAGGAGAAATTTATGTTTCCTCTAAATTCTAGATTAATCTTTAAAAAAAATTTGAATTTATCTTATATTTCAGGCTCAAAAATATATCTTCTGTATTTAGTTGATAGAACTCATCACCAGCCCGGCCCTGCTGAGTGCTCATTGTCAGCCATAGGATTGAAGTTATGCTCCCTTCAGACCTGCTGGTGGATATGACTGTCCTAAGTGCTCCCTAACCCACTTCACTTAAAACAACTAAGTTCCCAACAAACTAAGTTCCCAAAGCCCTCCTAGACAGCATGGTGAATATTTGCCATTCTGAGAAATGCAGGTTCTGTCTGGACCATTTTAATCACTTCTCACAGGCATGCTTAGAAAAATCAAAGAGGTTGATAATGGTCCTCAAACTTGTGTTACCAAACAAGTTGTATTTCTTTAAAGAGTCTATGCAGCAGTGGTGGAAGATGTCATAAAATTCTTTTAACTTTAGCACAACAGTGCATGATCCCTGTATTTGTAGTTAATGTTAAGCTTTGTACCATTCAGTTCTTAGTACAAATGCAGAGATTAAGGTGACCTTCTGTTAACTCCCTACATCTGAGACTAATAAGTTGTGCCAACTAATGCTTCCTTGTTTACTTACATTTGTGATTAATATGTACTAGTTCTTAGTTTTGAGAGGAAAGATAGAGTGTCAGAGTAAAGAATGGTAAGAGCACCATAGCCTGACCACATATTTGAGATACTCTCAAAAAAAGAAGATAAATCAGAAGATCTGCAGACATAATCGGGAATTTTGACCACCAAATGATCACCCATGACCCTCAAAAGACCCCCTACTCATATCCAGTAAATTCCATGTACTCAGGACATTTAATTAATAGAAATGGGATGGTATGTTTTAGTTTCATGAACATAACCTGGCCTGTTAGGTTGCTTCTCAGGCATGTTTGGAGGAGAAATTCCCATGCACACACACCACTACTAAGGTAATGCTGATTTTCTAGCACAGCAAATTTTTGGAGAATTTATTTTTCGGTTTTCAGTGGCACTTGTGTCAGTTGAACATGAGTTGAACACGCAGGAAATAAAGCTGTGAATGTTTTTCAGGAAACTGAAGAGGTCTACAATAAGGGCAAAATACAAGGCAGAAGAGGGTCTTCATGGGATAGTAATTGTTGTTATCTTATTAGATGGGTTTTGTAATCACTTAGTGTGCCTCACTGACTTGGCAAATGCAAGAATATGAAAGAGTACTTGGTACTAGGAAAGATCTGTTGACCTGGAGCAAGACTGGTTAGAGAATGATCTGTGTGAGTAACACAATTTTTTTTTCACTTCTTATTTATCTTTTTCTTGTTTTCATCTTGGCAATAGCAGATTCAGGTCTGGGTTTGTACATCCTTAGAATAAGGAGGGTTGTTTTTTTTTTTTTCCCAGTTATGTACAGCAAAGTTGGAAGTATTTTGTAAGTGGAAAAGTGTTAGCTAGACCATTTTATGAGATTTTATGTGATTTATTTTTTTACTCTTTAAGGAAGAAATATTTTTTGCTTATGCAAATGTATAAATGCCTTTGGAGCTGGGAACTGGACATGGTGGAGGTGCAGGCAGAAAAGCTGGGTGACTATTGCCATGAACCCTACATAGGCTGTCTTCACAGCACTGTATGAACTTGTGGGTTGACTAAATGTCTGACAAATCCTGCCAAAATTCAAACACTATATCATAGCACTAATATATCTTACTGGAGCTTTACAGATAACCTCTATGTGAGATGTTGTGAGTAGTTTTCAGAAAAAACCTATTGCCTGATTTTAATTCTCTGCTTCAAGCCTCACATAAGTGTTAGAAGAGGCTGTGCCAATATAGCTCTTTTCTAGTTTGGACTTATTGATTTCCTGATTCTCTTCCTTCAAGTTTCAAAGGCATAGACATGGTATGGAAATTGCACGTGCGTGTTCTTTGGCAGGTTTTGTCAAATTTACAAATGCACTTTGATGTTGCTTTCCAACCTGACTTCATAAATTTGGCTTTGGTTATTCTAGGAGAAAGATGACAGAATTCCATGGGTTATTTTTGATTTGAAGCACTGATTTTGAACAGAACTGTTCCTTTTTTTTTACCTCCAGATTCAGCATGTTGTGAGGTTCCCAGCAGGCTGCCTGGAGAGGGATGATCTGTGGTCTATGTGGGAGGTGCAGCCTCAGACAGAATGGGAGAGGGCTCCTGCCCCACCAGCAAGTTTTCCATCCAAGTGCAGCATTGTGGGGATAGGTGGCCTCACTGGAGCTTGTCTCATCCATCCTTGCTGTCCCAGAATAGATCCACTTTCCATTCTATACCTAAGAGAAACTTGTCTGAGAGATCTTTCAGGATATCAGTGCTCAAAACACTGTAACATCTATTGCCAATCTAGTCCAGTGTCTTCAACATTAGAAAGGTTTTCTTAATATTTATCGATTCTTGGTGCAATTCATGCCATTTTCTTTCCATCCTATTTGCCGTGGACATGTAGGAAAAATTTACTGCCTTCCATACTAAAGTAACTTCTGCGTACTTGTTAACCTGTTCCTGTCATTCTTCTCTTTTAAAGCTAAGTAAACTTGATGATTCAATGTTTGATGAAACAAGCATTTTAACATTTTTGATAGTGCCTTTTCCTTTCACTTGGATTCTCCCCATTTCCTCTAGCCTTTTTTAAAGGCCTGCACCAAACTATCCAGAGTAAAGCACCTGAGGTTTGTATCGGTATTGGGAGGATTGAAAAGGTTCACGCACCATGTATCCCATCCTCCTGTTTGTACATGCAAAGCTTATAGGTTGCCTTTTCTATAACAGTAAGGCTCTGTTGAGCTGCATTTCGGTGCACTGTACAGCCTAACCCTTTTATGAACTACTGTTAAACCAGTGATTTCACCCTGTGTTTGTGCAGGTGAACACTTGTGCCCAGCTCTGGCATCATTTGTTTATTCCTAAGGTACGTTCTCCAGGGTTACATTAGCAATAGCTGGAGAGGCACAGTGAGCAGAGAATAAAGTTTTTGAAGGAATTTTGTACCTTGCACTGTGCATAACCAGTATTCTCAGCTGCGTTTGCAGCTTAAGACTCTTGCTAGACCTGTTTCTATCCACTTTTCTGATGAAAACTATAACAGAAAAATTTCCTTCCATTTGCATTTGAAAAGCAGACCACGAATAGAAATATTCTGTTTCTCTTTTGTGCATGTTCCTATTTCCTGAATTTGAGACTACTGGTTCAATAACCAGACAAAGTATTGTCCAACAGTTATGTTTCACTTTGAAAGGTTGATGAAAGAAATAAAATTTCTGCAAAGATTTTTCAGATTTTTTTAATGACAAAAATTAAAGCTAGACTATGTCATGTACATTTAAAAGTACTTTTTCTTGTAAAAAAATCTTTTCTACTAATCTGATGCAGTTCTGAAAATAATTTACTTTCAAAGAAAATGTGAAATCTTCTTGGTTAAAAAAATAGGGACATTTTCTTTATCCTACTCCCTCTCTTTAACATTTTGCTAATTTTTATATACTAAAATTAGTTATGTTGATAAGGTGGGTGGACAATTCTAAATTTTTATTTGAATTTTTCCATCTTGAAAATTAAAAAAAAACCCCTGATTTTTAAATCACATTTCACTGAAATGCAATTTTTTGTAGAAAATGAACAGAAGGTTTATTGGCAGTGAGGTTACTGCCAATGCAGGGCACCCATAACACTTGCTATGCTGGGCAGGAACTCAGGAACCTCTCTTATTGAGTGTTCTCCCATGAATATGGATGGCTCTGAAAATGGATGGCTTTGGGAGCAGGACTAGCAGTTCAAAATCCTGCCAGTTCAAAATCCATTCATTGCTGGTGAAGGTCTGCCAAGCTGAGTTCAGATTTGGCTCATAGAGGAAAGATAGTAAATGCCCCAGTTATAGAAGTTGGGAGAACTCAACCAAGAAGGAATTACCGAATAAATATATGTCCAAAAGGGCTTGAAGCCAAGGTAGAGCTGTTTGTATTTGAATTTCTGTGTGTGCTGCAATATGAAATAATCCATATTGTCACACCTTTGGTGATTGATTTATGCAGCAGGGTCCCCATCATTGTCATTCATTATTTAAAGATCCCAGACCTGGTTGCTGCTGTTGGGAGTTTCTGAACATCACTGTAGCAGGATGCTCTGCCTGGAGTTGGAGTACAACAACTCAAACAATACCCCATTTGCAAAGCTATCAGTGGTGAATGGAGAAAGGGATGTCATGATGCTTTTGGTGTTGAAGAATGCTGAAACCAGTGTGACTTATCTTTACAGTGATGTGGAGATGTTGCAGACCTGACAAAGCACCTGATGAAGGAACCAAAAAGTGATACTATTTTAAATTATTTAATGATTATGAGATGACACAGCTGGCCTGGAGTCATATGACTGACAATCTATTACTTTATAAAAGCACAGTTACAGTTTTTAATGAAAGGGTTTTTGAACCTATCTCCTACTCTCAGGTGATGCATGTCAAATCATCTGGTCAAGGAAACACCTTAGCATAGAATCACAGAATCGTGGGACTGTGGAATGCTTTGGGTGAGAAGGTGTGACAGCCAAAGGGACATTAAAGATCATCTCATTACAATCCCTTGCTGTGGGCAAGGACACCTTCCACTAGACCAGGCTGCTCAGAGCCCATCCAACCTGGCCTTGAACACTTGCAAGGATGTGGCATCCACAACACCTCTGGGCATCCTGTGCCAGTGCCTCAGCAACCTCACAGCAAAGAATTTCCTCCTAATATCTAATGTAAACCTACACTCTTTCAGTTTGAGCTCTTTACCCCTTGTCTTACCAATACAGGCCCTTGCAAATTGTCTCTCTCCAGCTTTCTTCTAGGTTTCCTTTAGGCACTGGAATGCTGCTGTAAGATGTCCCTGGAGCCTTCTCTTCTGTACATCCTTTAAAGGGGCTGTGGATGCTGCTTAGTACTTAATTAATGTGTTCTTTTTAAGTTTGTGAAGTACCTGTACATGGGTGACCCCCCTGTTGGTTCTGTAACAGGCTGCGTGTTCCTGGCAAGTCTCAGCTTCAGATAAAGAGAAACTGCAGCCACAGGAGGGCAGCCGTTCAACACAGCATGCTGAAACTTCAGCCTCTGCTATAAAATGTGATGAAAAAAAAAGGAAAAAGAAAGAGCTATATTAAACAAATACCAGCCACAACAACTGGCCTTATTCCTTCCTCTCCTGTGTAAGTTACCATGATGACGTGCTCCAAGTGAAGCATAAAATAATTTTTAGAAAAGTTGTAGATGAAAGGGTTTTTTTTAATGTTTCTCTCAAGTTGTGTATAGATTTATAGCAACCTCACAAAATTTATTTCTTCCCTTTCTCGGTAAAAATGCATAGCAGGCAGACATGCAATACTGGGGATGTGCTTTATTAGGGTACTTTCAATACTGCCATTAATTTATTGCAATTATTCCTGTGTTGTTTGGTGAAGGAGATGTGGTTTAACCTACATCTATGTTTTCTTACTATATATTGTATTGAGAATACTATTTAAATAAGTAGTAATTTATTAAAACAATAAAATTGTGAAAATAATGTTGTCAGCAACAAAATTAAGAGATACATTACTTCATTATAATCTCAATTGTAATTAAATTAACTTAATTTTACAGAAGTAAAAAACCCAGCCATGTGAAAATGAGCTTTTCAGTGAGGATGGAAGGGAAAACAAGCTTTCATGAAGCAAGTGCTGGAAATGCAGTCCTATCACAAAGCTCAGGACAGAAACTGGTTCAGCATCCATTAGGCAATGGCTGTGTTTGCCTCACTGGCAGAAGCAGGGTGAAGGCCATGCTGCACCTCCCGGCCTCCCCACCTCTAGTTCAGACAAGATGCCCCCATCCTCTCGCTGCCCCTTCAGCACAGAAGCCCTCCCTAGTTCCCATTGCCTTGGTGCAAATGAGCTCAGGCTGCCTAGCAAAGGACACACACAAGATATACATTTCCAGCTATAAATCCATGGATCATGGTCACCATGAATTATGGACCAAATCCATTTGGGCATGTCTGTGTCTGTGTCTGTGTCATGCAAGATGCTAACTGCATGCAGTAAACCAGTGCTAAAACATTACAGGGAATCAGGCTTTTTTCCCTCCAGGTTCTTGGGAAAACCTCCCAAAGCTCACTCCTGAATGCAGGCTTGACATCAAGCCTCTTGGTTTGGCTGCTACAATTACAGCGTAATAACAAGATAGCAATAGCAAGGAGAAAAATTATTTGATGAACAACACAGGAATTTTTTTATGTTTTGTGTTCATGTGCCCTGAAGTAAACCCAGTAATTTAAACTTTGCATTTTTAACCCTCAAGAATCTTTTCCATTCCTGACTGTGGCATTCAGATGCTCATCCATAAGCCTGAACAGCATTTTTATGGCCGATATTAAGCCAAGTCTAATCTCTGGATTTTTTTGGTTGCTAAATTCAGCTTTGGATACTTTGTGGGGTCCATCTCACTTCAGTTCACTTCAGCAGGCAGCTGTGCTCTGCTGAGCTCTGCTATGGGAGCCCTGCCCTGAGCAGGCTGTGCCAGCCCCTGCTCAGAACGAGGATCCTGCCTGCCAGAGGTTTTACTGGCAGTTTTATAGCTTTAACTTTTTCAGATACCCACAAGATGGTGCTGCTATCCTTTGGTTGAACCTTGCATTGAGGCTGGAAAGATGGCAAAGAAAAAGTAGCAGAGAGATGGAGTCAGGAAAGTCAGAGAAGCTGCATATATAACATTGCAAAGTTGACATATTTTTTTGACAAGTATAGATGGACCTTAATTGCCTGAACAAAGCCTTCATAAAAATATCTTAGTGGAGGACAGTAGAGTACAATAGACCACTGTCAGTATCTAAAACATCAACAAGGGGAAGCCTAATAGCAATTTTTAAATATAAAATTCAACCTTTCAGTTTATAACAAAAGATTCCTTTCTAGCCAAATCTCATCTAGATTAAAGCTCTTCATTGTGGACCTTACAATAAAGCAATGCTACTGCTATGAGGAAAGGATATAGCTTTTTAATTTGCTTTTTGGTTAAGGATCAGAGGGGATAATGGAGTCACTTGCTCCTGTCATTTTTATAGAATGACCAATTGGTCTTCAGAAAGATAAAAAATCTAAACCACTGCTTTTACTAGTTCCATATGTGTAGTTTTGAGACCACTGTACTATTCCTAGAATGCAACAAAAGAAAAAAAAATCCCAAGTATGAATTTACTCCAATAGAAAATATTTGTATTAAACAGAAAGAGGTTAACCTAGCCAAATAATATGTGACAGATACTGTGATTGATCTTTACCAACCAGGGAGATGCTGGAGCTGGCCAGTTCCTGCCCTCTGTGTCAGTCTCTTGCCCAGAGACTCTTCACACGGGCAGGTGGCACAGGACAGCAGTTGTGACACTGTCCTAAGGATCAGGGCAGGTAGTAATGTCACGTGGAAAACTGCGCTTGTGCCTTAAGCAAGGAACCATCGTTGCCCCACCTATCCCAGACTCATTATAGCAGAGGAGGTCTGGCAGCATGTTTAGTTACAATATACAGAATAGGAACCTCAAATACAAAGGAAAGGAACATATTGGGGTTACTTCTTTCATTCTTATGGTAGGAATTGTCTTTTTTATTTAAGTGTTTGAGGGAACCAAAAGCTGAGAGTGACATAAACTTTAATAGCCCAAACATGTTGGGTTGTTAGGGCTGTTAAAGTTTATGCAGCTCTTGGTTTTTGGTTCAAAAAAGCCAAAAGTGTCATATTTCCTCGGTTCAGTGAAGAGACTGAATCCTTAACTGCTGTGCTGGGGTCACCATGCTGTGAAGTGCATCTAAATTCCATGTCAGTCACTGTGTAAAAAGCAGGCCAAGATAGTTTGTAATAAAGAAAAGGGATAGGAGCATCTGCTTCTCCTATTTGCCCCTCAACTTTTCATGAAATGCTCCTGTTAAGTTGAAACAGCTGTCATTTCCCTCAGCACATGTAGATAAAGGGAAGTATTTAATATACCAGTGGGCTGTGGGCCATACAGTGTCTGGTTGTTCATTAAAATTCAGATGAGGTGGTTGCGCCCCTCGACCAATATTGGTGCATTGGCTGGATGCTGCCTACAGCAGTAGGGATGGCCCACTGCTGCCATTTAAAATGTGGTTCTCCCACATCACACTACTCTTGATGGAACCAAGAGGTATTTTAACTCCTAGCTGCATTCAAACGGCATTTGTGCTCCTGCTGTCAGATGACTCAAGCAGGTGTCCCTACCAGTCTATGAGAGCCATGGCATCCCATATGAACCCTTATTTACTGTCTGTGACAGGATAAGTAACGATGTGGGCATGTTGCTGATCATGTTTCTTACGGCCTTTGCAAAGTTTGATTTATAACATTGACAGATCCATTGCTGTTCAGACAGCACTAATTGGCATCAAGGACAGGATGGAGTCTTTCCAATATTTGCTGGAAGCCATAGGAAAGGAGCAAGGGTAGAGCTGGCTCCAGCGGGCAGCAGATTGTGTCCAAGATAACCAGATCAACCTGCAAGCCATCAGAGATAAATCTGAATAGCAGTGTAAGACCAGCCATTGCAAGCTGGGTGAGAGCTAAGGTGCCTTTGATGAAGCTCAGCCTGCTGAGCTGCTCTAGACACAACCTGAGTCTAAACTGCTGGGCAGCGTGACACGCTTGGATGGGTGGGAGAAGATAAGCAAGAGGCCAAAAGGAGCATAGCAACCCAACTGCCTGGCCTCTTAAGCATCAATGCTGGAGTACATGTTGGACATGTTTGCCCAACAGACCCTCCATATTGACCTCCACTCTCATTGTACGCTACGATTGAGGAGGAAACTGCTGACTGTGCTTCCTCACCTTGGCACAGTCACAGCCCAGAGGCAGTAGCTCCTACCTTACCTGCCTTGAGCACTTAAAGTGCCTGACTGCTTTAGTAAAATATCCCTGATTTATCAACACTGTTTTCAGCAAAAATCCAAAGTCTAGCCCCATACTAGCTACAATGAAGAAAATTTATCCTGGCCCAAACAAACACAGTGTTGAGCAATATGAAACTACAATGGAGCACTTAGACATGTTCAGTTTACTTAATCAAGCTAATGTTGGAAGAAATCACATGTGTCCAGGCTTCTCATAGGGACAAGCCTTCAGGTGACATCCATGGGTGTAGTGCTCATATCTATCAATTTTTCAGATGTGAATCTTCTCCAAAGCCCTGCTGTAGGAGGACAGTGGGACCAGTGGAACCCAGTCACTCTAAATGCTTTGGTGTAACTCTTCAAACTGCGCCACCTTTGCCACCCAGTCCATTAGAGTACACAGAACATTACCACATAAATCTCATGTCCACCAAGGCAGCCACTGCCCTCCTCAAGGGCCTTTAGGCAAAAGGGACTATTGTCACCACCAGCTCCTGTTTGAATGCACCCTTTTGGCCCATTTAGAAATCAAATGGTGACTGGCAGCTGACAGTAGATTACTGTGCTGTCAACAAAACATCAACGATCCCTTCATGTGGCAGTCTCATCTATCTTGAACCTGAATTTTCCCACTGAGTGTGGCTGGGAGCCACTGACATTAAAGGCACATCTTTCATGGCTCCTCTGCAACCCAAGGACTCTGAGTAGTTTGTGTTCACTGCAAATCCATTTAATATATGTTTACTCACCTTCCTCAGGGATTTATTCCCAGCCCTGTAAGTGCTCATGTCATGTTATCAAGCTTTTGTAACCCTTTAGGGGTGTGCATTAGTGATATATGGATGACATCCTTGACAATAGTCCAGACTGCACTTCTGCTATTGTGATGATCACATGTTTTCAGTATCTTGATGTTGTCATTCCAGAGCTTAAGTAGCAATACCTGCCAAATGTATGTCCCCTCCCAACATCTTGTGCACTCCCAATCTACTGGCCTTGGGAAACCTTCAATCAATACCTTAGGGCACAATTTTCAGGGTTTAGGAAGAGAATTTATTTTAGATAGGGTTCAGCTCAGTTTAATTTGGTTTTACTGAAGGCAGTAATCTCTTAAATTGATTACACTTTGATATTACACATTCAGACAGAGTAGGTCTGTAAAAGGTCACATAGAGCTGTTCTTGCAAACAGTTTTCAATAGTTTGCAGAGTTTCAGATATGTTTTGGCATTTGAAACTTTGTAAAGTATATATCTACTTGTGTATGTTCAATGAACCTAAAGATAGCTTACATTTATCTTTGGTTTAGGATGCATTTTGAATTTGATCTAGTTGTTATGAAGCAAATCTTTTGTAGTTTTGCTTTTTTCATGAGGTTGCACTCGTCTAGAGAATACCCCTCTGGGGTACTCTGCAAAAGGCAATGCAGCACCAGATCCTTCCAAATTGTGGTGGGGTGGCCTTATTATCACAGCACATTACCAAAGTTAATAACCTTTTTTGTAAGCAACACTAATTATCTGTGTTTGAATGAAGTTCATTTCAGTCACACTAACTTCTGATAGCATATTCAACACTACCATTAATATGTTGGCACAGCACTATGCTGCTTTATGTGGCTGTGCTCAATTTGTGAATCTGTATCAATGAAAGTAACATGGACATCTTCTGCATTCAGTGCTATTTTCTTGCCAGGACACTTTGCAGAGCTATTAAAGAACATATTGTGCTTTAAGATTATATATTGCTGGCAAAGAAACCTGACATCACCAACCCTGTTTCTGACACAACTTATTTGTCTGCAAATGTCAGCCTACAGCAAGACCCATTTGAAGAGATTAATGGCCATGGGAGTCTGCAATAATACTGGCTTATGAAATACACTTCATCAGGCTGTATCATAGCTCAGCTCCTTCCTGTATGGATTGTTTTGGTCACAACTAAAATCTTAATAGCAGGCTGATGACATACATGCCAACATGAAATATACTTACAGAAAGATATCACAGAGACTGTTCTATAAAGACACCACTCATATCTGATGCTGCTGGACCTGAATTTGGTACAAAATACAGCTGTGAGGGCAGGGTATCTTACTTATTCTGTAAATAATTCATTCACCATGGTCACAAAACTGACACAATTTCCAGAATAGTCTTAAATATTTCATATTTTAGGAGACCAAGAAGCAGTTGCATACATAGAGCACCTTGCAAACTCCTTCCTGTTGTGCAGTGCACTGCAACCCTTTCCTGTGAATATTTTTACAAAGTCCTCTGAAGGCAGAACTGATCCCACAAATTCAGATTATGAGATGAGTTCGGATAAGGGTCTTTTGACAGTGCATCTGTGGTGCTTAGGAGATTTCAGAGAGGTCACTGTGCTCCTGGACCATTTCTCTCAGCCTACAGCTTGCCTTGTACAAAGCTGACACTATTCCTCTCAGAGATGTCAAGGTTCACTGGTGGCTGTAGGATTTGTTACACTGCGGCTTTCCAGTGAAAACAATGCCACCCTCAGGGCCTTTTGCAGAGAGATGTAGCTGTGTTCTCATCTCAGCTGTAGAGGTGAGCTGAGAGCTGCTCTGCCCTCCAGCACTGTTTGCTGGATGGACTTTGTGGGCTACAAGGACCCAAGGACATGGTTCAGGATAAAGTTAGTAATGCTATCTTTATTACATGAAGATTGAGGATCTTAAAAACTCTCAGTATTAGAGCGGCTTTTACTGCTAGTTACTCTGTTGCAGAAGTAGTTGTATAATTTCAATAGTAGCAAGACCTAACACTGATGGGTTTTTAAAATTCTTTCTTAGGTTATTAAATGTGAAATTTTAAAGATTATTTTCTCAATAATAATTCGTCACTGTAGGTGGTACCCAGGAGCACACAGGCAGCATGCTGGAGAATCTCCCTCAGCTCAAGTTCCTCCCTCCTGGCCTGGAAACAATGGAAAACAGGCACAACGCAAAACCTGGAAATCCAGTTCATCTGAATGGCTTGTGCTGCCAAGATGCTGACTCTGGCCGTGATGGTGGTCACAGCTCAGGCTCTGTCTCTGTCAGAGGCAGCAGTGCTGGTGCTGGAGCAAATCAAATCCTCTTACCTTAATTTCTGTTCATCAGGCTGTGTGAAACAGACTTGTGATTTCAGTCCTTTTTTAGGTGCAGAGGAATTTGAGCCTGTGAAAGCAGGGATCACTGGTTACACTTGAATCACTCTCACCCTTCCACACCTTGAACTGCCAGATGTCCAATGCTGGGCCACTGTCAGCAGCAGGATGGATTGAATGAACCCACAATGAACCCACATACAATCTCTTGTATTCAACAAGCAAAACAATTATAGCTACAGCTGGGTCACTGCATCTTAGGGGAAACAAAACAAATCAGGAGGGTCACTTTTTACTTAGAGCCTTCATTATCCTTTTTCTTCTCTGAATCATGTCCTACACTATGTAGAGACCAACAAAAGGAACAGAACACAAGATAAATTAAAGTCCTGAAAAAAAACAACTTAATGGAATTTTTATGTTGAATAATTTCATTATTGTTTAGAATTTGGTGATTTGTCTTTTTGTATATATAATTAATCACAGACAGACAAGAATTAGAGTTAAAATTTTTTACAATCTTGTATTATTTTGACTCATAAATTTAATATATTTATTTGTCTAAATGCAGGCAAGTATCAGTAATACTTTTAATATTCTCTGTCAGAATGTACCTTCAACCATCTAGAGCCTGATAGTGCAATAGGTTTTTCCACTATAAATTTTGTGAACCTTTAGGATGGCAAGAGAATTGCATAAGTTCCCAAGTCCAAGATATATTTTGTGCCTAAGGTACCAGAGGCCTAAATAGAATTAATAAAATTTTAGACTCAAATGACAAATGACATCATATCTCCAGAATATTTCAGTGCTTGGTTTTCATCTTTCATTTCCATGTAATTCTTGACCCTTTGCAGTCAGATTTGTCAACTGAGCAATATTTTAGAAAAATGGATGTAAATCTGAGAAGAAGGTAAGATGCAGTAAAGATTATAATCATGCTAAGAAGCCATATTTCTGGAGCAACTGAGATTATGCCGTGTTCATCAGGGCACAAAATTTAAACAAGCAAATTCAAGCACAAAATCTTTAAAAATAAGTTAACTAAGTTAAAGCTATATTAATTGAAAGCTGCCTTCATGCAGGCGCTGTAACAGTGCTAGAGAAGTGAAATGTGCAGTCCTAGGTATGCACAGAAATGGCCAGAGGTCACTCCAAACAAGCAGGTATACAGTGGAATCTCCAATGAGCTTCAACAGGGATATAGTGCAGCTGTGGTGCAGCTGATTTCCCCTTAAGTCCATTTAAATTGCCCTCAAGATATTTAAATTCCTTCAGATTTCCCAATTTGGCACAGTTGTTACAGATTGAAACAAGCCACAAGTGTTTTTTTTTATTTACATCCAGTCCTACAAAGAATACAGTATGTTATTAATAAGGATCATCACAATGAGACCAGCACATTTTCATTCAGTTGATCTGTCCCAATAAACTTCTTCCTGCTAAAGAGTATATTCTGATAACTGTATCAAAGCAGATAATTCCTGTGAGAAGTACAACTACCACCCTATAAATATGGAGGTTTTGGCTTCTAATGCCATGTTTCACAAAATTGAAATATTGATGATGGTCTTCATTTTCTGGAAGGATTTAATACTTCAGTAGTAAAACACAGAAAGGGCCTTGTTGTAAAATTCAGTAGCTGGATAGCACTTTGTTATATTCAACTGGCAAAATCCCAATACATTTTTCATTATTGTGAAAAAAGGAGAAATTAAAAATTCCTTGTTAGCTGTATGTGAGATGGTATAGTGTTAAAGACTGAAAGAGAAAATGATAATTCTCTATTGCATGAACTTACAGGAAAATCCATCTCACTGTATTAGATAATAGTTCCCAAGCTTTTTAAAATAAGATATTAAAATATCTCTGACAGCAACTGAAATGTAGTTTGTCTTAATTAAAAGTTGTTCTGTTTATCTCTGTGTTTCATGTTACATTTATTAACATGCTCATTTGATATGTTTTGTTGTTGAGGTTTTCTGGTGGTGGTGGTTTTTTTTCTTCCTGATACACTGGTCCTAAATTAAGGGCTGTAGTTATGAGGCAGGGGTGGTGCATAGAGTGAGACTATAATTTCCAGTGCAAATTCCATCTTTCACTTTCCTCTTGACAGGGGAAAACACTGAACCCATGGAACACAGGATTATGTATTTATCAAGTTCATGAACAAACTGACAGGGAAATGCCGTAAAGAAAATGTATGTATGGAAATCTATGGAATTTGGACTGATTTATCATAAATTACAATCAAGTTTGTTAATCTAAAAGAGTGGAGTTGACTAGGAATACCAAAGTACACAAAGATGCATGCTTTCCTGTAAAAGAAGAACCTGGAAGGCAGCTTCTCAAAACTATTCCTGACAGGACTGAGTAATGTAAATATCATACAGTGCAAAACCCAACAACAAAAAAAAAATCTTAAATTGGCTTTGAAAAGGCACCACTTCAAAACAGAAGAAGAAAGTTTACCTCTGCATATAGTCCTTGGCCTGGTTGTCTTTGAAGACAGAACCTTGGAGGCAGGCTGACAGAGACAATCAGCTTAGACTGGCCTCTAGGCATAACAGTTCTCAACACCATGATTGAAGCTCATGCTAGTTGATGTATAATATGAAATCTTATTTGGAGGAGATGGAGGGAGGGGATGTAAACCAATAGAACCAGAAGAAAAATAGCCTGGAAAGGATGAAAGATAAAAATAGCTTGGGAAGGGAAAGCTGCACTGCTCTGAGAGACTCTGAGGTTATGGTGAATCTCTTAATTCCTCTGTGTGTTGATAATTCTCTTTCATCTATCTTTACTCACAACCATTCTTCACAATCTGTGTTGCATACCTTTGACAGTTCTGTGGTGTTTATGGCCTTCCCAATTTCCTCTTGCATCCTGGACATTGGTATTTTTCTAATAGTGTGTAACACTACATTTTATATTCTCTCTATCAAACCATTGTTCTAGATTTAAACAATAACACACATCCACATTAACTTTGTTGTGTGTTCTATGATCCACATCATCACAGAATAATATAATTTGCCTGTAAATTTTAGTTAAAATAAGCTCTAGTGTCAATGTGATCCAGGTTTCCCTCCAGTAATCTTCTAAGCAAAGCAATATTTCCAAATGCCAATGCCACTGGAGCCAGAGCAATGCCCTGGGGGAATTCACCGTGCAGGGTGGTTCTATGAAACTCAGTTTTCTGCTATGTAAACTGGTCAGTTAATTCTGTGATTTAATCTGGACCTGTATCTTGCATATGGAAATAAGTTCTGCATGTGGGAAAGCTCTGGATCAGTCCCACAACTGAGATGAACTGAGACATGCTCATTTCATATTTTTGTTCTGAGATGAGAATATCTAATGTGTAATTTATTCCCACTTGTTTCTGGATTGGGCAGGGCACCTTTCACCTAACAAGTTCTTCTCATCTGTCTTGCAGTATGTGGTTCCAAATGTTCCCAGCTATACCATAGGGACAGGCAGTGAAATGCTCATCATGAAGGTTGAAAAAGGGTTGGTTTACCACCTGACTTATCACACTGTAGTGTCTGCAGTAAAGGCTAATAAAACATGAAGGGAAGCAGGTTCAGTGTGACATCCTTAATATGGAGGTTGAGAAGTCCTCATGCCCTAGTACAGTTTATTCCCCATCTCTTTGTTGCCAGAGAAAGGATATTGGATTGCATATGGTCTGATAGACTATCTCCATTCCTCTGTAACTCATTAAACTAAATAGCCTCAAGCCTACCTATGCTAGCAAGGGAAGAACTGAAGGGTTTTTTTCATAGCTGGTAGTCTGAAGAGCTGTAACAAATACTGGATGTCTCTTCCCACTGACTGTCATACTATTTTCTCATTATCTTCCTCCATAGGTGAATGCCTGTTTGTGATGAGGAGCTTCTACCAGCTGCAGTACCATGCCTTTTTTACCCCAAAGCCATGCTCCTTTGGTTGGAGCTGTGCTTTGATGGAGAACAGGTGTAAGGCACTATGGATTGGCTTCTTCTAGGCAAATTAAAGTTTCACCTTCCAACCTGGATTTACACATCAGTATACATTGAAGAAGTGTCTTGAATAGTATAATCCAATTGAGCGCCTTGTTCCTTTCAGGAAGCTAGTCCTGGCTCCTGGCTCTGACCAGAAAAGCATTGTGTCCCCAAACCTGCTTTCAAAATCTGTAATGCTGAGATCAGATTTTTTGCAAAACATTTTCCAATTACAGGGTTGTTGGATATCCTAAATCCTTAAAAAAACCTTTACAAGGAGACTGACAGATAAAACTAGGTGCAACCAGTGTTTTTACTGCAGTTTCAACGTAGTTCTAAAATTTTATTGCTTTATTTAAGGCTCCAAGCTAAAAGATGTATCAGTCTGCAGTAAGCAGCATCCTGTCATAAGAGCTCAGCAGTAAGCAGACAGCAAGCTGCCTTGCTTGAATGAAAAAGTGAAGTATCATAAAAACTCTACTCTATTGGAAATGGATTAAAACAGAGCCTGTGGCCTTCTCACTAAATCACAAAAGAGACTTACTACTGTGAAGGCTATTTTTCCAAGGAATATTCATACTAAGAATTTTGGTTTCTTTCTTTTTCCAAGCAACTCACCTCTGGATAAAGCAAGTGTGTCTCCAAGGGGCAGAAAGACTCAGGAAATGGAAAGAGCTCTTCCTCATATTCAGTGCTCAGGGGTCCAGAAGGCTCAGCTCCCCTTATGAGCAACGGTGCCTGCTGAATGTTCTTCCTTGCAGAGAGAAAGCTAAGGGAGGAACGGCATCATTTGTCCCCTCTCTGTCCTCAGCAAGATGGAGCCTCTGAAGAGAGCCTACATTTCTGCAGTTGGGTCTGCTAATGCAGTACTTGGAAGAGGAAATAACTTTTGGAAACACTTATAAGCCTCTAAATGTGGTCATCAACAGGTGAAATGTAGCAGATTCGACACTTCCCAACTCACCAGCAGGCGCCATTGTAGACACGTGAGCATCTCTTTTTTAAAAGACAGAAAAGAGTTTTATTGGCTTTTTTGAAGTCTGACTGTTTCCAAACACAAACCCAGAATTCCCCTGTGATGTTTCTTTACTGGTGTGTTAAGGGATGCTGCCTAACTGGGCACGGACAGGGAGGTGGAAGACATTTCATGTTTTACCAGCAGGAGGGTGAGGCAGCACAGAGAAGTGCAAAACCAGCAAACACCTGCAGCCAGATCTGCACTGAGTGCCCCATCATGGTACTAATTAAAGCACAAACTCAATCAAAATGCAAACTTCAGAGAAGATGCGGTTGCAGCTTTCTGCTCTCTTCAACAAGAAAGAAACATGCTTGACAGTGTTTGTCTTATGTGCTCTGTTTAGGCCATTTTAAAATTTAGCTCCAAAACTAGCAGATAGTACAGAGATTTATTAATTTTCTGCATATGGAATGCACCAGATTTTACTGCTGCTTGGTTCTGCTTCAGATGGATAGATATGGATAGGGTTTTTTAGTTAACATGACTTTACCTTGAGCTAAACAAAAAGTGCAGATAACTTGGAAAATAATTATTTCTCATAGCTCTTCTTATTTCCAGTTTATTATGACTTTTATACGTTGTCAGGGCCAGGATGGTATTGTGGCAGCAGCAGTTGCCCAGCAGTCTAAATTTCCAACTAAGTGAAAAAAAATTATGAATATTTTTTCTGTATGGAAATAAAAAAGGAGGAATATTCTCTACTGAAAATCAAACTGATTTTTAAATCTCAGAGGCGAAACAGACTTTTTCTTCATTCTCATTTTTGTTCTGAATATAAACTTCATCCTGCAGATGAGATTTTTTCTTGATAAAAGCTTAATTGAAAAGATTGAATTCCAAAAAAAGTCCAATTTTTGAGGTGAGTCATATTCAAGCTCTAAAAATATTGACAAGGTTTGATTCTGATCTTGATTTTACTCATAATCTTTCTCTGTATTTCACTCATGAACCATGTCAGCATGTATTGATTTACATGTAAAAAAGAAGAGTACTGACTCACAGTAAAGGTCAGCTGTGCTGAAACAGATCTCACTGGCATGCTAAACTGGTAGGTACTGTGACAAGATTTTAGCATTTTATAGGGTAAAGAAAATTGGGGGGGACATTTATGTAATCTGCTGGGTGTTGTCCATGATAAATGAGCAAAGGGATAAATGCTAAAATTCAAGACAAACTGGTCATCTACTAGACACAAGAGCTGCCTCTTAGTTATACAATAAGATATTACAAAATAAAAAGTTCTAAAAGTGATCAAGAAAAAGTAATGCTCAAATCAAAATATTTCTTTATGTGCCAAGGTCTGCTCTGAGGGACAAGGTGGGGAGCAGAACACAACCTGAACAAAACATTCTTCCCCATCCTGCTTGGCAATCCTTCCTAAGGCAGGGTGCTGTTATCTGGGTAGAAGCACAGCCAGCTGGGACACACCGTCAGTTGGAAAGCTGCTCTCAGAGGTTTGCTGTCAAAAAGGTGTCTTGAGTGGACTCCCAGGAGAATGTGTCCAGAGCTGGTTCTATTTGATATTTCCATTAGCCACCTGGATGATGGAAGGGAACGTATGCTTATGAAATTTGCTGACAGCTCCAAGGCAGGATGGATGGCAGGTGGTATGTGGGATGGGATCAGAATTCAAAATTATCTTGATGCACTGGAATGGGAGGAGGTTAGACAGGGGGGAGGAAGGGAGAGGGAGAGAGAAGGAGGAAGAGGCAGGGAGAAAGAGAGGCAAAAGACAAGCTCTACATTTAAAGAAGGGAAAGAATGTTAGTAAATACAAAATGAAGACTAAATGGTTAGCCTTTAGCATAACGGGGAACGATCTGGAGATAGAAGAGGATCAGAAACTGGCAGCAGTTCTGTCATGAAGGAGGCAAGTTACATATTGAGAGCAATCAATGGAAGAAACAACATAAACCTGGAGAAAGAAATCCATTATTGTTACTCATGTTTTTATCACAGACAGAACTAAGTACAAGTGAATGTTGCCTGAAATTATTCAGTTACTTCTTTCAGGAGCTGAGCCAATCTTTTATACCTGAATCTTCCATATGGAAATGCACCAATAAAATGCACCAATAAAATAATTGCAGTGTTGTCTTTATGCTCAGTCCTGTAGCAGTGATGCTGCTAGCTTTTAAGAATTAGTTGGCTTCCACTTCAGAGTCTGGTTTTCCAGAGTTTATATAACTTGGAAATATAAAGAGAAAGTAATGCCAAGGTTAAATAAGAGCTATTTATCCTGGCATACTTATTTTTAAGCTTTGAATCTTTCATTCTATCCCACCCTCCCCATCTGGCACTGTCAGTACTTTGCTTTCTTGCAGCTGCATAATTTCTTCACTTATACTTTCTAGTTATAAAAAAGAGAAACTAATAAAAACTCCAAAACAAAACAAAACAAAACAAAAAGAAATGCCCAAACCCAAAGGTCTGCAGCAAAACCCCTTAGATATTATGATTCGACATGCTTTAAATAAGATGGTAAATATTTATAGCTATCTTAGACATGGGGGAGTACTGCTTAATTCCCTTCAGTACTTGCATCAAGGAGACTGTAGCTCTGCTTTCATTGTGAAGATGATTGGTTAGTTATTGTGTTCTTTTCCCAGAAAGAAACATTTTCAAATTTTCTGTCTCCCATCAATCTCTATGTGCCACTTACCTTGGCTTTTTCAATCAGAAACTTGAGTCTATGTATACTTGATAGTGACATTCATATTCATTGTGACAGCTAAGGAAAAAAACCCACTAAACTGTGTAGCTAAGTCAGTTTAGTCTCTGTACCCTTAAAAATGTATAAAGCAACATTTACAACCTTCATGCCTTCTCTTGTCTACATAAATGAGCCCTAGAGACATCTACTTTTATAGAGCAGGTAAAGAATCCTTCTTTTCACAAATTTAACTATATATATAGAAGAAATTTCATCTCCATCTAATATTCCATGTGTGCGCACGTACAGAAGCTGAGAGGTCAGTTTGCCTGAGTGAGTATGCATATAGTGAGTGATATATTTTACCACCTGTGTTGTATTGAAATGTAGAAACTTATTTAACATATAAACAACTTTTTTTTTAAGTGGCTTTCAGCATGGCATTTGTGCTTGGAGTATACATAACTTTTTTCTGTATTGCTTGTTCTTGGATATTTACCAGTGTGCAAAAGTGGTAGCATTTGAGGTACAACTACATATTATTGGTCATTCTACAAGCTGAAAAGAATCAAAATCTCTGGTAAAACAGAGCACAAACACCTGTATAATTCAGTCTGAACTTTAATAATCTTTTCCCCAAATTCACAGTACCTTCTTAGCCTGTCCTATTTTTCAAAGCAACCAGAGGCAGAGAAGGTATTTAGGAGGTCAAAAAACTTATCCTGTAAAAAGATAGAGAGACTGATAAAGAAAAGTCTGAAAGGAAGAACCTTTATAAGAACATTAACCTGAAAGGTAACTAATTTCTCTTCTTCAGGCAGTATCAGAAGACTTTCAAATATTAGATTCTCTTCTAGTAATCTATAAATATATACAGGTAAATACTGGCTTCATAGTACTTAAGCAGAGCTGTCATACAGTGGGAAAATTTTCACTTTATTTCATAATAGCTCTTCTTAAAACTTCATTTTCTGTTATACAAAGAAGGCAAGACATGCACATTAGGGCTCACTGTCTACTCAGAACACATGGACCAGGCTTCATATGTAATGAAGGGTTTGTTGTGGCAAGGCTGCATTTGCACTTAAGATTTTTAAAAGGAAGGCATGATAAGTAGAGGAGACTGAAAGAAGAACATGCAGTTCCACTGTAACTCCTCCTTTTCCTCTCTTTGTAGCAACGCATAAGTTTCTGTGAAATATCCTTTTGATGTATACGTTCATCATATTGAAGAGAAGGCAGGCCTAACTTTCCTGTCAGTACCCTGTCCAAACAGATTGAGTGACATTCTTTTAGACACATAAATATGTACAGATTTTGTGGTACACCATCATATTCTTTGACAAATTACAAGAAAGTGAGATTATGATAACTTTGCTGAAGAGCAGTAGCAATTCTTGATTCAAATCTTAACAAAATACTAGCTCTTTTCTTACATTCTCCTTCATTTGTCTCCTCATATCTGTGGCCAAAATTATGCTTGTTTTAATTAATCGTTCTTGACTTGTGGCTGTCAGAATTAACTGTAAGAGTTTGTTTTCTTGGCAGATGTCTTTGAATCATGGATCTGGAAAGATGGCTAAGACATGTTTCTCATTCTTTAATGTACATTATGTGAAAGACCTTTTCAATTTTAGGCAACTTGCTGTCCAAAAGGAAAGAAATGACCTAATCTGTCACTTCTATGTGTTTTGTCTCACAGAATGTTTGCCTCAAGCACAGCAGATGTATTTACAATGTCGCCACAAGGATGACTTCACAGCATTTGTTCTGACATTTCCAGAAGGTCTTGAGAAGGATGGGGTACTATTCCCACTCAATTTAGTAGGTGATAAAGATGAGGAAACCTGGTCTTCATCACCATTGTGACTATGCAATGGAAGGTGCCCCATGCTCAATATGTTGGTCTTACATACGTAAGCAATGGGTCTTGCCTGACCTGAATTGTATTTGTTGCCCATCAATAATAATTATACCTTCAACCTCTTATGATTATTTTTACTTTTTCTGTAAGTGTCCACTTAAATGGAAACAATATTCTTCATGGAAAGCATGAAGGTCATAAAGCATATTATTTCATTACTCCACTGTATATCCCTGAGAGGGTCCAGGTAGGCACTGATATAAAGCTGAATTCTTCTGAAGCCATTTTCTCAGCCTTGAGCATAAGGTTTCTGGTGACCTAGGGATGAGCTGACTCAAAATATTACAGTTACAGAAATTTCTGTGGATCTACTGATCTGAATGGATTTATGTACTTGTACATTAACTTTGACTCTGTGTATGATGTGCAAAGCCGTTTTCCCTTATGATTCAGTTTAAAATTCACTGTCTTCTGTAGATCTTCATTCCTTTCTTCTACGTAGACTGCAGACAATAGCAGAATTTCTTGTCTTTGTCCTTGCTTTCCTGCACAAGTGTTATTCACAGAAGGTTGAACACAAGAAGCTCTTCCAGATGAACACTATGCTCACATTTCCTCATGACTACTTAAAAAGTCATAGAAATTGCAATAGAGAAAAGACCACAGCAAGCAGAAAGAACTTCTGTTACAACCTCACCAAGGCCCTCCCTTTAGATGTGTACAGAACATGAGTTATGGTACTGTAAAAGCCTTGGTACTTCTCTCTGCCAGAGTGAGTTTCATCCAGGCTGCCCATAGCAAATAAATCAAAGCTATTCTCCAGTATAAGAGGTCTCAGTACAACTGAAAGGATGATACTTGGAATTAGTTGTTGTCCTATTTGGATTCAGGGCATGGATTGTTTTACCAAACTAGGATCTACTGCTTCCTGTGCTATTAATAAGTGACAACAGTTAGTATATGATAGACCAGTTAATATCTGATAGACTGCTAAACATAAATCATAAAGTTTTACAGCTAGGAAATCTTTATCCAAGATGCTCTCTGAATTATTCAACAAATTTCAATAAAAGCACAAATAAATTACCAAAAATATCACTTGGGAAAACAGCCTTTAAAAACGAAAGAGTAAAATCCATGAACAAGATTATTCAAGCATCTTGTCTACTTCAATTGAGTTTGGGTTTTATTATGTTTGAGAGAAATGGAAGCTGAACAATCGCAACAATATTGAGCCTTCAGAATCCATTTTGTTCTGATTTACAACTACCCAGAAAAATGCAAAAATATCTAATGGAAGACACTCTCTGTGACATTTTCCACTTCTCCATGTAGATAGCAGACCATCTCAATAGGACAACTCTTTCAACAAAGTTATCTGCAGAGTTATCCCTGGTTCAGAGCAAAGGTCAGCTGTGCTGAAAGTGATCTCACTGGCATGCAAAACTGATAGCTATTGTGATTAGATTTTAGTATATTTTTTTTATTGGGTAAAGAACATTGGAGGGAACATTCATGTAATCTACTGGGTTTCATCCACGATAAATGAGCAAATGGCTAAATGCTAAAAATAAAGAAAAATTTGTCATCTTATACACACCAGAGATACAGAGAATAAAATATTACAAAATCTAAATGTATATTTAACCATCCAGAATAACAAAATTTGGACTACTATCCCAGTCCCAGAAGCTTGATTCAAAATTTTCTCTAAGTGTCTGATGATTCTGCTTTTTTATCCCCTCCTCATTTCTGCTAGAGAAGTTAGGACTTCCTATTCATTATTCAGCTATTCAGTCTATGCTGACTGTTGTCACTTATGGTTTTTTACCTCCCCATCTGTACAGAATTTTACCTTTTTAGCCACCTCTCAAATCAGAATTGCATTCACACAACAGTAGTTGAGAAATTATTCCCACCAGCAGAGGTTATTTATGACTACCAAATCCCGTAGCCTCAGGGAAAGTGGGAGTCATGAATATTTAATTTACTGATAAAATGAGCCTTTCTGTGTAAGGAATTGTTTGAAAGTCAGAATAAAAACAGATTTTAAGATCACTTATCTTCTAAAGTCAGCTTCTAGGTCCTAAAAAGTGTCAATTGATCTTAGAAAAGGTCTTTGGCATGTATGCCACCTATTTTAAATGCAAATATGGTTGCATGCATTTTAAATATTTCGCTATCTGCATCCCAAAATGATACTTAGTAATTAGTAGATTTTGAATAAATTTGAAAGTCTACAGGGATGTTTCCCAGCTGTGAACAAGACATGGAGCCCATGAAATCTATACAACTTCACACTTGCTTAAACATTCCTTTAATCTTTTCTCTGATACAAATGCCTTGAAGGAGGTAGGAATGAGGAAAATCTACAGACTGGGATTAATTTTCTACTTGAATCTGGAGCAGATACTTAAAGAGCATTGACAGAAAAAAAGGGCATTCTAATTCCTTCCAGTATTTCCTCTCTGTCCTATTTACATATTGGAGTCCTAGCTTTGTGCAGGAATAAAGTCTGCCAGTGATAAAACTGATGTAACATAGATACTGTAAGAGGGATTAGGAAATCAACCTGGAAGGCTTCCAGTAGTATCAGATAATCAGGATGCAGCACTTCACACATGAGACTGTAAAATCCAGTTCAGCAGACAGCATACATACAGCTGCTGCAGGGCAGAGACACAGGGCAGAGGCTTTTCTTGCAATGTCTACATAGTGCACGAGATCATTCTAAAAAATGTGTTAGCCTGAGAGTAGTTAAAACTCCTCTGTGAATGTGTGTTCATTTAAGTCACATAAGCAGAGATTTTGTCCTGCCTTTTTGTCTCTTCAGCCATGCAGTATGTTGATGTTTGCAGCAAGACCCTGCCAATGAGAAAATAGCACAGCTCATCTGTTAGGTACAAGGCCAGTTCTGCAAGCTAGAGGTCTCCATTTTCCTTACTGATATCACAGTCACGCTGGTTCTGGGTCTCTGAGCCTCCAGACTTCCCCGCACATCATGTGCTCATCAGAGGAGTCTTTTAACTCCAGCAGCATTTGTGAAATGTTGATCATGCAGGATATTGTTTTGCCTGGGATAGTGTTAAGGTTCTTCATAATGATGGAGCTGTTTTGGATTTGTCTTGAAAATAGTGTTTATAACAGAGGGATGCTTTTGTTACTGCTGAGCAGCATTAAAACAGAGTCAAGGCTTTCCTGCTTCTCACTTCATCCCACGAGTTATCAGGGTGGAGTGCACAAGAATTTGGGAGGAGACATAGCCAGGACAGCTGACAATAACTGATCCAAGGGATATCCCATACCATATAGCATTATGCTCAGCCTATAAAGCTGGGCAAAGCAGGAAGGGGGGACATTCAGGGTGATGTTGCTTGTCTTCCCATGTCACCCTTATGTATGACAGGGTTCTCTTTTCCTGGGGATGTTTGAACCTGCCTGTCCATGGGGAGCGGTGAGTGAATTTATTTCTTTGTTTTGCTTGCCTGTGTGGCTTTTGCTTTGCCTATTAAACAATCTTTATCTCAGTCCATGGGTTTTCTCTTCCAACTCTCTTCCAATCCCACTAGAGAAAAGTGACCAAACAGCTCTGTGGGGCTGAGTTGACCAGTGGGGTTAAACAGCAGAGTCAGACACAAAACTCAGTAACTTTTCATTCATTGGACTGCCATGTTGTTGACATTGGTCCAGATACCATTTTAAACTGCCTTTCCAAATTTCTTCTCCACTGACCATGTGGTAAAACCTACTGGAGGATTAAAGTTTGGGCCGGCCCTAATCTTGGCTGCATCTGCCATTTCTGCTCCTGTACCCAAGGCAGACGTCTCCCCAGAGGCCTGTAGAAGTGTGATGCTCTCCATCTTTGCCAACTGTGTGGATAAACTCCATTTCTGTGCGCTGTATCCCCCTGTAGGTTTCACTTTGGCCAGCCAACAAGTTGCACCAGAACTGTAACAATTTCTTTTTACTTGATGTAATAGTTCAAACAGGAGCTGAAGGGACTACCCTTGGATCCCTCCAGCCACAGGGATCTGAAGCACAAGGGGGCCAATGTGTCAGTATTGGACAGGTGAGTTCTGTGTTCACACCATTTCAGAACACGTGCTCTTGAATGAGAAGGTGTCATACCCTGCGACATCCAAGAGGAGACAGACACTGCTCACACCTCAGCCTTTGTTGCCATGTAGACTTGTAGCATGCCCTCCCTGGCAGCAGGGCCCGTGGCAGTTGGTCTGTCACACAGCTGGATGACAGCTGACTGTGTCCTTTGAGACCTGGAGTGCAGCTGACAAGTCCCCTGGTGTCACATGCAGGCATACCATAGCTGGGGAGGAGTAAGGTGTCAAACCAGCTTTGCCTGATGTCTCATATTGAAAGGTTATTCTTGCCTCTGATTCTGTCGACTGGATATTTTCTTCCACTTTCTAAACTAATTCATGTTTCCTTAATTTCAAATTTTCAGTAAAGTTTTACCTTTAACTGTAGTTTTTCAAACTGATGTTAAGATGGTAACTAAAATGTAGTATATATAGTTACTGGTCAAGACTTATTTGTGAAGATCCCATCTGAGTCAGGCTCCAACACCATATTGATTTAGCTAACTAGTTAGAAAGTATCTAGCAAAATTATTTTCATTGCTATTAATTATATCATTGTATTAAGATGCAACTGAACCATAAGGTAATGCTCAGTTTTTTCATTTCTGTGTTAATTATATGAAAGCTGCTTAACAAAGAGTGCTATGAACCCATCATCTCCCTTTTCATTAAAGTTGTCAAGTTAAATTACATCATAAAAATACATTTATAACTCTATTAAATATCTACATCATTAACCTTAGTATCTTATGCAATCAAAATGCTGAAGTTTTATGTTATTATTTCATAGACTGGAGACACTATCATTAGGTTCTTTCTGCCTAATTGTGTGTTTGGGGAAATCACTGTAATTTCTATTCCTCTTGTTTAAATGTAAGACCCTAAAATCTGATCAGGAGAATGGGAAGTGCTTCATATGAAGAAAGACTAATCAAAATTGAAATATTTCAGTTGTTAAATTGGTAAACAATGAGATATCATCACTGTTTCTATATAGAAAGTGCAGATAGGGAAAGAGAGTAATTTAATGTAATAGACAATGTTGGCAGAATAACACATGTATTTTATGGCTAAGAAGGTAATCAGAAGAAAATTTCTAAACTTAAAGCATCAGGAGCTTGAAACAACTTTTCAATCACTGTAATAACTGAAAAGGACTTACTTTTAAGGTGGAAACTAAAGAGTTTATGGAGAAAATTTTGAGGATGTTGCTAGCGAAAGAAGAAGAGTAGACTTGTGTCCTTGGGGATATTTTTCCAGTCCTATGCCTTAGGTTATCATGTTAAATGAACCACAGAGATTGGTGATGAGCAGAGGAACAGTGACAGACCAAAACACACAAGTAAACTGATCAGGTAGGACATCAAATCATCACCAAAAAAAAGGGAACAGGCCAGAGTTCTATGTTTCATATATATATATATGTGGGTATATATATATCGGTGTGTATATATATATATATATATATATATATATATATATATATATATATATACACCGATATATATATATATATATATAAAATATGTAAAACCAGGTCAGAGAAGAAACCATCAACCCAGAGTGCTATGCAGACTAAGAGGAACTTTTGTGCAAAAATACAGGATTCACTATGGGATCCATTGTATGTTAAATAACAATATTTTGTTGGAAGAGAGAAAATTTGGAGATGGTACAAAACTTAGTATGGGATCTTCAAGGGATGTCTCAATGGCAGGGGAAAGAAGGGATCACAATGGACTAGGCAAAGCAAAATGGAAGAGGGATGTACAAGGGGCTAGAGACTCGGATCAGGAATACTGGATTCAGCTACCTCTGACGCCCCATTCCTATATTCCAATTCAGTTACTTAGCTTTAACTACTATTTTATTTTATCATTTTGTCGACCTTAGCAGTATTCTTTAAATTCCTCATTTTTTTTAGCAAACTCAACTTTAAAATTCTATAGCATTCATGGGCACAATGTTAAAGATTTTCAGAGCTTTTTGTTTAGCCTTATTTTTCCTCATCCTTTCATTCTAATGTCAGTAGAGCACACTCTACTTAATGAATTTGGATTTTTCTTTGAATGAGAAAGGTAAGCCCCCTCTCTTTCCTTCTGTCACTGATTGCACTTTTTATTTCCATTTATTTATATTACTCTACTTTTTAATCCTCTGAAAGTTGTTAAGGACTACATTTTAGGTAACTTCATGCTTTTTCTCATTGAAAATGAACCCCACTCCAAGTATGACAATTATCTTGGGTAGCTTTTAGAGAAGTTGTTGACAGGCTTCTTGTTGAGGGTTTACAATAATCCTCAGGATTACAGTTGTGTCTAATTGCAGGCTCTAGAATTCCAGTATCAAGTCTGTCCTCTCATTGAAGACTTACACACAAAAATGTCATATATTGATGTCAACATAATCACAGGTGTTCTACTTTTGGCAATTTTATCATCTAGGTTTATCTCAAAACCTTGTAGTTTTATTTTTATGGAAGACTGACCATTTAAAATGTTCAAATAAGTGCAAATTGTGCAAATTCCGTGTTTCAGCAGTGCAGTCTGTTTTCTACCTTCTCTAATAAAGGCCTAATCATTGTGAGAAACACTGAATGACATTGTTGTTACTATTACATCTGCTTATCTTTGCCTTCCAG
The DNA here is from genome assembly GCF_028018845.1 of Melospiza georgiana. Classification (NCBI taxonomy): domain Eukaryota; kingdom Metazoa; phylum Chordata; class Aves; order Passeriformes; family Passerellidae; genus Melospiza; species Melospiza georgiana. The sequence goes on along the minus strand of NC_080430.1, from coordinate 128,982,195 downwards.
AAGGAAACTTGGGGATAGTGTCTCAGCTTGAGTAAATCACCTCAACCCAGTAATCTGAGTTAACCAGTTGATTTCAATCAGCAGAGCTATCTATTGAAAGAAATGTCATTTCTATCTGATATTTGAAGTCACTTTTCTCTTTCTTCCATTGCCATTTTTCACAACCACTCCAGGTTGGGCACAAGCTTCCTTACAAGAGTCATTGATCCTCTCCTACAATTTTATATCTTCTACCACCATCATAGCTATCCTTTTTATTTTATTCTCACAAGCTGTCCTTTTTTATTGAATAACGTCACCTTTGATACCCACAATAAATACAAGCCTGTGTTTTGAACGTAGGAAAAACCCCACATTTACCAAAATCTGGTGAGAGAGTCACTCTTCTGACTGCCTTTAGCCAGCTTGCAGCTCCCAGTTAGAATTCACTCCCACTGAGAATAATGATAGATGTCTTCTTTAAGCCTGACTTGAAAAATAAAAAAAATCAGCTTCTTCTTTTTCACAATACACTAGCAAATCTGAAACACTTTTGAGGGCTTTGGGGATTTTTTTTACATTAGGAAATTACATTTTTGTCACTAAGTCTACTGTATTTGAAAGTCTATTAATTTTAAAAGGAAAACCTAGAAAACTAAAGACACAGTTATCATGCTCTAGCAGAAGTAGTAGTCCTCTTTTAATACCTGGAAAAAAAACCCAAAAAACCAAGTTCTCCAGGAGGTACATACAGAACACTGGAATCTGAGCTTTAAACATGCTTCTGCCTCATCCTTGACAATAGAAGTAGCTCCTTTAGGTTCAGGTTTGTTATTTCAGGTGATATTTAACTATTTAAGTCAGCCATACTCACAGAAAAAATCCCATTTCACTCTTAATTCCTTCCAGACTGGTCTTTGTTCCAGATACTATGACTGCTATTTATTAGTTCAAATACACTTGAAATTTTATGCTTTCTCATGAAATGTCATTATTTGCCTATTAAGGTGGTAATCCTGTGCGTCTCACTAATCATTTGATGCATTCAATATATAACAGCAAAGCTGCCCAACTGTCATCTTCAATACACTTTTAGGATTTCGTCTGTTTGTAGCAACTTATTTTCTTAAGCAAATATAAAACCTGTAAAGTCATTGCATGAGTTATGGATTTTAAGTCATGAGTTATGATTTAATCATGAGCTATGATTTTGAGACTCATGATTGCTTCTCTCAAATCCTGAGAAAGCATATTTACATTATAATCTTGAAAATCAGTATTCTCAAAGAAGGACTATATTAAAGACACCTTTTAAAGAGAACAACAGAAATAGAGTTGATGAAGTAATTAGTACCTTGTCCTTCTTTGCACATTGTTTAGAAGTGTGGTCAGAAGAGCCACAAACAGAGAAAGACAAATAAAACAACAAGATTATAAAGGATACTGAAAAAAAATGAATCAAGTTTGTTCTGACAAAGTCTGATGTGTAATTCAGAGTGATTTCCCTTAGAAGGCTGACTGTTTACCACACAGAGTCATAGCATGTGCAGCTGTACATCTGGATAAATAATAACTCTAAGAGATACTTAGGGTATACATTGGACTCTTTAGGGATTTTCCCTACATGTGTTTGTATCTCATGTAACAGGATAGCTGCCTCACATGTGGTGCAGGTAAGAGCTGAAGAAGAAATAAATGTTGGGAAGCAGCGTGCCTTGCCCAGCCTGCAGTAATCACACCTGATCTGCTGCTGTGAGGTACTGCTAACAGTAAAAACTGGTGTGTATAGAGCACCTCCAGAGGAGACAGTGCCTCAGATGCAGAGGGTTGGGCATGGCAGACTGTGCAGGAGCAGCAGAGCGTGCTGTGGGGCTTGGATGCCCTTGGCCAGGCACCAGCACCAGCCCAGACCATGCAGCGAGGTGTATTTGACTTTCTGGAGCAGAGAAGATCAGAGTCTGGCTAGCTGAGGTTAAGGCCCACACCCAGCTGCATAGTCTGCCAGCGCCCCTCGGCGTCGTAAGGCCTCGGGCTGGGCTGGTTGCGGACGGGATCGCTGCTGAACGACGAGAAGGAAGGAGCTGGACACTCTCAGGGGGCTAAACAGATTTATTGGAAAGCCCACGATGTCCCAGCAAATGACCCAGAACAACGGATCCTTCAGGGTTATAAAGGGAAGGAGTGGACCGGGAGGGGTTTACAGAAGACCAGTAGGGGGAGAAGGGGGGATGAGCTTAACACAAATGACACAGTGGAGAGCCCAATAGGTACCAGGTATGGGAGGGGCCCCGGGACCACAGCCAACCACAACCCCCAAAGAGGAGAAGCTTCTAGAATACTAGGTGGAGTGGGGGCTGATTGACTTGGCCCAGGGAGGAGAAAAAGCATACATATAAGGGAAAAGGGGAGGAGGAATTATATAACCTAACAGATTGACAATAGAACTGGCAGGGCTGTGGCAGGAAAACTGAGGAGGGCAGAACTATTTTACACAAAATGGGGGGGAGCAGATACATAAAATGGGGGAGGAATTAAATGGATTTAACAAACACACCACAACACGACCACAGCCAGGACATCGCACAGTCTGCTCAGAGTAGCTCTGCACTGCTCTCCTCACAGACCAACAGAGAATGCCCAAAAGTGGCCTCTCCACTGGAAGAAAAAATTTAAAAACGCCTATAGATTACTGGAGGATTATGTTGAATAAGTAATATTCTTCCAATTTTGAGGCAATTTAGTGGCTACTTAACTTTCTTAAAAAAGAGAATATTGCTGACCTTTCCTTTTTGATATATGAGCTCCCTGGCCATGTCTGGGCTTCATAAAATTTAAGTGCACTAGGGACCTCATTATTTTATTACATTTCAGCATTGGTGACTCAAGAATGTGATTTTTCAAGTTATGCAATCTGTGAGAACATCTTCGTCTTGGGGAAGGAAAGAATATAGAGAGTAGTTTAACCACACACCTCCAAAGTACCTATTTGAAATTGTTTTGCTTTTTCAAAAAGTCTGTAGTTTTTCTGAGTTTTTACTCTACAAACTAATATAGATCATGTTAAGCTAGTTTTATGTTGACATGTTCAATAAGATGCATCTTTTAATATATATTCATTAAGGATACACTGAAAATTTCTTTCGTATAAATGTAGATGAGATGACTTCATCCTAAGTACTAAATATATTTATTCTAAAAATGTAGGGAAACTGACTGAACTTAAAATAGGCTTTGGTTCTGCACAGACAAATGAGGAAGTAGCAGGGGAGGCATTTCTCTCTATTGAAAACTTTTTATTAATTATTTGCATGAATATAAATTAGTATTCAGAATGTCATTAAAATAAAATACCTGCAATAACATTCTGATGTTATTTTTGGCATTCTCCTCATGCACTCCTGCACAGGAGGAGAGAAAAGGCGCTAGCCTTTAGAGGTGATAGATTAAAATGCTGAAGAATTATCCTTAGATCAAGAGCAGAATTAAAAGTAAGTAATTTTTTTAAGGTTTGTGTGTGTGTGTGTATGTGTGTGTGTATGTGTCAATCTGAAAGCTTCTTGAAAATTACCAAAATTTTGGGTTCACTCAAAACCTTGTAATGATATTTCTTGAAAAACCATTGCTTTCATTCATTCCTCATTTGCAAATGAACAAGACTGTTTATTGCAGCAAATCCAGCATGTACCATTGTTTTTATTCCTTCAGGCTGCTCCCCTCATTTTCCCTGAGTACAAATTATACTCACAAAACCCATATTTATTCAGTTAACATTAGGTACTGCCTAAAATTGTTGATAATTCTTGCAGTGTTTACTGTCTGATTTCCTGCTCCATTGCACATGAGAAGCAGCAATAACTTTTAAGGCGATGAGCCAGCACAGATGATGTGGTCTATTTGGTATTAAAGTGTTGTTTAAAAACATCCCCAGAGCAAATACTACATGTGATTTTTTTTAGCTGTGATTCCTCTCGAATTATGTGGACAGTGCTGAATATAAAAACTTTTACAGAGATTAATTTCTCTATATTTACTACCACCAACTTTTTTGAGGGTATTAGTCAATTTTAGCATCTAAAACTTCAGACTGTAGGATCAAATCACATAAAAGTGATTGAAAACAATAATTTACTATTGAAATTTGTGCAATTACAAGAGAGTTCAGGCGTTGAACTCTAACTGTATACAAATTTGTTTTAAACTTAGTAGACACCAGCAAAGTCTGTAAGATGTTCTGACACATTATTTTATTTCCATGACTATACTTTTGAATAAGAGACTAATATAATTTACTAGCCTTAATTTCTGTTTTAATGTTTGTTTTGAAAAATATGTCCTGCCATGAGATAATTTGATATATTTTTAAATAACAGAATTAAAGAAAAAAAAATCTAAGTAATGTTGTTTAGTGTATAAGTCCCCAGACTTGATTAAAGAAGAGACAGAGAAGCCAATTCAATGTTTTCCATCTGTCACTGATTTTGCACCTGCCATTGGCAGACTCAGGAGCATTGCTGAAAGAGGCTCTGCCATATTTCAAACAGCAGGAATCTTCTGGCATTTGGCCATGGACTCACCTTCATAATGCCTGAAAATCCACATGTGGTCCTACTGCCAAGATGCCTCTGCCCATCCCTCTCACTCCAGAGCAGGGGGAAGATTGAGAAGCCTTTTTGTATCTCCTAGCTAACAGCTGCTGAATGGAAGATTCCAAACTGGTATTCAGTATTGTACAAATATCCAGAAGGAAAACCCTGGTGATGCTAGGCAGTGGGAAATCAGTTGAGCTGAGAAAAATAGTGGAAAAACTATTTTATTTCTCCAAAATAGAAAGAGCCATGCAGAATATCTTTTCTGTTAAACACAATCTTGCTGCTTGTATAAGAACATCTGCAAAGATTTTACTTTGGGCAGAGAGAAGCTCACTTGCTGAGCTGATCTTTGACACCACATTCCTGTGTTAAGAAATCTTGTGCTTAGCATTTAGACAGACCTGGGAGAGCATAAGCTTTATCAAATACTGAAAAATCCTCAACTTAGGCTGAAACCTCATATTCTTCCCTTTGCATTTGAGAACTCTGTATAATTTTCTTTGCAAGGATGATATTTCAAGTCAGGAAATTTTAAAGCAATTACAACAATTATGTTCATCACCAGACTCTGCCTGACAAATGAATGTGACTGCAGTGACCTCCTCAGTTTCTCCCAGATGCTGTCTTTCTCACCACCAGTGCCATTAATCAAAGATGTGACGCACATATCTCTGCACAAAACTGGAAATGAGTCAGCCACTATAGATCTATGTGACTTCTTGCAGATGCTCAGGCACCACTGAGTCGTGACTTGAGCAACCAACAGCTTCAAAGCTGCATAGTATTTGAAGTATTCTTTCCCAGAAAAAAATCTGCAGGAATCTTGTTCCTAGTTTAGTTCTATTACATAACACAATGTGCTGGGTGCCACAGATCTGTGCTGCACATAGGTACTGCAAGGATGAAACTATGAATATGTGATTTTCCCTTTCCTTTTCCAAATATTTCCAGCGGAGAGAATCATATATGTATGTTTTATACATGTCTGACCATGAGCATTTCAAGCTTTCATTGACCTGAATCTCACTGTGGTAAGTTTTATCTTTCAGCATTTTCAATAAAAGCAGATATGTTGTTAATAAAGTAATTGAACAACTAGTCTTTACGGTTATAGCACATAAAGGCCTTAATTAATTCAATGGTCATTAATAATTAATTCATTGGTCAGAAATTTTAATGTAAAAAGTGTTATTAAAGGCTAAAATGTTATTCTCAGCCAGCTTTAGCAATCTAGCAGTTAAGCTTCCAGTCTAAGGTGGGCATTCAGGATCCCTCCACTATCAAAGGTGAGACATTCTGCAGAAATTCTGTGATAAGCCAGTCACTAATTTCACCTATTTTAAAATAAACGCCCTTGGATTTGGTTCTCTCTGTTGATTTTCTTTATTAATTAGCTACTCAATTTTTGGATAGCTAAAATTAGTTGCCATGAATCCTAACTTAAAAATTATGGAATGCTCAGCAAATTATACTCTTAAAAAAGGGGTTTACCTTGTTTCAGTTTCTTCTACTAAGATATCCCCATTAAATGTTTAGTCCTGTTGCTTTAATATAAAACAGCCTTAGACATATAGCAAAACCATAGGTTTTAAAAAGCCTGCTGGCAAAAAATTGTTATTTTTACTCAATGAACAGACATTTCCCAGTTGAGAGTAGCCCTGCATTAAACATCAAATATGTATTTCTGCTCTGAAAAATAAAGATTAGTATACTATTCTCTTCACGTTTCACTGATCTATCTGGTGGCAAAGATAGTAAATGTTTAATTCCTTGTTACTTTAGATTGACAGAAAACATAGATCTTCAGGGCTCACTGAGGATATACAGTGTCCAGTTTTTCCTTCCACTGAAGTGACTGAAAATATTGGTCTTCTTAATATATTTCTTTGCAAATAGATTTGCTCAAATCTGTATGTGTTTTTAGTCATCTTTTGCTGATCTTCCTGCTTGAGCCTATACAAACCAAACCTAAATCTGTATGATCACATGGAAAACAAGAGCTGAGATTGCCTGTGGCTGCCTTAACAATTGCCAATGCAATAACAGGCACATGTTAATTAAGAATCTGCTCACCCTTAATATTTGTTTCAGTGTTTACCAATGCTGCAGTAAATATTGCTACTAGAATTAATGCAAAACTAACAAAATTTTTAAACATTGATGAAAAAACTATGCTTTAACAAACTTAGCTGTGTTTTTAAGATTACTGACTAGTCAGTACAACCTGATTCTCTACACAGTAATAAAAGGATTCTTTTCTAACCAAAGATCAAAGCCATGCAATGATATGTAGAAAAAGATATATCCCTTTTTTAAAAAAAGGACAAATCAAATAGAACAAATGAAACACAGGGTTTCAGCATAAGGAGGGTGTGCTAGAGAATATTGATTTGTTTAGTGAGTTCAAGTCTCCTGGGCTATGTTAACTAAGACACCATCTTGGCATATAATGAATAAAGTAATTCAGGCTAAATATATAGGGGAGACGCCTTAACCACTTACACTCTTGAACACAACTTTCCATAGAAATAGCAGTGGGGAGCTACCAATGTCACCCATTTAAATTTGATCTAATTAAGTTTATGGAGAGGTATCTATGAGACAGCTGTTCGAAATAGCAGGGGACTTGATATAATGACTCTGCTAACCTGTGCTCACTGTACTTATATTTTGAAAACGTCAGATTTTCCTTACTTCCATGTGTTGGGTATTTCATGTTTCAAAAAGATCAATAAAGAATGACTACCTTGTTATGTGCAGGGAAGTCTTTTATTTCATGGCATGAAATTCTACAGACTTAAAACCCAAACTAACACAACACACTGTTATTACAATATACTCCATATCTAGTACTTTCTCCTCATGAATACAATAGCAGTCAGGCTGCATTCCACAGCCTCCATTTTATTTATGATACTTTTTTTATTTGTTTTCATTTTTTTGCCAGATGTTTTAATCCAAAAACTAGAATTTACTTTTTCATATTTCTGGGAGTTATCAAGTTTATCTTTTCTTCCTTTCTCACAACTTTTCTTCCTTTCTCACACAAAAGCAACAAGATCTTTAGGGATTCTCTTATCTTCCAGTAACATGAGCATATCCCTACTTCCCAACATGACCATATTTCTTATTCTTATGTCTTGTTTTCCACTTTTCAGTGGGATACTAGTTGTATATGAATACTGTTCCTTAAGTTTAACTAGAATTATATTCATAGGATATTGGAAAAATATGTCTCATAGTAAACTCAAAAAAAGATACATAAGATCACAAGCTTTAGATATAACATCATTCAGATTTGTTGCTCAAATGTCAATGGCAGAGCAGATGTAATTTGAACAGCCACATCTATGTGAAAATACCTTCATCTCATAAAAGTCACATCCCATACTATTAACAAGCTATCTTTTTTATTCTGTGGGGGGTTTTCTTTCCCCAGAAGAAAGAGCTATTTTACAAGAGGCAACTTACCAAGAAATTTACCTGAGATATTTGCAGTGGTTCTCCTGCATGGCATGGTGTCTGGAAGTCTAGAAATAGTTTAAACTTATAAATTATATGTACAATAATCCTTGTTCAATCATAAAATAGCTTCAGTTGGTCTTTTCTTTTCTTTTCTTTTCTTTTCTTTTCTTTTCTTTTCTTTTCTTTTCTTTTCTTTTCTTTTCTTTTCTTTTCTTTTCTTTTCTTTTCTTTTCTTTTCTTTTCTTTTCTTTTCTTTTCTTTTCTTCTTATCTCTTTATAGGACAGTACAGTTAGTGGTTTTTTGCTGACTTCTGCTTCCAGCTGCTGCAGCAGATGCATTTCTTGGGCTTGGACAAATCCCTGTCATTCCAGTTTCCTTTTCACTGACACTAAAAATGTGGGCCCCACTGGGTGCCTTAAATCACTGAAGGAAAGACATGAGGCATGGGCCCAGGCCAGTGATGAGGTTTGTAGCTAACCAAAGTGAAATGGTAAACAAACCCCAGTTTGTTCTCTTCCTACCCCTAGTCTCTGTCAGGGAATTGTAGTAACTCTGGAGGTGATGACTGAAATGCCTGGAAATGCAGAAGAACTTTATTTTGGCAAGGGTAAAGCATATGCCTTGATTTATACACAATCCTTCATTCTGTGTTCCTTAAAACTAAAAACATAGCATATACTGTTCTTTTACCTAAATAACTATGTTCTGAATATGCTCATCTACTCTAGAAAAGTAAGTTCAATTCTTTTCAGAAATAAAGTTTTATAATTAGATTTATGTAATTAGACTATAGAAAACACAATCCAGAGGAATGGTGATACATATTTTAACATCAAAGATTTGCAGATCTTTCCCATTGACCTTCTCTTTAATTACTTTGTCCTTTGGTAATAAAGTTAGCAGGAACTTTTTATTGCAGGATATTTGTATAAGATTAAAAATATCCCCAGGAACTTACACACTGTCAAGAGTAAATTAATCTTGCTGGAACTAGAAGCTTGGCAACTGAGTCATACTGGCCTGTAATATTCTGTCTTTGTGTAAAAGCCTTCAAATTGAAGTAATATGCTTCAACAGTGCTTCAGAGGATCTTATTTCCAAGATAAGATTCCAATGAAACACAGAAAAATGTAGGTGATGTGGAGATAATGCATGCTTTGTATGTTGCATAGTCACATCTCTTGCTTTCTGTGGCCAGAGAGCATACAACACATATAGAAACAATACTCTCCCCATTCCCACCCCCAATATGCATAAATGAAAGATATATATAGTAATGAGAATAAATACAATGTTAAAATTAACTAAAATATGTTAATATGAGAGAAGAAATTAGGTGGAATTTCAATTTAATTTCCTTGCAGTATCTTTAACACTGTGTGTTAGAATCTAGGATTATGTTACCTTGGTTGCCCAGTAGAGAAGCCTGTGAACTAGAACTGCCTTCCTTTCTTGGGATCTAAACATTTTAGGCATTACTCTCATACACATTTCTCATCCAGAACTTTACAGCGATCCCGTTGTAGGTGGAGCACTTGCAAGGTCCAGTGTGAATAGCTGTAGTGAGGAATGGAGACTATCCATCCAACAGTAACCAGTGAGACCTATCCTTAGTGTAGCATCCCCAAGAACAGAGAATTTGTCCATGGGAAATGAGAGACGTTGGGGTGTTGACAGTGCCAAGTGGAAGGCTTTAGTGTACACGCTGCAGGAACCCACACTGTTCACCAACCTGGGGGTAGTGAGAAAAAGCATTTGGACACCTCTCAACAAGCAGATTCATAAGACCAAGCAAAGTAACCCTAAACAAGAGTGTGGTGGTTTGACCGGAAATGGGGTTTCTGGGATGTTGTAGTCAAACCAATGGGTGCTCAGATTTTAATATTGGCACCTGATGTGGCCATTGGGACATTTGGATCCACCTCTGAGAACACAGGGTTAAAACAGGGCTCCCCTCTGGAAGGTTCCCTTTGGATTTCCGTCGGGAGAGAGTTCAATTCCTCCCCCGGCCCAGCTGCTGGCTGGGCGGGCAGAGGGGAAAGCCACCAGGCCTGGGCGAGGTGGGCCTGACCCTGAGGGGCCCAAGGGTGGAAGCATGGAAGAAATACTGAGAGGTATTCCCCTCCCCTTCTGGGAGTCAGAGACACAGCCGTGCCTGGGAGTTACCTTGAAACTTGATAAATATGTGCGGCAGCAGGCAGCACGGCTGAGAAAGAGGGAAGGGGGGGAAAGGAGGCAGAAGTGGCAGCGATGTGTCCAACCGCTTGTGGGAGCTTTTAACCTCTTTGTGGACAACGAAAACTTTACAGAACATTAACCCTTCCGAGAAGAGTGATGAAGGTCTGGGCAGAGAGAGAGAGATATTGGAAGAATGGAGAGGTTGGAGTTTTTTGCTGGACTCTTTTTTTTTTTTTATAGCCATGGATTATTTCCTTGTGATACAGAGACAGCTTCCAGAGGGGCCATGCCTCAGAACCAGGAGGGTTCAGTGTGGGTACCCCTCGGCCTCAGGGAGTGCAAAAAACATGGAGGGGACAGATGTCCCAAAGTTGAGACTGTGGCTTTTTGGAAGAAGACAAGGCATCCTTAAAAGGAACCCTAGAAGCAGCTCTGGTCCATGCGCAGTGGTGAGAGCACTGGGCATGGAAGGAAGATGTCACGATGGCAAATGATCTCCAGGTGGTGCTACGTGTGACAAGAAGCCCATGGCACAAAGAAGCACTCCTCCTCTCTTGATGAACTGAGGATTGAGTATTCTAAAGGGTGGTGCCGGACCAAGAGTTGGTGATTTGAGAGATGTATTGTATTGGAATTTGGTGGGGGGAGGAGGAAAATGCTTTTGTAAGGTTTTTATTTTCCTTGTGTGTTTTTTTTCTTTCCTTGTTGTTTAGTTAATAAAGTTTTCTTTATTTCTAAGTAGGAGCCTGCTTTGCTTATTCCAGGTCGCATCTCACAGCAGACACCAGGTAGAGTGTATTCTCATGGGGGCACTGGCATTGTGCCAGGCTCAAACCATGACAAAGAGCTACAAGTTTATGGACTGAGCTACCCAGGGAAAGTGAGATTATTTGCCTCCCAGATGAAGGCTACAATCTCTTACTTTCAGCTCATCAGTTTCTAGAACTCACTATAATATGATGGGGTTGAAGGGTGGAAGTGTAGGTTCAAGTTCTCAAATTGAGAAAATCTTCATCTTCACAGTTTAACTTTGGCTGCCATTATCGTGGCCTCTAAAGAAAAGACTGCTTGTGCAGTCTGCAGTGTTCCTTTTTCATGTGTTGTACAAGCTACTGGAGAGACAAAAAATTTTCTTTTGGTAATTACTTGGACTAAGGCCCTAGAAATGTTTGTGGGGTTTTTTTGTGGCAGTGGGCATGCCTATATCACAAGGCAGAAATGAGTAGGCTGTACCTAGTTTTAGCTGTGATTTTTCTGTCATTTCTGCACTTCTTAGTATTTAACTGTGAATGGCAGTATCCTTTAAACATGCTAAGATGTATATAACACTGTCCATCCACAATTTCAAGAAATAGATGGAGTGTTTTTTCCTAGGCTTAATTTTTTGTGTCCAATTTTCTGTCACTTATTCATGAGATTTGCATTTTGCATCTAATAGCAAGTGAGGAAGTAAAAAGAAATTGCTTAATCATCTAGCTCTTTTTCTAGGCCATTATGATAAGCAATAGCAAACTCTCAGAAATACCTATAATATTAAATACTACACAAGCTTGGGAAATATAGTTCCTGTTGAGAATATTGCTGTTTCCATTAAATGAGACACACAGCTAGTTTTTTGGTAAAAAATCTGCAGTGCCCTGGAATTGTATTAATGCAATGATTTAGATGAAAATTGCTTAAGATATTGAAGTTTAATACTCTTCAGAAATGTTAAACAATAGATATAAGGTGGTTGATATTGCTGTTTAATTTTTAAAAGCACAGGAATACAGAAGGACAATATTATGTTTAACACATCAACCTGCGACACAGGAGACTGGAGCTGAGCTCCAGTGTTAGTTATTGTCTCTGTAATGGATTCTTCATCCGAAACAGCATGGCTGACAGTACTGCCTTTCCCCAGCCCCTCTCCTTACACCCATTCTAATTGCAAGCACTCAAGAACAGGAATCATTTCTTGCTGTTTGTGTGAAAATTATATGGTTTTTAACATAGCTGTGACCTAGTCTGGTCCTGTTGGCACTAGTATGTCACAAGAAATGTAATAGTCTTGCTATTATTTGTCTGAGTTTAGTATTTACAGTGTAACAGTGATTATGTCTACTGCACCATTGCCTGCAAAACCCTGGTCCTTTCTCTGAGGTCTTCCTATAGGTCTTGGCAGGAACTTCTTCCATTTTCCAGGTCTCGTGGACTGACCCAGAATTTAGGCTGCAATGAGAGATGCAGGGCAAACATTGCCTATGCTGCTTTGGGTAACCACTGCAGTATTACTCAGGTTAATTCTCACTTTCTTGGTTTGCTTTATGGTACTTGAATTTGCTACTCTATATCTGTTGCAGGGTCTAAGAAGTTCTTCTGAACTGAGTCCCTGAAAAGTCAGGGATCATTGCAAGAAATATTTCTGAACCAAGATGGGAATAGAAATCAGAGAACAGTGGTAAGGTATGCAGTTCAGAAGTAATTCCACAAGGACAATCAAAGCAAACTTTTATTATCTGAAAATTGCTTTAGGGGTGGTAAAATATTAAAAACCAGATGGTTTGACCTTAGTGCAGTGAAAGTCTTATATGCAGGTTTAAGGAACAAGAACTTTCCAAGAAACGTGGTCTGACTGAAGGCCCGCTCTCCCCTGTGAATTGACACCACATTAGCTCGTGGAATGTAACTCATCTCAGCTGAGATAACAGCACATTTTCAGAACATTTCTCACATAGGGAATGAGTCAAAGGTTCTTTAAGTCAATGGCATTTTCCCTTTTTAAAGTATGCATTATTAAATCAGTAGAACTGAATTCATGGGCAGACCTAAGTGAAACAGTAAATGTAGATTGACATTAAATCTATGGTTCCTACCCTTGGTAAATTGCAAAGTTTTTAATTGTAACTTCATATTGCTTCTTCCTGAATAATGGTATTCTAAGAAATTTATTTATAAATTTCAGCACTGGAACCTCTTGATATGAAACACAAACTTCTATTGGGTGAACTGGTAAATCAAAATTGCCACAGACAAATGCAATCTATGAAATTACCCAAGTTACTAGAGGGAGAAATTTGCTCTATGTGGGCCAAGGGTGTGTTTGCAAGGAGAAAAGCAGGCAAAAAGAAGGGCATAACTACCCAAAGGAACCTTTCCCTTGCCATTAAACCAGGTCATGGCTGCTGTGAGTCACAGATTAGGTTCATATGAGTTACTTGGTGAACTTCAGGGGCTCCTTTGGTGCACAAATTTGTTCTACATCTATACTAAAGGTACACTCTGAGGTGCAGCACTGATGTGCTCCAAACATGTTCCTTTCTCATGGGTTCAAGGCCAAAATTGCACCCGGAGGAAGAATGAATAAAACAGCAGGAGTGTTCAAGTGGATCTTCAGGAAGTAGAAAAGAAGTTTCTCTCTCTTTTCCTACCTCAATAAGATGTTCTTCTTAAGGATAGCTGTGCACATTTATTTCCTTAGTTTGAGCTTTCTCACTCAATTCCCTCATTAGCTGAACTATATGAAGCAGAAGTTCAGAGGCGAACTACCAAATGGAATCATTAAAGTTTTTTAGAACTTTTCTCACAAGATTTTAAGAAAAGTAAGAGAAAATACTAACTTTGGTTCAAAGCATAGATAATGTATTTAAGGGCTATAGAATAATTTATGCTTGCTGCAGAAGACTGGACTGAAAGAAATATAAAAAATCAATATTGGTAAAAAAAATCTTCAAAGGAAATGTGAAAACTCTGTAACAGGTAGTCTGGTTTTGCAGCATTTACAATGTAAACAGCAAGAACTTTTCTCTGCATGAACTCAGGATTTTAAGTAAAAAACCAACTAAAAATACTAGTAAAAACCAAGCTATAGCTACTAGTAAAAATAACTGTTTCCAATTTTTTTTTCTCAAAATAATGTTTTTGAAGAAAGTAAGGAATATTTTAAAGTGTGGGAAGGTTTTGATTTTAATAATTAAACGTATCTTCTTCCATATTTCATAAGCAGACCCCCAGGCATCTTTGTGACTTTCACAGATCATGGCTTTCATGTTGTAGAAAAAAAATCATGCCAGTACTCTTTCATATCTTGTGTAGCTCTAGGTATAAGCAGCTACAGTTCCTTACAAATTTATCATCTGTAAGACTTCCTATGGATTGTATTTAAACTCTTGGAAGTGGCAGCAAAAAAACCCAACCCTGTGGTAGGAACACATTAACAAGATTTCCTGCCATGATGATGTATCAATATTTTATGACATTTGACTCTGATGGCAGGAAAAGTGTGAATTCTCGCTGCTGTTACACTGACCTGAATACTTCCTTACTTTGGAATTGCAAGAAAATGAACTTGCATATCTACTCTGCTTCTATATTACATTACTTCAGCTATTGGAGAATGGACATTGTCTCAAGACAACAGACATAAATTTGTTGCAGAAACTTCCTTTTCTTAAGTAATTTTCATAGTCTTTCTTTTGCAGTTCACATTTCAGTAAGAGCAGAGCTCCAGCAAAGCAGAGCAGTGAGTACAGCTGGAATCACAGTAATCATTTCTCCCAATTTTGAGACCTACTGAAAGAGCAGTGAAACCAAAACCCTTACTCTTGTTGTCTTGCTAAGGGAGGAATAACTGAAACATCTGTCAAGCACTCAGCCTTCACAAGCCTCAAATCACTAAGTTTTAAAGATAAATTGATTTGGTACCTCTGAATGGGCAATGTCCAACATTGTACTTGGAGACTTAGTAGTTCTGTCTTATAAATCCTATTTGTAAGTATTGCTGCCTTGAAACTAAAAATCTTAGAATAAAACAATCTAAAACTATAAAACCACTCATGCAATTAGGCATCAATCAGATGAGATGGATGGTTCAAGCAGCTCTGTCAGAGCCTAAGAAATCCACCTCCCAACACCTGAAAGAGGGCATAAATCACAGCAATCAGAACCAGAGCAGTGGCAATGATCTCCAAGCAATGGAAAACCCTGCTCAATGAAACCTCTGGCTGCAACTGGCTGGTAGCAGTGCAACAATAAAACCACCACACAAAAAAGAATGAAGGCAGGTGTGAAAGTGACATCAACAGCAAAAGAACTTTAGGAAAGCTGTATGTCTCTCATAATGGAAGAGCAGTAAACTGAAGTCTGAGAGGCTTTTCCACTTTCTTCTTTAGATACTTCTATAGAAAATATCTGAAGGAAAGCAAACAAAACCAGAACTGAAAATAGAATTGTTTAATCCAGGTATTAGCTCTTACACCACTTGAACAATTTCTTTAAATTAAAAATGCTGAAGTTAGTTCAGCTAAATTGTGAGGGCAGCTGCTAAAAATATACTGAAAAAATGCACAGTTCTATGTGTTTAGTTTTCAGAAGTGTTATTCCTTATTATCATACTCCTATGGAGCTCTTTATGTACCATTATTTCTTCCTACTGCCATCATAACAATGCTGTCCAATAAAGCAAATAGAAATCTTCACACCAGTGGGTAGGAAAACATGAAGCAGGAGAATTTTTTTTTCAACTCTGTGGACTCTAATTCACATGGAGACAATCCAGACACATGTATCTAACACCTCAGGATATGTATTTTACATTACAAGTAATGCTTAGCCAAGCATCCAAAACCACAAAAAAGATTTTAATGAAGGACAGTATCAATTTGCCTCTAGCATATCTCTAATTTGAGTATAACTTGGACTGTCTTGTGGGAATTCTGCTTGTTTGAATAAAATCTGAATTTGTCTTTCCTGCATAAAGATATTGCTTAAAGGAAAAACAGCTGCATTATATAATATCAAACAGCTTAACGACTACATCTAATTATATATATTAAAGACTAAACTACTGGAAGCAATAAAAACACTTATTGGATTATAAACATGAAAGCAAATGGGAAGCAGCAAGTTTAACATAGACTGTGCTATTAATGCCCTTGAAAAATCTATGTCCTTGCCTTTCCAATAACAAGCTACATTTTGTAGGTCATACTGTAAATCATACTTGGAAAAAAGCTCCCTGGGTGAAGTTATTAGAATTGCTTCTAGCAACTGTTACTGTCTTTAACAGCAGCATTGCCCATTTCTGGAAAAAAAAAAAAAAAAAAAAAAAAAAGGAGAAGAACTGTGCAATTCAACTTTCTTTTCTTCCAAGTGCAGGAAGGAAATGTTGCCTCAGTTTCCTGAAATACAACCTGAAATATTCAGCTTTTCACAAAAAAGATTAGAAAATGAGTCTTTACAAAATCAAATATGAATCATAAAGATTCAACACTTCAGATATGAAGATTCAACCAAACTATCAAATGGGTTGAATTTTTCACCAGACTAAGCATTGAACTTGCATGATGGGAGATGCAGCCATCTTCAATTCAGCAGCTGTAGCAATGTGGGCAGAAATACCTCAGGACATCATAGAGAATGAAAACCTGAAGGCTTGCAGTACCTGACAGCCTTCATTGAAAGAGAAGTATAGCTGAAAAAAAGAGGAAAGACAAAAATTAATTTTTTTCTCATTCCTTTTCATCTTCAAGTCTCCTTTCTTGGAATTTCTTCTGCCAACAAAACCTGGTTAATGTGTGCTAATACATGACTCATGTCTAGTAATAGTTGAAATTGGAGTTTGATACAGAATGATTTACTGCATGTTGGCTTTTTGAGATGTCCTTCAAAGGCAGTGAAAGATGGTGGTAACCCATTGGACACCATAAGCTGATATATCAACTCATACTGGCACAGGAGTCTGCCTTGTGGTCAGGATGCCATCCAGAGGGACCTGGAAAAGTTCTGGAATTGGGCCCATGGTAACCTCCTCAGGTCCAACAAAGCCAAATGCAGTGCACTTCACCTGGGTTGGGGAAACCTCTGGTATTGTTACAGACTGATGGATAAACAGATTGAGAGCAGCCCTGCTGAGAAGGATTTGAGGGTGGTGGTGAGTGAGAGGCTGGGCATGACCCAGCAATGGTCACTCACAGCCCAGGAAGCCAAACCTGTCCTGGGCTGCATCCAGAGCAGTGTGGCCAGCAGGGGAGGGAGGGGATTCTGCCCCTCTGCTTTGCTCTGCTCTGGTGAGAGCCCACTCAGACTGCTGCAACCAGGTCTGGGAGCCCCAGCACAGACTGGAACCTACTTTTTGAGTGGGTCCAAAGGAGAGCCGTGAAGATTATCAGAGGGCTGGAACACCTCACCTGTGAGGAAAGGCTGAGAGAACTTGAGTTGTTCATCTTGGACAAGGGAAGGGTCTGGAGGAACCTTATTTTGGCCTTTCAGTCTTAAAGGGAGCCTAAGAGAGATGGGGATATAGACTTCTTAGCAGGACCTGCTGTGACAGGACAAGGAATAATGGTTTAAACTGAAGAAGCATTGATTTAGATTATCTGTAAGGATGAAGTGTGGAATTTTTCACAATGAAGGTGGTAAAGCACTGGCACAGGTTGCCCAGAGATGTGATATAATATGAGAATATTCCAGGTTGGATGAGCTGGGTCTCTGACCAGCCTGCATCTAGTCCCTGCTCATTGCAAGGGGTTTGGATTAAATTACTTCAAGAGTTCCTTCCAACACATTCTAGGATTCTATGTAGTGAGAACACAACATACAGCATGAAAATATTCTGCACTGGAATTTAGGAAAAAAAGCAACAAAGATAAATTGAAAGTTAAATATTTTTTATTATTTTATTCTCTTATGACCATTCATTCTATATAATTTTTCTATAATTTTTATTACTGGCATTTAGAATCATGAAGATTTTATTATAAGCACTTGCAGGCTGCACTGGTTCTGCTTATTTAGGTACATTCTTCATGGGTGATCCCAGCATCTGTTAATTGATCAGTGTTGTCTGTGCATACTCTATACATTTCCTTTGCTATATTTCTGTCAGAGAGCCTTTCCTTCCTGCCAAAGTTAGTAAGTGAGAAGCAGCTCTGGGCTTAGTTGTTTGCCTGAAGTTACTTGCATGATATTATCACACAGCATAAAGGGCATCTGAGGCTAAGCTCAGGCTGGGCAGCAAAGGGGGGAAGCAAAGGGGGCTCCTGCTTCTCCAGGCACTTGACCTGGGCACAGATTTGTGCCCAAGCACTTCAACACTAACCAAGCAGGAATACAAGTTCCACTGTGTGCCTGTGCTCAAAGAACTGCATAGACATCATCTGCTTTAGATGGCTGAGTGTACTACAGTCTATATGGCTTGTATGCTAGGCTGCATCATTAAAAAGTTTATATTTATCTCTGTAATTTACTCTCATTATGTGTAATATGAAAGAATAAATGAAGAAGTATAACTATTCTGACAGATAGCTACTTTGCCAGTGAAGAATTTGCTACATCGAATGATCTAAACATTTATTTAATTTGACAGCAGTCATTGTCAGCTGTTTCAGAGATAAACCCCTAGAATGATGTGTATAGAGACTTTGCACTGGAAAGTAATTTTTTCATGGATTTAAGGATATTCTCTTTGTAGGTGAGTTTGGACAATGGGCATAATGTTACAGTCAATGTGATAGCTGAATGTAGCTGAGAACTGATGTCTTATAATTATCAAGTTAGGATATAGATTTATTCCTTTTAAAATTTTAACAAAAGCCATTTCCATTTGTTCTATGGCAGTGATTTTCACAGGCTGAATATGAATATGTTGATATGTGCACTATTTACATGCAGTCAATAATTATGTTGCCTTTGTATATTCTTTTGTTTCTATACTGTGAAAGATAAATAGCACTGTTTAATTAGCATTGTTTTTAAGATTAAATAAATGCAGGGGTTTTGCACTTTATTTTACTTTCTTCAGTACTAGTTCCTTTGCTGTCCAAAGAACTACCAAGCCAGTAAATTAACACAAAATTTAATGGCAACTTTTAATTCTGTGTATAAGAATCCTAAGAAACCAACTCAAGGCAAACCAGAACTGTTTAAAAGCTGATAGAACAATGTAGTCATTCAATTTCTTGCTCCTAGTATGATGTCCACTCCTGGGAAACTGTTTCTAACTTGTTTAGATGTAAACAGTGACATTTTAATCACCAATTATCCCAGGTGACTGGAAAAGGGGAACATCAAACCCATCTTAAAGAGTAAAAAAGAGCATCCTGGGAACTACTGACTTGTCAGTCTCACCTCTGTGCCTGGGAAGATCATGGAAAAGATCCTCCTAGCTGCTCTGCTAAGGCACACAGAGAACAGGGAGGTGATTCAGGGAGACAGCCAGCACGGCTTCACCAAAGGCCTTCTGTGATGGAGTGAGTGCATTGGTGGACAAGGAAAGGGCTGCAGATGTCATTTATCTGTACTTCTGTAAAGCCTTGGTCATAGGCCCCCCCAACATCCTGCCCTTTAAATAGGAGGAAGAAGGGTTTGATGGGTGTTAGATACTGTTAGATGGATAAGAAACTGGTTGGACAGCCACATCCAGAGGGCAGTGGTCAACAGCTTGGAGTCCCAATGGATGTCAGTGACAACCGGTGTCCCTCAGAGGTCAGTATTGGGACAGTGCTATTTCATATCTTTATTAATTAAGACAAAAGGATGGAGTGCACCCTCAGCAAATTTGCAGAAGACAACAAACTGACACACCTGTGGGTGACACACCTGAGGGATGGGATCCATCCAGAGGGATTTGGACAAGCTTGAGAAGCAGCCCATGGGAATCTCACGAGGTTTAATAATATCTATTGGTGCTGCACATGGGTTAGGGACAACCACTGGTGTCAATCCAGGCTGGGGGATGAACAGATTGAAAGTAGCCCAGCTGGGTGGGATTTGGAGGTGCTGGTGGATGAGAGGTTGGACATGACCCAGTAATGTGAGCTTGCAACCCAGAAAGCCAAATATGTCCTGGGCTGCATCAAAAGCAACTTTGGGATCAGGTTGAGGGAGGGGATTCTGGTTCTCTACTCCATTCTCCCACCTGGAGACCCCACCTGCAGTGCTTCAGCCAGGTCTGGGGTCCCCAACACAGGAAACACATTGACGTGTTGGGAGTGAGTCCAGAGGAGGGACACAAAGTTGATTAGAGGGGTTAAGCACCTCTCCTATGAGGAAGGGGTGATAGAACTGGAGTTTTTCAATCTGGAAAAGAAGGTTTTGGGGTGATCTTATTGAGGCCTTCCAGATCTGAGGGGAACTCACAATAAAGATGAAGAGAGACCTTTTACAAGGGCCTGTAGTAAGAGGACAAAGGCGAGTGGCTTCAAACTGAAAGAGAGTTGGTTTATATTAGATATTAGGAAGAAATTTTTATTGTGAGGGTGGTGAGGAACTGGAACATATTGGTGGAACAGAGAAATTGTCCCATTGTATGTATGGTGGAACAGAGAAATTGTATGCCCCATCCCAGAAAGTGTCCAAGGCCAGGCTGGATGGAGCTCTAAGCAACATGGTCTAGTGGTTAGCATCTCTGACCAGGGGTTGGAACTAGATGACCTTTAGGGTCCCTTCCACCCAAAGACCTTCTATGATTCTGTTATTCTATGGTTCTAACCATCAAAAATATAAAAGTAGACTGTTGCCAAAACAGTGCAAAAACTTCTGATTTTCATGTTAGTTTAGTAACTACCTATATGTGATACTCTTTCAGCTATTATAAATACTGCAAAAATATAAAAGCAAATTGTTTCCAAAACAGAGCAAGGATTTCTGTCTCCAGTAAGGACTTTCCACCTATTTCTATAATGAAATAAGTCTGAAAATAATTGATTAACCAATGTGATATAAATTGGGACTGAATCAAATAGAATAATTCTGTAAGAAATATGTGTGTGCATCCAGAAGAAAGTAATTACACAAATGCAATTGAACAATCTCCTGAACCAGTCAGAGTTTTGCAGCTTATCTTTAATTTGTTTTGCCTTCTATACCAACTACTGTATTTCAAAGTAGGAGATGGCAGGTTGTTATCTCAAATTCCCTCAAATAAGCTTCTAAATTGGGATACACTGGTTTCTCCCTACAGGAATCCGTTTGGTCTAATTGATCTATGACTCAGTGAACTTTACATCAACACTGAAAATACAGAATATTCATGACCTTGTCTATAAAAATAACAAGAGGAGGTACAGAATGGTGTTTACAAATCAATTGGACAACTGGAATACAATGTTGTTTTTCTCTTTTTGCTTGGTGCTTATTCCTGATGAGTTTTTTGTTAAACCCTAATGGTTTGCCAAGGAAACTTAGAAATAAAGTAACAAATATCAACCACTAAAAGAAGGTGAACAAAAATTGTGAGTAGTTTAAGATGCATTTTATTCCTTTCTAAAATATTTGTGTCGAAGCAAAATGTCTTAGTGTTTATGCAAAATTTAGCTTCAGCATATACTATGAAAATAGTTATTCCTGTTTATTGATCCTGAAACTGAAAACAGTATTTATGTTACAGGATGTGATTACTTCAACAAATATGTTCTCTATCTAAATGGAAAGATACATCCTTTCTTTCACAAAACAGATGCATAAAAATTGATGCATAAAAAGATTTAATATTTTATGTTTTCTCATTTTGTTTTACTTTCCACAGTCAGTGTAGGAAATACTGCACAGTTGTACATACCTAATTCAAGCTCTGGCCTTCCAGTTTTGTAAAGAAAAAATGAAGAGTTCGATCATATTTTCATAATATCTGCATTAAAGAGTACACTTAATTCTCTAGCTTTCCGATCTGGATGATGTTCTTCAAGTATTTAATTAAAGATGTCTTATTGCAATTTTTATTTAGGAAAGGGAAGATGAAGAAATTAGCCACAAGAGAAAAAAACCCTGGAAGATAAGGGACCCTTTATCCCAAAATTAAATATTTTCACATATCGCAAATGAGTTCACAAAAGGGATCATAATATATAGCACAAAATCATAGAATAGTCAGGGTTGGAAGGGACCCCCAGTCATCCAGTCCAACCTCCCTGCCAAGGTGGGTCACCTTGAGCAGGTCATGCAGGAATGTGTCCCGGTGGGTTTGGAATGTCTTCAGGAAGGGAGACTCCACCAACATCCTGGGCAGCCCCTTCCAGTGCTCTGCCACCCTCAATGCAAATTTCTCCTTCATGCAGATGTGAAACTTTTTGTGTTTTACTTTACAGCCATTGCTGTGTGTCCTGTCCCTGAGCACAAAGATAAGTCCGACACTGTTCTCTTGGAAGCCATCTTGGAGATATTTACGCGCATTAATGATAAATCCTCTCAGTCTTCTCTTCTGAAGACTAAGCAGGCCCAACAAGGCTGGCTTTTATATTCAATTTTAGTTGAATTATAACTTTGAATTGGCAGGAAATTCATGTCTGGCAGGAAGTATACAAAGGAAGAGGTAAGATCTAAATATTAGTTTTTAATTAATTTCCTAATTTAAGATCACCCTAGATAGAAATGTGATTACTCAAAAGTCAAGGCATATATAAACTTCCTGATATTTCAGTTTTGGAGGAGAGCTTCACACGGATTCCTTTGATGACATGCTTTGTAATTTATGGTGTATTTCCAGTTTTCTACAGCGATAATTTCTGCTAACTTTGAACAAAGTTTTGGATAAGTTTGAGTCACCTTAAATTTGTGAAATTGGCTTAATTATGATGCATGCAGAGGCTGCAGCAATGTTGTGCTGCTCCAGCATCCTGGGGAATTCTGATCTGTGAACAACTGATGACTATTCATTGCATCCTTACAGGTGTATGCTTAAGAAACCCTCACAAAGAGGCGCTGAAGCAAAGACAGAGGAAGAATACACGATTCATGTCTTTGACACTCATCTTTTGGGGAGCTCCCTGGCTTTCAGATTTTGCCTCTCACAATCCTGTGCATGAACCTCTAGTACCAAAACTCTGAGGGGCTTGCAGGGCTGTGCAGCCATGTGGATGTGACAGATATGTGGGGGGAAGGGAATGACCACCTCACAAGCACTTGCCAGGGAGCTGCAGAGAAGGGTGGGATCCCTGGAGGTGCCCAACACCATGACATAGGTCCAAGGTGGTTCAGCTTCCTTAGTTGCTCACAGGCTGGGCTTGTGTGGAAAGCCCCATTGTGGGGTGCTTGCCCTAGGGTCTGTGCCCTCTGCAGGACTAATGCTCTGCACACAATGGGGAAAGCAAAGCCTGCTTAGGGCTCATGCTGCCCTGCCATGGGATGCACTGCACCAACTCAGTCAGCAACAACACTAATGGCAATGACCAGAGCAGCTGCACTTGCTGCAGCCAGCCTCAGATGCGGGATGGAGAAGCCATCTGCTAATGCAAGTCTTGTTGGAAGCAAAGTTTCAATGCATTTCATAGGGGCATTTATCAGAGTATCTGTCCCATCATGACCTCTCGTGCTTCATAGCAAAGCTCTGTAAAAAGAGCTTCAGCCTACAGTAAGCCACCTTAGGAGACACAACAGATGATTTAAAGGACAGCTATTTGCCACTAGTTTATGCTGACCCTACATACTGACATATTTTAAGGGCAGGGACAGCTCATCCTGCTTTAGCTCCTCTGACTCCTCCTGCTAAAGCTCCTCTTTAGCTTCTCTGACTGTGCTGGAGGAGAAGACCTGACCATACAGAGACAACTTTCTGCAATGCACTAAGTATTGATTTTTGAAGTGTATCTGGGAGCATTAAAAAAAAAATTACTTCATTTACTGTGAAACCTGTGTTTTGAGTCACAAACCTTTTGGTTTGCATTAGCAAGGCCACACTGAGCAAGGGTATTGCAAAGCTACCCTGGTAGGCTGGAACTAGTGGCAGAGAAGGAAGATCTATCCTCTTCTCACTAACAGGAGACCTCCTGATATATAAATAATAAAATGGAAAAATAGCAACGGTGCTCCTCAGGTACAAAATATTTCCATTCATAAATGGAGAAATTCACTTACTCTATGCAAACCATAAAAATCAATATCATATGTGGCTTGTTCCAGGGGCCTGCACAGATTTTGCATGAAATGAGCCAGTTATTAAACATGCTAAAACTGAAATGAGTCAGTTTTAAATAATGCTCTAATTCCTCTTTGCTTGTTTCAGTGACAAATTCCATCTTAAACAGTTAAGTGATTACAAGCTTTCAAATTAAATTTCAGGATGAATAATTAAACAGCAATCTCTGTCGTCTATGAGAAATCACATTCTCTCCTCTAGAAACACTTAGAGTAATAGATACAGCAGTAGATTGGTAACACACTTCTGATTAAATTTAGTCTGCCTAGAATGGCTTCTCATCTATTTCAGTCAACAGTACACTGAAGCAATTGTATGTAATTTTATGTAATTCGGTTTCCCATTAGCAAACAATAAGATAAAAAGTCTCCAAAATACATTTGCATTTGAAAATTAGATAGGTTTGGTTACTTCCCTGGGAAATAGCCAAAAATATAATAATTTAAAATTGAAATGTATCTTTGGTGAGGTATGTACTTAGTCTGCAGCTTTTTACTCGATGGACAAGTTGAGAAACTTCTTAGAAAGAAATGTTTGCATGTTTACTTTATACACAAAAGTTGTTTCAGCTTAGGAGAACCTTTTTTTTTCCTCATGACAAAACTCCAATCCTCTACATACAGAAGTTTAAATAAAAGAAGAGGAAAGGTTAATAAGTTACATTTTATGATGGCATTAATCCAAATGTAAAATTTTAGCCAAATCTCTACTTCCTAGTACCATAAAACAGAAAATCTAAAACCTTAAAAATGCCTGAGAAATTTTATCATTCCAACTGCATTTCTTTGAGGTACTTTCTGTAGAAATCATTCCTTTTGCTCCACCAATTTTAGAATCTGTGCAGAATGTCAGGATGAAGAATGTCAGGATGAAGGCCTCTTTTCTAACCTTAAAAGTCTATAAACCACAAAACATCCCAGAGTGCCAGGTAGTAGATGTTTAGGATGATGTCTGTGGCTGGAAATGCTCTAAATTGTTTCTTGGAGCTGAGTACTGTATGTTTGTAGCACTAGGTCAACTCAATTTATGATGTCATTAAAATACATCCAGTAATTTCTCCTGTGCATTATTATGGATTTAGCATTAGTCAAGAAAAACAAGTGACTTTTTCATTGGCTTTGCATGAGAGCTCTATAAGATGAATGAAATACAATAGAAAAAACAATCACAAGGGTATAAGTAGAGCCTGTATCTCATAATCATATGTTTTTTGTCCTATGCGTTTTCTTGAAACACAGTTGTCTTGCTGAACCCATGCTCTAGAGCCAAAAAAAGCTTATTTTCAGCAAAGGAGCAAAATTGCTCTTGGCCCCTTCTCTGGAATCCATATCCCTCTAATAACCTTTCCAATGGCCAATGTACTGACCCGTTTTCTGTCTTCATTTCTGCTTTTTTAATATGGTCATATGTCTCAGAATAATGTCAAGCCAGCTAGAAATTAAAAGTGAACATTTTTGACCCAGAGATTACTGAGATCAGTGACTTTTATTGGTTTCGGATTACACTCAGATTAAAGGAGCAGAAGAATC
Organism: Melospiza georgiana; assembly: GCF_028018845.1. Taxonomy (NCBI): domain Eukaryota; kingdom Metazoa; phylum Chordata; class Aves; order Passeriformes; family Passerellidae; genus Melospiza; species Melospiza georgiana. Next base: position 128,956,566 of record NC_080430.1, on the reverse strand, counting down.
GCATTATGTGATTCATATTTTCAGAAGCCTGCCTCCACACTTTTTTGAAAACAGTAACCAAGTTTTCAGAAGAGTCTAGTACCTTATCTAATGTTTAATTAGCCTGACCAGAAATATCACAATGGGAGCTTCTGGACAGAGAAAACATCTGAAATGGGCCTTTAAATTCTAATCATATGTCAGTATATTTCCATGCACATTTATTGCAATGATTAACCTATACCATCCCTTTTTTATGCTTCTCTAAAGCAGCATACTTTCTCTCACACCTGCTTGAAAATCAGCAAATATTGCTGCCCTCTCCAGCCACTGAAAAGAAAACAAGAGAGTACTTTGTGTTCTGGTACGATGCTTTTGTGTTAGATTCATAATCTAATAATATTTCTGCAGTTTCAGTGGTTCAATATTGGACCATCCTTTATTTTTCAGTTTTTCAGTGATATGCAAATGATACTTTAAACTCTTCCAGTCATTATGCAGATAACAGCCTTTTTCCTATCTTCTTCTGTTGTTTCACTTCTACAAAATATTGGCCTGCATATATGTATGGAGTGAGTATGAGTGCCAGGAACTAATTACTTGTTTCCTTTAATTTGAAATTACTACTAGATCTCAATTCTTGGCATGGAAACACAAGAACACAAGTGGATTTCAGAAATAAGGAGAATAATTTACATCAGGTAGGACAGCAATCCAGCGATGAAATATTTTCAAAAGAAAGGAATTTTCGGTTTCATGGTGACAGTCTGCTGGATTCGGAAGGTGAGAATTTTGTGTAACTTGTTAGATAAGACTTAAACATTGAAAAAGTATTGACTGATTTCAAAGTTATATAATATCCTGAAAGCAGAAAGTAGAATGTCATTTATAAAGAAAGAGCTGCAAAACTCCAGTAACTCCCAGTGACTCCATACTTATCCTCTCAAAGAGAACAGTGACAAGTATCACCATTATATCCAGGAAAACTTAAATTTGAACTGCAGTACCTGCAATGCAGACATTCTAGGAAGCAGCAGTGTGAGCAGATAATAAGGGCAGAAAACACTGGAGACTACAAACTAATCTACACTTCAAGCCAAAATGGCTCACAGGGTTAGAGAGGTCAAAGCACTTTAGTTTTACAGCCAAAAATGCATGAGAGATTGGTATTACAAATATCACATTAGCCATCTCTTGCTTGTTAAATGGATGAGTCACAGTCTTTCCATTCAGGCTTCAAAATGAGACCAGAAAAAAATTATTATGCACTTCCTTGACACTGAAAGGCCAGGTTCTACCAACTAATGTACCAGTTTGTAAAAATGCTGTAAAAGGCTGGTATTCCACTTAGTCATTGGAGACATAGACAGACATTCAAGCACCAAGCATTTTCACCTTCATTTGTTGCCAAAGTTAAGTTCCTTTACAGTCACATTTTTATGCATCTCATTTTTTCCATTCATGATTGTTTTCCTGTGGTATTTTTGATTTAGTTTACATCAGCAGAAAAACATGAATAGTGTTTGTTTCTCTGATAAATGTAAAACTTAAACAACAGACTGAGTTTCAGGTTTCCATTCAATATAGTTCAACAGAAGCATGTGCCTATCCTCAGAAAATTAACTATCTAGCTTGCTTTTGCTATGTAGTTTGTCTTGAGCTTTAAAAAACAGAGGTGCTCATTGCTGCCCATGTGTTTCTGAGAGTAAAATCAGCTGCAGAATTATTTTATTTGTTGATCAGCATTAGACTAAAACCACCATCACTCCACTCTGCATGACTATAGTTTAAAGAGGGCAGGACTTTTGTGCACACAGCACAGCACCCTGCCCTTCCACATGTGCCAGGTCCAATATTCTGGGCACAGTGAAGACCACCCTCCCTGGAAAAGTTACATGGGCAGAAGCATCCACATGAAGAGAGAGAAGAGCATCATCTCTTTGCAAGGAGAAACTAATCAATACCTACAGAAGTTAGATATTCCTTTCATGAATGCAATCCCTGGAACTCCTCTTGCAAGGTACTAGAGGAGTATATGTATTTATACACATATGTATTTATACACGGTAGTCATTGAAGACTATCAGTGATTTTCAAGTTAGCAAGTTTGATTTGCTAAGAGTACGGCTAAGACACAATCCAAGTAGTGAAGGTCTGAAAACTTAGTTGGTTCCCTCCAAAAAATCAGTAGCTATGATCTCTCAGTCAAGCTGTTGCTTTGGTTGTGCTTACTTGAGCATCATCTACTTCCTACAACAAAAAGTACTAGGACAACCTAGAAATTTATAAGATTTCCAAGAACTGCCACAAAAACAATAATTATCCCAAGCATATTAAAAAGCCAAGTTGTGACACACAAATAAACAAACATAGGGCTACGTATAGCAATGATACAGCAATTAGGATTTACACTAAAAATACACATCTTCCAGTGATCCTGCTGTTCTTCAGGCAACTTTCCATCTCTCAAGCTTCTCATACAAAGCAAAAATTTCCCTAAAACAAATAAGCTAAATGGAGGCAAACTGTCAAAGCCAGCAAACTCATGATTCACAGACACATGTCATACACCTCTGGGAAAGCAACCTTTCTGCCTTGTATCTCTCACAAGTCAGCATTGTCCCTTGTTTTTTGCCACATAACATCCTATGCTTTGCTGTAATTTCCTTCTCTAGAAAGACTTCTGAGGGATTCTTCAGAAGCAAGACTTTAAAGCTTTCTTTCTGCAGGCTCCAGAAGTCACTCACAATATTTGTCTGTATCTTAATAGCATTATCAGTTAATCCATTAATGACTGACATGATTCAATTTTTTTTAGCACAAACAAGTGATCATCTGATTCAATTTACAGCTAACATCTCAGCAACTAAAGAAGCACTTTTTTCTCCTGACTTGTTAGAGGGAGTTGACAGGAATGAACTCTCTAAGTGGTGCCATAATCCTGTAAATGTGAGGACAAGCTCAGGTGGCTAGCTGTGTTACCTATCACAAAGGCATTAATCTTGCCCAGTTTAGGCAATCTGGAGTTTGATAAACTAGCACAAACTCATGTGGAACAATAAATGTACCACCCACACTCATAAAGAAAAGTCAAAGAATTTACCCTTACACTGTAGTCAGAGGCTGACGAGTTTATGCCTGCACTTATTTTAGAAAAGGTAAGAACTCAAAAAGCCCTACAGTTTCTGTCCTCTGGGGAAACCAGATTTATCTTCTAATTGAACACAAGATGGCAGAGCTTCCCAGTGGAACAGGCGCAACTCTTAGAAAGTTTGGGTTATGCCTCCTTTCCTGCTTTAAAGGTTTGCCATCCACCCTTGCAATGACTCATGGAAATGTCAGTGTCTTCCAGTGACCTACTGTGAAATCAGAATTTTGCTGCCATGTCTGACGATCTAAGATAAAGCAAATTGTATTATAAGCCAAATTCACACCCTCTTATCCATTCTAACTGGATATCAGAGTTTCTCTCACCAACCCAACAACCTGGCAATTTAGATGGATTAAGAAACACCAAAAAAGAGAAGAATTTTTCTTATTTTTGAATATTTTTTTAAAATTTTTTCAAACCACCTCTAAGATTTCTGAACAAAAGTCCCTGTTTTATTTATTTTAATTATGCAATATAATTTCTTTGGTTGCAATGCTACATAAACTTTTTCAGACAGCAACAACTTTGATCCAAATGATCAAGATTTTATTCCTAATGGTCTGATAAAAGGAAAGGCATATTTTCTCAGTGAGCAGTTTGCTCATCTTAGAAATGCCACTATGTGAAACAATGGGAGGCTTACTAATGTGGAACATTGTAAGAATGGAATATTACTATATCAGCCAAAGTATGTGTAATAAAAGAAGTTGAATGATTCAGCCAGAAAACCACATGGTGACAGCAATTTTACTTTAAGATGAGCAAATTTTTTCCATTCTCTGAACACCTACCACTCATTATTTCAGATGGATGATATTTTAATTTGATACATTTTCATGTTAATTCCTTTGATTCCTGAAGACATTTTATAAGAAGCCTAAGATGCCCCTGATTGTACTTAGCTTTAGATGTCATTGGAGTGAAAAGATCACATCATTTCAGATCCTTCGCAGGCAGAGGATGCAAAATTGATTATAAGAAAGAAAAGAATATTGCATAGGCAAGTTTCCAAGATTATGCTCATTAATTTTGTCACTAGGATAATTTGTTACGCAGAGTTGAATGAGGTTCAAAATAAAAATTTTAATTAAAATGTATGAGATATTTCAAGCTAAAAAGGTGATACTATAAGAGAAAAATCTATTAACAGATACAAGAATGATATAGAAGAAAATAATATATCTTGACTCTTAAACTGTACTTCTCTACATGAAAATCACAATATGTAGAGCTGATTTTTACCGTAAATTTTGAAAAGAACTAATTACACAGAAGACAAAAAAAAAGCTTGCACAACATATACACATTTTTGATAAAAATTAATGGAAACACTTCACCACACTTAAGAATTTAAAAGATTACTCACTCATCAACATTTATATGATGTTACACAAATGGCAAAGAATAGCAAAGAATGCCGTTCATGATGACAAAGCAATTTTGACCAAATGGAGAATTTTTTTATTCCCTTTATATATCAATATTTTCTTGTTCCTAACTTTCAAGTTAGTTTGTTGTTATAGCTATCAAAATTTGAAAAAAGAGTCTTACTTTGTTTTGATCTGACCTCTGAGCACAGGTTGTTGATAGGTAATGACAACATGAATGTGGGGAACCACTGCATAATTCAGAAAGTTTGGTTGTGTGACCCTGGTACAGAGATTGAGAAATTGAGATGCAAATTGAAACCCTCCTAGAACCCTTTCAGTTAGGTGTGTGGATTAGCTGGTGACCCTTGTTTGCTAGAGGGAAGATTTCACTGCAGTCAGAACTGATTGGCCTTTTCTGACTGTGGGTGACAGCATCTTAGTGATCACCTTGTCCTTCTCTGTGACAGGAACTGAATTCAGAGACTAAACAAGCAAAGAAGTGTTATAAATTTGCTTCCTTCTTACAAATTCAAAGACTAGGTTCAGTTTAGCAGTATAAATGAGCAGTTTACATGCATTTTCTTTTTTTTTCTCTCAACCACTTTCTATCCTTTTTTTTTTTTTTTTTTTTTTTTGAGGCATGTGTGTGAGAAAACCATTTATTTTAACCCAGTTTAGGATAATGTGAGTTAACTCTACAGCAAAGCTTCAAACCTATGGTTGACTCATCTAGGAACATAATTTTCCAGTACAAGGAAGGAAATAGTACTGTGACTCTCCAGAAGCAATTACATCCAGTCCAAAATTAATAAAATCAAAGTCTTTACAGGATTAAATTAAGCTAATGGTGTTTCAGTTTTTCTTACTATGACTGTATTTGGCAGCAGTCTTTTCATCACTATTTCTCTGGCATGAGAATCATACTCATAGAATAAATACAGATAAAACAGCCTGGGCAGAAATGCTTTAACTTTATGCGAACCAAGCCATAGTTGTTTTATAAATATATTCCCATCGTGTATCCAGTATATTTTATGGGAAATATAGCATTGAGGTAATTTAAATTATTTTAGCTACAATAAGAGAAAAAAGTAGTGAAAGTGCATGTGCTGGTTTTGTCTGGGGTAGAGTTAATTTTCTCCATAGTAGCTGGTATTTGGTTATGTTTTGAATTTGTGTTGAAAGCAGTCTTGTTAATTCAGGGATGTTTCATTATTGCTGGGCCTTTCCTGATTCTCATCCCTCCCTACCAGTGAGGGAGTTGAGAGGGAGCACATTAGGGACAGCTGACCCCAGCTGCCCAAAGGGATATCCCACACCATGGTGTTGTGCTCAGCATAAAAAGCCGGGGAAGAAGGAAGAAGCATGGAGGGACATCCTCACTAATGCCATCTGTTTTCCCAAAGCACCCTTAGGGAGGAGCCCTGCTTTCCTGAGGATGGCTGAGCACCTGCCTGCCCATGGGGCATGGTGAATGAATTCCACTGTTTTACTTCACCTGTTAAATTGTTCTTATCTCAACTCATGATTTTTTTTTTCATTTTTGCTCCTCTTATTTTCCACCAGGGAGAGAAGGGAAATCGAGCAAATAAAAGTGTGGGGCTTAGTACAGAGATAGAGCTAAACCACAACACTTGGAAGCTCCAAATCAACAATTACAAAAAGCTTGTATGTAGGACTGACACATTTAAAGATGTCTAACTTATTCATCAGAATTTATGCTAATCAGATTTCTTCACTTGGAAGTAAAATAAATAAATGAATGTTTTCATAACTGTGGAATCCTGGGTCTATAAAGGAAAAGGTCTGGTGAATAGACAAATACATAATTTTATTGGTGGGCTTAAGACATAAATAAGAACCTAAAGTGAGTTTCCATACTCAGAAAGCTCAGTTCATGAACTCCACAGTGCAGTCCATGTGACAGCTAATTTAAGAACTGGAATCTGTGATCCTTCAGTGAGGCAACCATGTTGAGTACACAGCTAGCAAACATCATAGAAAATTGGTCAAAATTACAGACTTCTTATACAGAGATTCAAAAATACAACTTAAGGCTCAAAGTGTCTTCAAAACACCTGGATAGACACTTTTCCACTGTCCAAGCAAAGTAATTCTGAAAGCAGCACGGATGCTGATACTCTGATATTTCTCAGACAATTCCCTCTTCTCCTTAAATGGGATATGGAACATACAATTTATATGCCGCATGAAATAATCATATTTTTTAGAAAATCTAAGCCCTTACCCCTCTGTTACTGAGATACTTCATTTCAAGCAGCATTTACTTTTTCTTTCTGATCTACATATTTTCACTTCATTTTGTCAGGTTTTGAAACTGCATTAGATTACCAGCACGACTTCTCAAAGAGAGTTTTCCGTTAGAATTGCAGGACAAATGAAAATGAGGCCTTTCTATTAAAGTGTCTTCACAAATGAAGGAGACAAAATAATTCTCATTGCACCAATAAGTAAAATATGAAACCTATCCTTTAAAAGATAATCAATAAATTCTCTGTTATATTACATAGAAAACTGCCTGGAGAAAAGCAATGCAAGAGTTTAAGATGAAGGATATACAGAATAAGCATTTTGTTAGAACATTTCTACATTACTTGAATGAAAAAACAAGTGGGCCACCTTCTTTTTTCTTCATTCACAATTGTAAAGAAGGGATTTTTCCCCTTGCATCTTAGCTCTGAGGTAGTAATAAGTATTTTCGATTACTTCAGGAAAAATCAGATCTGCAGTGGCTTTTATTAAGTATATCATATCCTCTTAGTCTAAATTTTGTCTCTCAATAATTGTATATTTTGTATTTTTATTAGTCTTTTTCCTTTAGACCACACAGGCTGTGTCCTAGTATTAATGGAAACTTGATGTGCTTGAGAGCTGGGCTCAATGTTCTGCACAGGGGTCTTCACAGTCTTTTGCAGACTGCAGGTGTCATAATTTCTGTTAAGTTCTCTAAGTAATCATGACTATATTATTTGTTCTCTGAATCAATGAAAATCACTCTCTTCAGACTGTATCTAATACAAAACTAAAATTTCCACAATTATAATTCAGTCAGTAACTTGACTTCCTATTCCTACGATGATGTCCTTCAGGTCACACATTTTTAGTAGGAAAACTGCTTGAATAGCAAACAATTCATTTGTCAATTTCCAGAGGGAAACCTGATTATTATCTGAAGAAGTAGATACAGTGTAAGTGGAAGAGTTTGGCCTACTCCTTTGGATAAAAAAGTAATGCTACTGAATATTTTATTTTCACAGATATGTTGACCACAAATACATTAAGAAAGCTGGTAAGTGATACTGCATGCATTAAACTGCTATTAGATCTAAGGCAAAACTAATCACAACAGCAGCTCTATTTTTAGAATCCTGTGTTGATAGGACAGTGTGCACTGCACTGGCTATCATAATTTCAGGAATGAAAGTGAATTTTTTTTCTGCCATTAAAAATGTGTGTCACTTGCATGATTACTGACCTTTAAAATGAATCTGGTTTATTCTAATACAGAAGTGAAATCTAAAACCCAGGCCAGCAGGAGTATCTGTGTAGACTAAATGGGAGTGGTAATTGGAGAGTGATTGCACAGCGGCTGAATAGGGCTCCTTGTTTCTTTGAAATGGAAATATAATGTAGGATGTCAATTACATTACAATTACAAAGAGAAGACAAGTGATAATCCTAGCATTTGGCTGTTAGTGTTCGTTTGAAAGACTCCCTTTTCCCACTGGAAAGGGGGAATATGCTTCAGTGAATATGCTTCAGTGTGCATAGGAATATATATTCTGTGGGTGACAAATGACCAAAGAAGTGTGAAAATTTCTAGCACAGTGCCTTTACCTTTCTGTGTGCACACACACATACACACACATGCACAGATACACAGACACAAATTCTACATTTGTTAGCAGTAGATATGACAACAACAATTCTTTGGAGTTTATCAATCAAACTAACAAAATATCCCACTGGGAAAGCTATGTTCAAGCCTTCCTCTCTAACATGGGCTTTTTATTTTAATCTTCCCAGAACCTGGTATGATTGAAATGCATTCAAGGATGTTAGAGAAAACAGGTAGGGAATTAATTTGTTGCAATTGGTGCATCTAAATGACATCTGGATCATTGCTTTTCATCACGTCATCTTATTTGTACCAGTGTAAAAGAATTTATATTGCTGAATTACTTATGAGAAATAATCTGTAAAGACCAATGTCTGTATATGGCTCTATGCAACACAACAGAGATATGTTGTTTCCTACCTTTAAAACAGGCATAACGCCTGAAAATTTTGGTTTGGATACATACAGACCTTCTGAAAGAAAGTTCATGAACTATTTATGAGTATATAGAAGTTATTTACACAGTAGAGAGGCAAGACTAAAATGATATTAGGCTAAGCATCAATTTCTTCAAGACCCAAACAAAGGCATTTGAGGAATTGGTGACTGATGGGGAAGAGCTCAGCAGGGAAGTGTTGGCTTCCATCACTCATTGCAAATTGCTCATATTGAAAACCTGAGCTAAACCTCCAACACTGTTTATTTTGCCTTCATGATTTTTTACCTTTCCTTCACTCTGTTTTTTCCTGAGTTTATGGCTTACTAATACTAGCTCAATAAGCACCTATGTATTTTTATTTCTTTCTGTCACATGCCTTTAGCCTATGAATTCACTTTCAGCTCAAGAATTTTTTTTTTCCAGAAACACCAGTTTAAAGTTACCAAACTAAGCTTTACCAAAGTGGGTCTCACTCCTGAACTGCTGAACCCTGGGTTGTCAGCTGCAAAAGGAAGCAGCCAGGCTTTGGTCAGTACCCACATGCGTTCTGGTGCTGATGTGAGATAACAGCTTCAGGGAACTTACACTGCTGAAAATTATTAACACAATTTACCTGTGCACCGTGTAATAGAGATAAAATTTCTGGAGCTTACTGGGTGGGTACCTTTTTATATCTACCATGCTTCACCTGCAGAGAAATCTAAAAATCTACCCACTGCAATAAACTATGATATGATCCATGTCTACCTGCAGAAATGAAAATGTTGTATGAATCCCATGATAACTGTTAGCCTGTGAGAAGCTGGTGTCTTCAATTCTAATATTCTGTAATAGTGAACAAGGTAGACAGAAAGTTCACATGCAGTAAGAGCTTACATCTCTATTAGATGTATTGATTCTATGTATAAACAGTGGATTACATGATGCACTTGTTTTTCATTTCTGCACTGCAGCACAAGTTAATTTGAATTTACCAGAAAAACAGGAGAAAAAGTATGCTGGTTCAATGAATCACTTAGAGGGTACAAATATATTGTTTAATAAGTACATATGGCTTTCAAATGACAGAAATGTCCAGGAAAAAGACTCACTGATGTGAGTGAGACAGCACCAGCTGCATCAGAGTCCTGTAGCTAGAAAGTAACATTTGGACCAGCATAATTTATAAAAAAAAAAAAAAAAAATTACTTGAACATTAGAAAGATTTTCTGGTCCTGTAAACAGGGATATGGAGCAATACTGAAATCAGAAATATATGTACATTAGCTTGTCCTGGAATACAATATTGTGCACAGGAAGGGATTCTGATATTAGAATGACTATAATCGCAGAATGTTTTTCTCACATAATGTACACTGTTCTTTGTATCAGTTCTTACATTGCTACTAAACTCACCTAGAATTTCTGGAGAATGACTTTCGGAAGGTGAGGCATTGACTGCCACTGAGGGTTTATTTCTTGAGGCTCACTTCTGTAGAAATAATTTGCCTGAACAGAATCAAGGTATAGCTTGGGACTCAAATATTTTGTCTTCTTAAAATGGAACAGAAGTGTTAAAGAGTCATAACTTGAGAGAATTCTGCAGAGGGGGAACAGCTCTGCAGAGCTCTATGGCCCCATTGCCCAGGGGTACCCATGCCAACAGCACGCAGGTGAAACGGCCAAGCACAAATCAAGCATTCATGAGCAGCAACTGGGCATTATCTTGCATGAGAAGATGTGTTATTCGAGAGAAAAAGAAAAATATTCAGGACCTCAGAAGGAGCTGTGTCCCCAGTGCCTGAGAGACCCAATGCAACTGCTGGACACACGAAGATGAAAGAGCTGAGGTATGGAGGGACCTTTGTGCATTCCTGCAGCACGTGGCACTGCTGGAAGGCTGCTTTCTGTTAAACTGTCAGCACTGCAGAAAGAACAGTAGGAAAATAAAAGGTTTTCAAGACATTTGGGAAGTTTATTTGGAGATTGGATAATTTACTTAACAATCCCATTCCGTTTTACCAAAGGAGCAACAAGATGCAGTTACTGGAAGTTAAAATCAAGCAAACCCAAATTAGAAACATGATTATCAATTGACATAACTTCTCCAGAAACACAGTCATTCATCTGATGCATGAAAGCTTGGAATAGCATTTAGATTCACTCCACCTACAACCTCAATAACTCAAGTACCTATTTCAGGAGGTTTATAGTAAGTACAGAGGAATAATCATGTTCAAGGGAGTACTGAAATTTTAGAAAGCCTGAATCACTGAAGGTGTTTCTTAATTTATCATAAATTCCTAAATTTGGAACCTCAGATTTTAAAAATTCAGTGAGATAAATCAGGGTTTCAGTCTCACAAGTTAACTTGCACAACTAGCTGAATACAGTAAAGAATAAATTAAACAGCAAAGAATAAATTAAATGAAAACAAGGGGGAAATCAAGAAGCAAATGAGTATGAGGAAAAAACAGACAGAATGAGAAAAGAAATAAATTTTTGAAAAGCAAACAGATATCACCACCTTGTAAAAAACCTGTCTCAGGGAAAATGGTACTAGTGATTGTTCTTGAGAATCAGAGGACTCTGAAGTGGAAAGCTATTCAATGGGTACAATGCATAGATACAGTCCAATGGCTACAAAATATAGGCAAATAGGTAACATGAAATGCATCATTTAATAAAAACCAGTAGAAACTATTACTTTTCTGCTGATATGGGAAAACAAATTTTTGCTATCTTTGCCCTGAAGATGATCTATAAGATGCCAATTGATTTCAATGTGAGTGAGTAATATGGAGTAAAGGAATGCTCATTTTAAATGAGGCTGTCAAAATAAGGTCCCAAGCAAATTAAAAGATCAGATAATTGAGAGAACCCAGGATCTGTGGCATCTAATACAGCCTGAGGACTAAGACATATTCAAGAAATGGAATGCAAGCAATGAAAATGTAGTCTTACAAAACTGATGTTGAACTCCTACACAGTAACAAAGTTGATACCTATTAAGGTAGAAGCAAAATTGAAGTAGGATCTATTTGGAGTACATTCACAGTTGTTATGCACAGCAGTCCCTTTAGCACAAAATTAAAAACCCAAACCTAAAAATTTCTCCTGCATTTATACTATCACTGAAGAGGTAGCTTGTCAAAAGCAAAATGAAACTCTGTTCTCACTACCTCTAGAAAAGAGAGTAAAGTAAGTAGAGAATCAAATCAAATGGACATGACAGTAAATTAAGATATCAGAAATCTAAAAGAAATATCAAATAATACACATCTTGCACTGCATAGCCAGAAGAAAAAAGATAGACAGAAGGGACATCACAAGTTTACAGTGCTAGAACAGAAAAATCGTTCCAGGAGAGATAAAGTATGTAAGCCCCTGGTCATTTCACTTATGTAAGTCCTTAAAAATAAGCAGCTTTGAAAAGGTATTGGTCTAGCTATGGAGGTGATAATAACAATGTATAGCAATGATGAGTCACAGACTTGTGTATTTCATCATTTCATCTCCAGTTTTAAAGACAAACATCTTATTTGAAAAGTTATGGGTTTTTTCACTACTAAGCATATAAATATTTGCACAGCTGTGAAGAGGACATAATGTACATAAATGCAAATACAAAATGAATAAAACCAGCTGGTGTATAATCAGTATTTCTATCAGTAGTTACCTCAGTAGAATTTGCTGCATGTGATGGGTTGACCCTAATGGGATGCCAGATGCCCACCAAAGCCACCCTATCACTTCTCAACTTGACAGAAGACAAAGATACAAAGAGGCTTGTGGGTTGAGATAAGGAGAGTAAGAGTTAATTCAGCAGTTATCATCATGGGCCAAACAGGCTTGGGGGAAAAAAAGGGTAGGAGAATGAAGAAAACGTCCAAATCTTAAAAATATCTTATCTCCCTCCCCGCCTTTTTCCTCAGCCTAACTTTACTCCTGATTTTCTCTACTACCTTCTCTTCCTCAGTTGTGCAGGCCGATGGGGGCTACCTTTTCCTTCAGGGGGAGGTCTTCTCACACTGTTCCAGAGTGGGGTTCCTCTCACAGGAGACAGTTCTCCATAAACTTCTCCAGTGTGAGTCCTTCCCACAGGTTACAGTTCTGCTACTGCTGCAGCATGGGTCCCTCACAGGATCACAAGTCCTTCCAGCAAACCTGCTCCAGTGTGTGGGCTCCACAGACCTGACCAGAAGCTGGCTGCAGTTTGAACTTCTGGTGGGGAGATAACTTCTTTGAGCATCCATCTTCTCCACCATGGATCTCAATGGGCTGCATGGGCACAGGGACAGCCTGCCTCACCACTGGCTACAGGGAATCTTGGCTCCAGCACCTGGAGAACCTCTTCCCCCTACTTCCTCACTGACCTCAGTGCCTGCAGAGCTGTTTCTCTCACAAAGTGTCACTCCTCTCTGATTGCAGTTGGATGCACAGGTTTTTTTTTCCCCTTTTTGAATACATTGCTCCAGAGACACTACCCCCACTGATGACTTAGCCTTGGCCAGTGGCATATCTGTCTTGGATCTGTTGGACATGCAACTTCTCTTAGAAGCCAACCCTGTAATCCCCAGCAACCAGAACCTTTCCACACAAAAAATAGGAACCTGATACTACATACCCACAGAAGTTATACTCAAGAGACGTTGTGCAGCTTTAGCTGATGCCATATTTCAGAGTGCATTGCACTGTATGTAGACTACTGCAAAGAATTCAGTGGTAGCCTGAACTGCCCATGTGACTGACTTTTTCCCCCCCTTTGTTCTCACAGCAGTTTTATGGGCTGCTACAAGGTCAGATTCTCCTTCTCATACCAAACAAGAAATAATTAGGCTTGCATAACCATAAAGACAAATTTTGACTTGTCATGGCAAACCTACACAATGTGTTCACTTGTGATGCACATTTGCAGATTTAGGAAACTGCCTCTACAGTCACATGAGAATATCTGTTTATAAGCTGAGCTCCTTTACTGCTACCTATGCTGACTTGACAAGTACCTGGGATGCAGCTCTGAATTCGGGGAAGACTTTGTAATCTTGATCTGTGATAGTCCTGGTTTCTCATACTGCCAGGATGATGCAGGGTAATCAATGCACTTCCCTAATGTGCTGTAGAACCCATAATAAAATTTTGTGTCTCTCTATACTGAACGCAAAGAAAAAGACCTTTTGGAAAATCCATTCTAAAAAGTCCTCCTGGTTTTATGATTTAGCAGATAATATACATGAGAGTCTAACTCCTAGAAACTGATCCCTCTGATTTCTTCTTTTTCCTGATATAGTTTGTTTAAGACTCATACTTAATGTTAATTTGCTCAGATCACTGCAAATCTGCCACTGTTATTGTGTATCAGTCACTTGAAATGCCTCCAATTTCTCCATAGATGGCAGGTTTGCATATGCCAGCAAAATTTCAAACAGGATTTTTTCTAAACTGCAGCTTCAGAAAGATGCTGTGTCATGCAAAAAAAGTTGGAGGCTATTTTGAAAAGAATAAAATTTAGTTGTAGAGGAGAGCAAAGAGAAATTTACACTGTCTAAATATTGCAGTTAATATGTGTATTCTCTCTGAGCACGTTATCATTAATATATGAAAAAGTACAAAATATATACACATTATAGTAAATTTTAATTACTTCTGGCATACTAGTACCAAGGTGTCATGCGTGAAATGTCCTAAATTCTTATTAAAAAGAGTTAGGTTTCCACAGATCCAGTCCTGAATTAATTTTGTAGACAAACACACTTGTAACCATGGAAGGGACATCCTCCTAATGTCTTAAAACCCTAAAAATGATTCAAAGTCAAAGACTCTGCCTGGGTGAGTTTGAACTTATACATGGGGTCAGAGGCAGAAATTCTCACCTGCAAGCAATGTTAGGCATAATTTCTTCTAAACTACCTGTAACTAACTGAGCCTGTGAATACTCCTCAATGTTAATTATCAGCTACTAATATACTATTTATTTTCTGATCTTCTGTGCGTGAGTTACAATGGTGGAGTGGGAAAACTTAAATTTAAACCATGGAAGCTTGAGGATCTACCCTGTAGGCTCCTCCAGCAAGGCTCACCGCAAGCCGTGCCTTGGCAGCCCCTCAAAACAGACAGAAAACACTAATTCATCTTAATTTGGAAACTAATCAAATGTCCTCTTGTATGGTATTGATTTCCATGTAGTCAATGGACACTCTGTGTCTTTGAGATGTGGCTCAGAAACTCAGGTGGAGAGAGGAGAGAGGAGCTTTGCAGGCAGAGAGGAAGCACATCCATGCCCCTGCCCTCCCTGAGCTCTGTCATTCACCTGCTCCACATTTCTTGTCCTTCTTTCCCCAGGCAGCTGGGGAGTAAAGCAAAGATCAAAATGAAATCTGAGGGGCGGTTATTCCTTGTATATATTAAAAAAGGTTTTTTCACCTTCTTAAAAATTACTGTATCCATCCTCACAGTGAAAGAATTGTTTTGAGAATTAAAAATCCAGTTAGCTAAGGACAGAGAAATTATACAAATCATAGATATGGCTGGATGAGAAGCAATGGCAGTGCAAGGTGATGTTCAGCAACCTGGTAAAAGAAATCCTCTATTATCTTGTGCTTGCAGTTAAATAATTTGGAGGAATTATAATCTTAAAGATGGTTAAATAATAATAAAGCCTATAAAATCACAATGTAAAATATGATATTATTTTGTGAATGTTGTAACATATGGGTCTGAATACGTGGAATCAGATTTGCAATGCATATACACATAGAGAAAACACACAGGAGCATATTATTCAACATGCACATGGAATGCTTCCCAGTCAGCTGTCTCCATAAGACTTCATTAATTTAAGATCCTGCTGAAATTATGCCATGTTCATCAGGTTAGAAAGAGAAAAATAAACATTTATATTTGCTTGATGTCTTGGGTGTAAGGTGCCAGTTACTTTGCTGGTACAGGCCTTCAATCATAACAACTATTCTTCCAGGAAAATTTTCCTTTTATTTGTTTTAGAAGTTTATAATTTGGGTCTTAAAAATAAGTAATTTCATGCTTCAGGTGCAACAATATATTGAGACTTCTTATCCTCTCCTCAGAAAGGGAAATGAGCTATTATCAGACCTGGTGCACCCAACGTACACTCAAAGCCTATTCCTGCTAAGTTGTAAGTAGAACTTCTCTGCTATCACTAGGTTTTGACTTAAAACTTAGAATTCATTCATTGCTGCTGAAGATGACTGACAATGTTAGAATGGATGGTAAATGTCTCACAAGAAATATTTTTTTCTGCAAACGTCAGCATTAGTTTACCCAGTAATCACATCTTTGATACGACACCACTGGCAATTCATACGAGAAGTAAAGCCACAGTCTTTGCCTGTGTACTCACAGTAATTTTCCTGACCAAAGTTATTAATAACATTTTATCATCTGGGATAAGAAACTTTGAAGTCAGACTAGATGTATTTTCCATTCATAGTGATTATAATAAAACATTTTTATGCAGAAAAGGAAATCAGCCATTTCTACAACAAAGAAGTAAACCCACACTTCTTTAAGTACATTTGCCCTTTGCCACTGATTTTGTCTGAACCATGTTTCCTGAAAAAATTCAAATATAATTTTCCTTTGTCAAAAGCTGTGAAAAATAATATGCATATGAATACACAGGTATCAACAATGCACAATCCACCTAGTAGCTGATATGTGGCATCACATAATTATATCACTTGCTGTGAATAAAAGTTATTTAGGCAGTTTCACCTTTCCTGATGCTTAAAGTGATCAAGAAAGAAAAAAAAAAAAACCAAAACAAAGCTCTTCATTTGTTTCTGTGCTTATATGTATGTGTGTGTGTGTGTGTGTGTGTAGTATGCATATAAAAGTATATAACTTGTTGCATGGATGAGGAAGTGCAAGGCATTTCCTCGGCTTCCAAATTAAAGTAACATTTTATGAACAAAGATCTGTAAAATAAAGGGATTGAATTAAGTGTGAATAATCTGATACATTACATTGGCTCCAACATTGCTGGCAGATTGGTGCAAGCAGAAACAAACAAGCAGTTGGTTATGCTGACATTCTTTCTCTAATATTACTACTTTGTCTGCCTGTTTGCTTTTGGCTGTGTAGTGCCCAGAGCACAGCAATGACAATCAGGACAATGTGTCCTCTGTAAGCACAAAAAAAAAAAAATTTCATTTTTTCATTTTAACTTAATAATGTATTTAACATACTGATTTGCACTACATTTCTAAAAAAGAAAAGGCCTCTAAAGTTACTAGGTCACTACATGAAAAGCAAGTTCCTTCCTTTTTTCAGCTTTCATGAAACTTCAAAAGTGACATGTCAAGGTGACATTGTGGGTATTTCCTTCACCACACCTATGTGCTATAAAATACCAATCAAGTTGCTGATATGATGGGTCTGTCATCACCAGCTTCAAACCCACTGTCAGCAATGAGAAAGGTAACACAGTCCCTGTGTGACTGCAGATTTTGTAACCTCTGTGTATTCTTGTACACCACAAGGAATCTGCTAGAAAGATGTTATTACTACTTTTCTTTTTTCCCCTTTTTTTTAAGAACATCATCAAGTTTTATGTATCAAAAGAGTATCTTCTATGGACAGTCTTGGTTGAGATAATTCCTATACTAAAAGAAGGGATAGCTATACTACTAGTTCCACATACTGTGAATTATTTTGGTAAGGTCTATTTAGTTGACAAATGTTTGCACAAATTTTCCTGAGCAAAGCAAGTAATTCTGGCTTTTGCAAAGTCTGATGCAACTTACTTTGAAGGGAAGCGGTCTGTGATGGAAGACCTAATTCATCTCAGTCTCCATAATGCCACAGATCTGGAGACAAGCCTAACAGCAGCATCAAGTATGAACCTAAAGAAACCAATTATATTACTAAAGGCACCATGGGCTTAGTATCTGCAAAGCTTCCTCACTACTACTATTACAAAATAAAAAAAAGAACAAAAGTTAAAGAGCCTTTCACTGGATACACTAAATCTTCAAAGCCTCATTTTATCTGTAAGAAAGCTGCAAGACAAGTTATCAATTGTTCTACCTGATCCTTTCCTTGAGAAGTTGTCTTTGTACTGCCAGCTCTGTGTTTTTAAACAATGCTTCTCATGGAGCCTTTCAGCCAGAACCACTTTTGGTCATTTTCAAACAATATTTTAAAATCCTCAGCTGGTTTCGGAGCTTAGAGCTTATTTTCCTCTGTTCAGGGTAGATGGTGACATATTAACTTCCAAAGTTAGTGTATCTACAGAACAAAGGTTCTTTACCTGGGATGTTCAAGTCATGCATTCCTTCCAGCAGAGCAGAACAGTGGCTCTATCTGCTGCCCTTTCTCTCCTCATACCAAGAGTTTGACTCCAGCTGTTTTCCTTAGATGACAATGTGGTTCTGTCTACATTACTGAGAAATCTTTATCTGCTTTTACAGTGTATTTTGTAGAGTCAAGTCAGAAGGCCTTACAAAATCTTTGACTAGCCATTGTGAGCTGTGGGCATGGATCCAGAAATGTTCCAAATTTCAGTGGCTTTAGACCAAAGCTACAGGTGAAAAATGCAGTAGAATTCTGAAGTGTTTTTCAGAATCTCATTATGTCAATTGGCAAGTGCCTCAGTAAATAGTCAAAGCTATGCAATCATAAGCTACCAAATCATAAGATGAACCAGACTTTCCAAGCACTGAGATCACTTTGGACTATTTATGGCCTATAAAGTGAATTTGCAGAACACTACAATGCATAAGCTTAAAATTCAGAAACATGCTGTTATTTGATTTCTGTGAATTGTGAACAAGATAGTGCATTAGATAAACCAGTGGCCTAATCAAGCCTGGGAGCTTTTGTGTCAGTTTTTGTTGGTTCAAGAAATCTAGCACACAGAACAATAACCCTCTCTTTGCTTTAGTAGATCTTGGAAATGCATATTTATTATTCCCCTAAACCCATAGCTGGAAGAGTATTAATAGCTAGGACATGACTAAACTGATCCATACAGCATAGCAGGGAGATAAGGTTTTAGGGATAAAAAATAAAAAATAAAAGCCCCCTGTTAATGTTAGAAAAACTATGGAACCCTTTACTGATATCACAGAAGTCATTAAACTAGGCATTTTACAAGTACTCCTACTTTCTTTTCCCTCATCGTAATGCCAAACAGCACAGGTTATATTGCTGGCTTTGCTGAGAGTTCAACATCTTCTATGTTCCCACTAATGACTGTGGTAAAAGTCACACTTCAGGGTGTAAATTAATCACTGGCATTTAGAAACTGAGAGCGAATCAATAAAAACTTGTAGTATTGCCTTCCTTAACAAATTTCTTTCTAAATACGCTTCAGCTATTTTGGCTGGTTATTATGAAAGTTTTTACTTAACACTTGCAGCGTCTATTTACCCCAGACCTTGCCAGCGCCCTGAGTGTGTTGCCCTCCCAGGGATGCAGCTAGAGGGTGAAGGTGTGGGTCCTGAGCCCAAGGTCAGGTCCCCTGCTGGCAGCAGGAGCTTGGAGCAGCTTCTTGTTCCTACTCTGGTCCAGCCCCACTGCCGGGGCTTGCTGGCTTGGCCTTGGTGCTCTCTGAGCCCTGCAGACTCGCTGGGCTGGTCACTGTCTCCAGACCTGGTCCAACCCTAACGTGCTGCTCAGCACCTTGGCCCCTTCTGGCTGGGGTCTGGGTGCCTGCCAGCCCTGCTGCCTCTCTGCACTCCCTCCTGGCTTACCTGGAGCAGCAGCCAGCCCTCACAGCACCCGCTGGTACTGGCTGCATCCTCGGATCTGAAGAAGGTGACAATGCTGTAGAAAGCCTCCATGGAAGTTACTGGAAGGCAGGAGCTCTGTTACCTTTCTGGAACACATCCTAAAAAGCCTACAGTTTAATTTAATCTTACATTATTTTTAATAATTTAATTATTAACAGTTTGAAACACCTTAAATTTTCTGGCAAAAATGTTGAACATCAGGTAGTGAAAAGACTGTTCCTCAAGATAGTAGTTAAATAGTTAATAATCCCACTTCAGCAGACCGAAGTCAACTGCACAGGACTCTGTTTTGTGGCACCGGGGAAACAGGGTGTGGATCAACTTTCCCTGACATTATGCATTGCACACTGCACACCAGCTTGTGATTCAGTTTTATTCTAGGTCTTTCTGGAAAACTATCTTATATATGAGCCAAATGAAAATGTCCAGCTTATGTCTCTGCTCATGCAGTTGATAATTTTCTGGAATTAGAACCACATCACCAAGAAATAGCTTTCTGAGTATGTCTCACACAACCAAAGGGAAACAGGATGGAAAGAAATTTCTAGTGAATGACAACACCAAACCACCCTGGCATGCGCCCAGTACAGACACTGAAACTGAACTTCTAGTTCAGGTTCACAGTATGCGCTTGTCCCACCTTTTTGTCCATTTCTTCAGGCCAGAGACCCTTTACAGGTTGTGTTACCTATGTCACAGTGCTCCACTCCATTGTGGTGACCTGGAATTCAGGTCTTTCTGAGCGAAACATTAGGAATTATAATCACTGTAGAGATATGGACTCCTGTAGAGGGAGACTGAGGCCAGTTCCAGATTCTAGGCTCCTGTATAACTATCTCTGCTGGCCTAAAGAGTTCCACACTGAGAAGGACCATTGGGGCACTTCAAAATCTCAACGTTCACGTTCCAAGTCAGGTTGCTAGGTTGCCAACAGAATGTGCAGGGAATCATATATGATAATCTTGTAGAATTAGTTACTGAAAGCTCTGAAAAAGGGGGATGTGATTCAGGCATAACTCAAGGAACTAGGTATCTTCAATACATTATATTTCCCAGTGAGATTTCAGGGTTTTTAATTCCTCCATTTGTGACTGAAAGACCTGCACAGTACCAAGAACCAAGGACATACGTTTATCTTTCTTGTAAAAAAGATCCTTAAAATAAGCAGAAAAGTAAATTACCATGTCACCTGCTATAGAGTTCTGTGACTGAAATGTGAAAATTTTGAAAATATCTAGGGGAAAGAGTCAACAGCAAGAAAAGATGAGTGTTTTTGGTCTTATAGCTGCTCAGTTCAAAGGCTACAGGACTCTAGCAGTGAATTCAGTGCTTGTAAAGTATAAGAAGGAAGAAAAAAGAAACCTTTCCCTCTCATAAATATGATAAGGAAAAGATATGTACCTTTGCATTCAAAAGATATTTGCTTGTGCATGCCTTATATGATATAGGGTCTTTCTCATCCCCTATATGATATAGGATCTTTTGTAGGATTATTTTTAAATATTATCTGCTTGAAGGCAATATGCTTAGTCTCTGGGTGGAAAATATGCTACATTTAAGTCAACTGCAGTCTGTACTGCTGATTAAAATGCCAGTGCTCATGGCCTTCACAGGGAGTCTCATCCATCAGGCCTAAGTTAAGAACTTGGTAGAGAAAAAGATGGTAGGAGGAGGGGAAGGATGGTGGACAGTGTTCCATGAAACATGGAACAACAACAGCAACAACAAAAAATCACTAATTCTCTGTTCTTAAAAGTTCTGCCAGTGTGGAAAAACTGGCTTGGAAAAGAGAATTTCAAACTGTTTGATGGTTGCATGTCCTGGGAATTCAAATGAACTTTGCCATCACTGCCAGTTTCATAAAAGAATGAAATCTCCAGCAAGGCACAGATGGTAATTCTGAATGAACAGATGATTACGCCAAGAGAATATTATGCTTGAAAACACATTTATTGATATATTGAGTATATATATTGAGTAAAACTGTTAGAAGGACATGGAAAACAGAACCTAGCTCTTTATGGAACACCTGATTACAATAAGAAATTAGGGATTGGCTAAAGGCTATTTCATTAATTCTTCAGTCCTGCTTACTGAATAAATTGGAAAATTATCTGGAAATACTGATGATTAAAATGGTACTATGATTTATGAGACCCACAAAAAAATGTGTAAACAACACCAATTAGATACTAAGCTGTACTTATCTAAACTGCAAAGAGATTGTGGAATAGTTATTTGATTTCCAAAGAGAGGGGCTAAATTCTCCATTGACTTGGAGTCTAAATTAATTCCACTGAAGTAAAAATGTCCACTGGTGTTTATGGATTCACAAGCCCAGCATATGTCCCTGATTATGCTGTAAGTTAACTGGTTTACAATTGTTAAATGCATTGTCTCAGATTTATTTCCAATTACACCTGCGTCATCCCCCAGCCAAGGTGGGTTCCCTGACTTCAGTGGAATTCTGTGACTGCAAACCAAGGTTTTGATATGATGAGGCATCAGAATAGGAGTGCATAATTTCTGCATTACTGGCTTTGAAAATGTTGATTTTACAATTCATGTTACTATTATTAAGTAAAGACTGGAAGCAACAGATTTTAATTCCAAGTCTGTTTTAAATCCAAAGTTGCACCCTTGAGGTCAATAGGCTCTTTCCTGTGACTTGAAGAAGGTTAATGTAAGGGAAGAAGTCCATCACATGAGATTTTTCTGCAGGTGAAAAATATCCAGCAGAATGTCTTGTAGGGACACTTCAGAGGTGTGAGCCACAGCTTTTTCCATACATTTTCTTAAGCATGGAAGGGGAGTCTCAAAGACAGATCACACTGGTGAAATAGTACAATCTCTGTAGCTTGAAGAAAACTGTATTCATCACTAACATGGAAATGAAAAATAATACATATCCCTCAGAAACATTTATCCCAATGACAGTGATGAAAACATAGGAGGGATTTCCTAACCCATTTAAAAATTATTCACATTCAGTTACAACATAATGTATGAATTTAGGAATAACCAAAGGATTTGAATTAAATTGGGGGCAGGGGGAAGGAGAGGGGAGAGGAGGGGGGGAAGCCAAAAAAAGGAGAAACATAGTCTTTTAGGTTTCTTCTTCAATGTGAGACAAATGCACATTCTAGTAAAGGAGCAATTAGAAGGAAAAGAAGAGATTACAGGAATTCCTTCTTTCCACATGTTTAACTGCTGCTATAATTGAGGGGTTTGTATCATTAAATGGAATCCATGGGTCAGATTATAAATCCATTTTTTCAGTGGCACAGGTTGATTTCAATGCCAATAAAGTCATATTAGTGCAAAGCAGTGAAACATCATCCACAAAGCCATTTGTATGTGTGAGATGAATACATTAACTTCCCAGCAGATGGCTGTGAATTCTTCCAGACAGAGCCTGTCTTGGGCTTTCAAGAACCATTTATCAAAAGGAACACTGAATCATCTTCAGTTCTGAAGTAATCACTCCAGGGAAGCAAGTGCTAAATGGTTTAAAGATCAGAGACAAATGTACTGCATTTTCAGCCCCAGGTGCAGTGGCCACTGGGCTATGCATCCCATCAACTGGGCTTCATAAGCACCCAATACTTGCTGCTTTGGGATGACAGAGATACATAGCTTGAGTATTTCTTTAGAAAAATTTCTTTGAACCAGTGGGGGAAAACACGTAAAATTGCATTTTGAATATCCAGAATGATACAGTATCTCCATTTCTTATCATACTTCTGGATTCTGCCATTGTGAAGTGAGAAGTGACTAGCAAACATTTAGAAAAAAGATCTGCATTAAGTAAACATGGAAAATATTTCCTAGATTTTTAAATCTAGGAATTTTTAAGTAGGACACAGAAACCTATTTGGTAAAAGGCTTTTACCTTCAGCTAAAGAGATCCTGTGTAAAATTGATGGAATAATAGGATTGACATTTGTGGGTTTAGGACACTTTACACTGAACGGTGTCAGTTCAATGTGTATACCTGACTTTACAAGGCTTGCCTTCAGTCCAGTGATGTAGCTAAACTTTACCCTAGTGGGCTACATATCTCCCACTCAACCAGGATGAAGGCACACAGCACCTCGAGAGGTGAGTGCTGAAACTCAGGGAACAAATAGTGATATTCTTACTGGGGAATTAGTAATGTTCTTACTGGCATGGACTCATAACAAGATTTTCTAAGTGGCTGATGTAATGCTTCTTAGCCATCCCATAGCAAACACACTATGTGGGGAATGTATAATGAGCCATTAGAAAATTAGAAGTCTGCAAATATCTGGAGGGCACTGGTCATGTTTATTGGCTGTCATTGAGGAAAAAGGGGACTGCTGCTATAATAGAAAATGAAATGTCAGAATCTTTCAATCAATATATTCTACATTTAAGATGGGTATGCAAAGTCTGGAACAGACAAAAATTACAACTTCCTTTCCTAATTGTCATCAATCTCATCTACAGTGATCTGTCGCAGATTGCTTACGTACTTGGTGAATATAGCAGTCATCATGCCATAATGTGCTACAAATGTTAAAAGGGCAAGTGATGGCTGTAGTTTGTTGTTCCTGTGTACAAATGTTCAATTATACTCTGCCAAGCGTAAATCTTGGAAAAGATTAGACAAAAATAATCTATGAATGGCATTACCAGAGAGGAGTGCACATCCATGTATTCAGAAATGAGCATTGTTCTACCAGATGGAAATGTCAGGATTAGCATTCAGATAATTATGAAATTCCCAGCCCTTCCCAGGTTCTCCTTTGCCTGTGTGCAGGTCCATGGCATCAGCTAATGACAAGAGTAGAATTAGTCCACATATATTTGAAAACAAGGAAATGGAAATTCAGGGGAATTTTCCAATATCAGATAATAGCATAAATTTCCTTTTTAGGCATAGCTTATTCTTTGGTTTTTTTTAATTGGATTATGGTTGACAGAAAGTGTTCATCAAGATTTGACTATAATGGTTCCAAACCCTAAAGAATGCATCAGGATTTGTATAGCCTCCACTGCAGGTAATGTGACTGAATGTTCAAATAGCCACTAGAAGACAATATCATAAGTAACTGGAAAATTCTGTCAGTCATAAGGAATAATACCCTAATGAAGCAACAAAAACAAAGTTCAAGATGGGCAAAAGGACTAAATTCATTTTCTCACAGAGTTTTTTAAGTACAATTGTTTTATGCAGAGAGCACTTAATGATTATCTGTTTAGCTATTTAAATGGAAAAATGTACAGAATCTAAGGCCAGATTTTTTAAAAATAAAAGTGTGAATTAAACCCTTCTTGACCATTCATTTCTCTCCACTAGTCTGGAGGAAACAAGACAAAACTTCTTAATCTTACATACGGTTATCAGAGAAATTATCAGCACAAAAGTCTGATCCTTCATCTAATGGAGTGAAGGTATGCAGAACCACTCCACAGTAGAGGAAGAGCAAGGGGAAACTTTGTCTCTTCACTTAATGGAGAGGAAAAGAAGTTTGTATCCCCTCATAAGCTTCTTCTTTCCTATCATGAAGCAAGAAGGTTAAGTTTTCTTCCCATATAATTTATGTTCTATAAGAGTGGAATATTTGTGAAAATGTGTCTCAGCACTTATTAGAGAATTTTTTTAATTCTTTGCCTTCATCTTTTCACCCTTCCAAAAAAATAATGTTGGAAACAAGAGAAGATTGGACAGCTGGATTATCATGCCAAGCATTGGTTGCTCTCAGTCCTACTTAGCACATGTGGTGCTGATGGAATGCACTTCTCCTAAGGGTGCCAGAAATCAGGAAGCCTTGTAGGACCAAGGTCTGCTTTATGTGGGAAACTCAGTAAGTCCAGTGGATCTGGGTATTTTTGGCTGGATTCCAGTTGACTAGGATAGCATCTATCAGGTAAGAAACATAGCAATTAACACATTAGTCCCTCAGAAAATCAACACAGCTCAAATTAGGTGGGAACGACACTGATTATTACCCTTGGATTGCCTATTTTTCTTCTTTCAACTGCTTATCAATAAAATGGTCATTGACTTTTGAAATTCTGGTCCCTAAAATCAAATAATATTAAAAAAAAAAAAGCCTTGTCCAAAAATCAAAGTAAAATCCCAGTTCCTGATTTCTCCTGAAGCAATAAAATAATGTCTTAAAATGTTGAATAAAGTAAAACACCTTCAGAATTAAAATGCAGAAGATGAAAATTATATGTTTGGAGAGAATGAAGCTGTGACTGGCATTAGAATGAGACTGCCAGTATCTTTTCCATAAAACAAGGAAGATGGGTGATGCATATTGTTTGCTCAGTTTAATGTCACTAAGTATTAAAGTATTCATTTAGATTAGAAATCTGTTAGGCAGTGGACTGGAGAGCTGGGTTTGTAACTCCCCATGCATACTTCCTAAATGTTATCAGCAACCCCCTTCATTTATCCTAAGCACGGGATTCCTTCTGTGCAAGGAAGAAGTTACAAAAGGTCCTCAGATAACTTGGTAATTGTGTGGGGTTTTTTTACCATAAATGGCATTTTATCTACACTGCATTGTGGAAATATAACAAATACTGTTCTTAAGAGATTAATGATATTCTGAATATGCTGCAAATATTTGTGATTAGGAAACAAACATCAACTAAGAAAAAAACTGGAAAATATGTAGCACTAATATGTAGTTCTCATGTAAAATTGGGAGTCTTGTTTGGAATTAAATGACTAGAAATGATAGTTTGCCTAATTTTTCTGCTAGGGCATGTCTTTTGGCATAACAAGTAATAAAGCAATGTTAATGATTTGTGATGCTCATCCTCTACAAAGGATCATGTACTAGTGATTGAGGATGAAAATTGAAAAAAAAACCAAAACACCAAAGCAACAATTTTAGAAGGAGAAAATCACCCCATAAACATATCTGGACACATAGAAGCATATTTACATAATTGAAACTTTATTGGCAGGGTAACAGGCTGGAAATATCAGTAAACAGTTCTGGAAAGGAGCAGTAAAATTTAGGTCCTGAAAAAATAAATTTTCATATCTTAGCCTTGAACCTGTTGACCAGGTAGATAAATTGTAATCCCTTCTGCAGTGGAATCAAAATATAATTACAGGTGCATGTCAAAGATAATCAACCACAAAACTTAGTTCCATAGGAAGCTGCTCAGAAAGTTGTAGATTCTTAAACAGAAACAACAAAAAATTTCAGGGCAGCGATGCTGAAACAATTACCTCTTGTTTTCATCTTTTAAAACCACAGTTCTAAAAAGGTCATATGTTCCAGTCTAATTTATTTGAATAGTTAATTTTACTTGAAAATACAACCTATTAAAGTGTAATGGTTTTTATGTATACTGTTCCTTGTTGGGTTGTGGTAACGGCCACATTACATTCTGCCTGGTATAAAAGCTTCAGAGCTGACACCTTTTTAAGAAAATGAACTGGAATATTTTGGGTTTTTCTTTTTTTAGTGAATCAAAAAATATGTTTTTTATCTATTGCAAACACAGAGGGGTTTATTAATACTTTTAACAGGTGGATGTATGTCACTGGATGACTTGAGTTTCCCTTCTGAAAGGAGGCATTAGATGACACATCTTGTCACTTACAAGTGCCCTCTGTTTGTTATGGAAATCCCTGAAAGAGAACAGAACCCACAACGGTGTTATTTGCAGCATCTTAAAGGATCTGCTGCCCAGCAAGTCAAAGGATGGACCTGTAATTCCTGCTTTCCTATTCCAATACATCTCTGTATGGAATTGTCAACTAATGATAAAATAATTTTACTGTGAAGTCACCCCACTGACACTGCCACAATCATTTTTCATAGTTTTTGTAGGAAGCCTACTGAATGCAAAACTAGAAAAGGTATTTCTGTGAGGGTGCCAGGAATGCCTGGCACAATCTGCAGGTGCTATTCAGTCTTACAGCTGTGAGGGGAAGGGCAGCAAGGAGGGCAGGAAAACCATTTTCTTGGAGTTTTACAGATCTTGGAGCTCTCAGGTTACTGTTAGTATTTCTGCTGATACTGGAAACAGCCAAGTTACAATTAACAAGTAGAAACTATGCATTTCATGTAGGAGAATATAGGAAGTTTGTTTCAGGGACAAAACTTCTAATAAAATTCTATCTACCTATCTAGACATCAGGAATTGAAATTTCAGCCCTGAAATTCCAGGGGTGGGCTGGGCCCTAACAGAGAGAAAGGAAGAAGAGGGTTTCAGCTTTCTGAGTACAGTAAGGCAAATATAGTTAATGTTTCATTTGCAGTAAAAATAATGGTCCCATTGTTCAACCTGGAGAAGACACAGTGGAGATCTTAAAGCACCTTCCCTTAGAGCACCTAGAGCCCTACCTATAGAGGGCCTCAAGAGAGCTGGAGAGACACTTTTTCCAAGGGTTTATAGTGATGGAGCAAGAGATAATGACTTTAAACTGAATGAGGGTAGGTTAAATTGGCTATTAAGAAGAAATTCTTTACTGTGAGTGTAATGAGGCACAGGAACAGGTTGCCCAGAGAGGCTGTGAATGCCTCACCCCTGGCAGTGTTCAAGACCAAGTTGGATGGGGCTCTGAACAACCTGGTCTAGTGGAAGGTGTCTCTGCCCATAGCAGAGGGTTTGGAACTGGATGATCTTTAAAGTGCCTTCCAACCCAAACCATTCTATGATCCATCCCACAGTATGCAACTGGGAAATCATAAAGCATGTTGGGCACACAGAGTAATTTTCACAGCTACAAATAAGATGATGTGTGGAAATACAGATTTTAGGATTTGAGGAGTGTAGGTTCCAGGATAGAAGACATGCCTTAGCGCTGATCCTGAAGCTTAACAACAACACCATAAATATTGAAGAGTAAAAGAAATCTCACTGGATTTTTCTTTGTGGAATGTTGTTAATCAACCGTAGAATAAGTTTGATGTTTTTAAAAATGAATCCTGAGCTACTTCTCAGAAATGCCAGTATCTCAGTTCTGGGCAAAAATTTGTAATTGGGCAATAAAATTAAAATTTAATCAGACAGCTAATGACAACAAAATCTAGAACTGTTTAGTGCAGACTTGTGCTCATTACCATTTTCTGAAATGTTTATACAGTCTTAAAAAGTGGTGAATCAAGTCTTGAAGTGACCTGGAGAAGTAAGCTGACACTGACACATATGGATTGGTTGCTCTGTCTTCAAACAAATGTTTCATTGTTTTATTCTATGTTAAAAATGAAAGGCTATATGGAGCTATGATTCTGACTCATTGGTAAATTATGTCATTTTGAAATAGGAAAAAACCCTACTTCAGTGATAATGACAGCAAAACTAAAGTAAATAAAAGAAAGTATTGACTCAAACTACAGAAAAGTTATTAAAACAAATATAGTCCTTCTTAAAGCAAAACCAGAAATAAATTGACCACTGCGCCTTTGTTTATTTTTCCATATATGACAAAATACAGATCTTTTGAAGATTATTAACTTTTCTTCGCTGCTTTTCTGTTCAATTTGTTAAGTAAAGTAAATGGCCTTGCTTGGTCTTATCCTAGGCAAGCTATTACAGCTCCAGAGTTCAGTCCCCAAGGGGACTGGGTGCTAGAAGCCAGCTCGCTCTCAGACCAAGGCCACAGGACAGCCCTAGCAAGCAGGGAATATTCAGCTCTTAGTGATTAGGCAGCTCTTGTGATTTCAGCTTGCTTGCTAGGTAGCTTTTCCCTTGGCCTAAGGCTCCAGCAGACGGTAGAGAGAGGAGAAGCAGAAGACACTGGCTGTTCCACGAGTATGGCTTTATTGCAGGAGTTCCGTGAAGGGTCTCAGCTCTTCTTCTTACGAGTTAGTAGGGGTACAGAATGCTACTTTTATACCCTTGGCCCGGATCCAATCCTGACCAATGGCAAAGGTGTTAGAGTGACCATAAGTGACCAATAGTAGGGTTAACACAATATTGCCTTACATGGCTATAGGGATAGGGTACAAGGCGGATGTCCCTGGAGACAGGAAACTTCTTTGCTGCTGTGTCAGCATTCTATTCTCCAAGGGGCCCTGGCTAAACCTGAGGGGTTTACTACAGTAAAGTATTTTATATTTTGCTTGGCCAGGATTTTTTTCTGTGCCATATAATCAGCTGCATATGAGCAATTTTCATTATTGAAAACTGTGATCAACTCAGTGCACTGAAATTAACTATATAGGAGAAAATACTGATACTCCCAAACCAGTGATTTCTGTGTCTGTGATCTCCACTGAATGACCAGATATTATTGAAAAGAAGTAAATAAAAAGATCAGACATAGCAGTTCTGTGAACTCATGACAGATCCTCACTAAGACTTGTGGCTGGCTCAAGGGCATTCTTACTAATTAGTCTGATGAGGATTTTAGTATTCTTTGTGCTTTTATTGAAGATGAGAGGCATTCATCATCAAGCCAGATGACCTGTTTTTGTTAAAGAGGTACTATGACGAATGCACATTTCAAACCAAAAAAGATAAAGAAAGATGACAATAGCTTTCTAAAGACAAAAGAGGAAAATTAAATTTGGATGTGAAGTAGGCCAGATATACTCAAATACTACCAGCTTGAATTTTTAAAATATTTTTAAGCATTAGTTGACTCCCCTTGAGGTCCAAGTGCATAAGTAAACATGAAAGAACTGGAGGTGATATCTTGACCTCTTTTAATTCAGGGTTTCAGTCAAACATTTTTCCAGATCCTAAATGATGATCAGTAGTTATTAACAATGCTGTTATTCTTTCCTCTAAAGACTGTAAATATTTGCAATTACTATAAAGCAAAGATATTATTTGACTAATGTGAAGCTTTCCACATTGGTTTATGTCATTTAGTTGAACTGAAGAAAATAGACCTGGGAGAAATTGTGGAAAGATATTCAATCCATCTTTGTACTCCACTTATACCTTGTCTGTGATACTTGCCAGACCTACGCAAATAATTCCTGATATTGACGTTTTGTACTGTTTACATGAACTAAAAAACTAAAAAAAAACTTTCAAGTATTTTAATTTAAGAACTGTGAGTATTTCTAGTCCCATCTCTTTACATAAGTCGCACTTAATTGTATGTTTAACCAAAATCTGTAATAAGGGAAGTTGTGTAGACAAATATGGTTATACACATATTGCAGCTACTGGAAATAGAGGATTTCCAGATCAAGGCAGTCAAGACCCTGCAAAGATGAAGAGTGGAATAATTAAAGATAAATGTCTCATAAATACTTTAAAATATTTATTTTGGAAATTTCAGGGAAGGACATGGGACTTGGTGGTTGGTTGCAACAAGTAGGGAAACTAACTGCATTGAACAGCATAATGATAGAAAAAATATCCATGCCTCTAGTGAGTTGGGTTTATCACTTTATACATCATTTAAAACATGCTGAAAGGAGGCTATTTGATCAGAACATACTCTTAAAACAGGATGGAAAATAAGTGAGTCAGAACACTTTGAAGATTTGTGAATTCCTGCAGTGTTCCTGCCTTGGCTTACTGGGTATGGCTCGGTTGTCCAGGCAAAAGTGTGTATTGTCATTTGAGATGCCACAGGTATCTCTCCTGCCTTTTATGTCTTCTGCAGGGTAATGGTCTGCTGTACCAGCTCCAGTGCCATTTCTGCCAGCCCCGTGTAGATATCTTGGAAAGCCTGCAGCGTCCCAAATGGCTGCAGACTGAATCCCACCAGCTGCGTTCAGTAGTAGCTGTAAAGCACAATTCATGCTACAAGAGTGACAAAATGTCCAGAGGTTGCCACTGGGAGAGAGTGGTGAGAAAGCAATTAAGCTCTTTTGCAGGGTAGGAGATATGGAGATGTCTCACATTTGCCTTGGATCTTGTCAAAATTCTGGCAGCTGGGGAGCACACTTTTATTAGTGTGCTATGAGCAGTCCCCAGCATTAATGAATCAGTGAATTATTCACCTTCAAAAATATTACAAATCCAGGCCAGAGTTTGCCAGTGCATGTGGTACTGCCTAGAAAGACAGAGGCTAATCAAAGCTGAAATTTTATGGACTCTGATCATGAATGTGAGAAGAGAGGGAAACGCCAACATTCCTATGAAACCTTTGTATCTGAATACCAAAGGTGGCCACTCCCTCTGCAGATTTGAAAGATATATTACAATTGTTTTGCTAGAGGGCTACTTCAATTAATATTTTGTTTCACTGGAGATGGCTGAGTAAGGCCTTTGATCCTAAAATATCATAACTAATGTATCCTTTTCAAGTGCTAAGCTTTATTCAATGAAAGAAAAAGGGAAAAATAAACACACTGAGGACAGACATAGCTATCAGGTGCAGATTCATAATTTACTGACTATCTTTAATAGTAAAATTCCCTAAGGCTTATGGCCAAAGTTGAAAATATTTGTCATCACTGCAGTGGTAATAGAACAAAGTGCCACAGAACATAGATCCTAATGTCTGCTGAGCCTTAATCTAGCAAAGTGACCCACACAAGGAAATGTTTTCAAAGGTTAGGCAAATGTGCTCAGATCTGTGTGATTCAGATCATGGACCTGAAATCACACCCTGGATAAGTACAGTAAGCCAAATATTTAGACACTAAACTAGGTAACAGTCTCAGATAAGCGAATTTTTCTCTTATGTTTATTTATTGCAGCCCACCACCAATACTTGCACCCTCTAAAAGAGGTCTTAACTAATAAGATAGTGTGTCTCACTTTCTCTCCTTTATCCCTATCTTCTGTCCTGCCCCTGGTGTAATAAGTAATTTTCTATACAAAATAGTGCAGGCTGAATAGGTACAAAAGAAGATGGTCCTCACAACAGCCAGTTCTCTTGGGCTATGGGGAACAGAGGCTCAAATGCTGTCTCTGAAAGTGATATAATTGTAGCTAAACTTATCACTAGGAGATATATGTGATTGGGCATTAATGCAATTTAACATAGAGAATGTCTTGTTTGAGGAAGTTTCAACACAAATTTCAACTTAAGCCATGACTCTAAGGTGATGTTATGTGCAGCAAAATTTTGACAGCCTGAATTTCAGTTAACATACAGATGAAAAAAAAGTAAATGAAATGCTGCAGTGCAAGATGTCTGAGCTACATGAGGAATGGGTAAGAACAGCAGAAGATTCAGAATAAGCCAAAAGAAGAGATGTTGAGAATTCTGAAGAATTTATATCATTTAGGGTGTGTGCAAAGTAAAGTGATGCTTACTGACTTGCAAAAATCTTTAATGAATATAGAACATATTAGTAATAATATATCCCAAAACTAAAAAAAAGTGGATTTTTAGGACGGGATTATCAACAAAAAGTAACTCTGTTTTTGAACCAAGCTGTTTCAAAAGACTGTGTCATCCTGAGCCTATAATTCATAATGATAGACAGTGAATGCACAACTTACAAGGAGATATCATAAACAATATGTCAAGTCTAAATGAAGTTTTATGCATGCTCAGAAATACCTTGAGTGTTAGAACATTTTGAGTAAGCTCAGCTGCTAGAGCAATATTGCTCCAATCAGTGCTGTGCCATCCCACTGCACGCCATAGCAACACTTAGGGTAAGTTACACAAATGCAAAAGGAATGCAGAAAGAGAGCTGGAAGTTCCTAATTCATAAGACAAGTGTAATTTAAGAAACAAGGTTTTGTTTGGGATATAGAATGATCCCTACAGAGGAAAGACCATTTCCCTGTTGGCATGCTCCAAGCTCTGTTTGCAAATAGGTAATAACTGTGGAGTACTTTCAGTTCAGTGCCATTTCAGAAGGCTTTTGGGAGTAACCTTTTCTCACTTTGATCCCTCTGAATCCCTTCTATCCTTTTCTATTTGATCTGTCTTAGGCCTATATTTTTTTTAATAAGTGCTTAGGAACACATGAAGAGATGAATCACTTACAAGTACAACTTTCAGTCAATATTCCGTAGGTAACTATGCTGGTTTCATAATGCTTCCTCAATGGAGGTGATCTAATCCAGCTCTAAAATGGAAAAGCCATTTCTTTCTGAGCCATGAGCTGTCTGATAATGAAAGAAGGGCAAAGAGATAGAGATTTATGTGTGAACAAGAAATCCATCCTCAGAAATAATTGTCATCCAATTTTATGACTTGAGTAATTTCAGTGATCACATATCAGTGCTATCATTAGCACAACTGTTAGCACAAGGCAGTAACACAATATTATAACTATTCTGCTGTTTGAAAATGGGTTTGGTGCTGGGGACATCAATGGTAAGGTTTCACTTTTACACAAGCTAATTCAGGCTGTTAAACAGCCATGAGCAATGTGTTTGCATTGGATATCTAACTTTATTTGCACATCTCTGTTTCCAGTGCAATGTGTGACTGGATGCATCTCCAGAGTGTGCTTCATTTAATTCTGAGCTTATGGCTAAAAGAGGTGGCAGGAATCACCCTCCATCCCCTGACTATAGTGAAGCCTCGATCACAGCCTTGACTTGCTGCCTAACTTTTAGATTACTAAAGAGGAATGATTTCTGTAGTATACAAATCTAATTGCAACAGCATCCCAGCCATGTCATTGTAACATTCCTTTCTTCACACAGCACATTCTGGTCTTGGCTGGCATAATGTCAGCTTTCTTCATAGTAGCTGACATGGGCCTGTGGTTTGGATTTGTGCAGGAAACTGTATTGATAATTCAGGGATGTTTTTGTCATTGCTGAACAGTGCTTGCACAGAGTCAAGACTATTTTTTCTTCTCACCCCACTCCCACAGCAAGGTGTTTGGGGGTGGACAAGAATTTGGAAGGGAACACATCTGAGACAGCTGACCCCATCTGACCAGAGGGATATCCCAGATCATATGGCATCAGGCTCAGCATATAAATCTGGGGAAGAAGGAAGGGAGGATGTGCAAAGTACTGTTGTTTTTCTTCCCAAAACACCATTAAATGGGATGGAACCTTTCTTTTCTGGGGATGGTTGAACACCTGCCAGCCCATGGGAAGCAGTGAATGCACACATTGTTTTGCTTTGCTTATATGCAGTTTTTGCTTTACTTAATAAACTTTATCTCAACCCACGAGTTTTCTCACCTTTGCCCTTTTAGTTCTCTCCCACCAGGGGGAAGTCGGCAAGCAGCTGTGTGGGGCTGAGTTGCCAGGTGGGATAAACCACTACACAGTCGAAGGCACAGATGAGCAATTTTCATATTCTCTTTGGTTTATTCAAGTTAAAAGAGACTAACAGAGATTATTTG
Organism: Melospiza georgiana; assembly: GCF_028018845.1. Lineage (NCBI taxonomy): Eukaryota > Metazoa > Chordata > Aves > Passeriformes > Passerellidae > Melospiza > Melospiza georgiana. Next base: position 128,921,838 of record NC_080430.1, on the reverse strand, counting down.
ATGTGGCGGAGAGAAAACGTGTGTATTAGAAAAGCAACCAACAGTAAGACAAATATATTGTAGTATGTATTTTTTTGCTTACTAAGAGGAAGATCTTCAGCTCATCCATTGATTGGCTCCTAGTGGTAACAATTATATTAACAGTATTTCTGATGATATGTAGCGTTGAGAGTTATGTCAGTACATCTCACTGGTAAAGTACATCATTACACTGGTAAAACTCTGTAGACAGGGAGAAGTTTGGTAATAAGTCAAGTTAGTAACTTTACATCAATAGCATGTCTCTAATTAACCACTGAATGACTCCCAAGCTCTGCAGATGGAGTCAACACCAAAGGGATCTCTCCATCTCCCATCATTTATTTTATTACCAGGAAGAGGTAGCATAACGTATCTCCCTGCAACTCTACAGTTGTGATAAAGGCCAAAGTAAAAGAGAACCTAAGAAGAGATATTAGAGGTTTGGTTGGGATAGAAGAGTTGATCAATTTATCTGTCAGACACATGGCAAAGTAAAGTGCTGTGATCAAGAAGTGATATATGAGGGACTTATGTCATAGGTTTATAGATTCAAGTATAAATCTTTGAAATACAATCATAAATGCTTCATCTATCTCTGGGGCAAATCTTTTCTTAGCTCTGAAATGAATATAAATTAAAGCACATGGAGGAGACAAAGAGGGAATGGGAAAGGGAGTGGTTCATCATAGAGGTGTAAGTTGGTGGAGGATCTAATGACAGGATTATCATACTGTGCTTTGCTTTTTCCATCAAACCCTAAGAGGACAAAGCCAAGCCCAAAGTCTAAGCACAGACAATGGAGCTTCTGCAAGAGTAGCAGCATCAAACGCAAGTGGAGCTTTTATTAAATGTGTGTTGTAGCTGGTTAAGCAGGTAACTAAGATTTTACAGTCTGTATCCAGAGAAGTGGGTCTGATATTTTCATTGTGAATGTCCCATCCCAGGATGTTGTTCAAGACCGTGCTGGATGGGGCTTTGTGCCACCTGGTCTAGTGGAAGGTGACCTTGCCCACTGCAGGGGGGCTGTGATTAGATGATCTTTAATGGTCCCTTCCAACTCAAACCATTCTGTGGTTCCATGATTATGGCCCTGTTGGAGGTTTTAAATTGTTTTGGATGGTCAATAATTGAAAAATACATGTCCTTTAGTCAGGAAAGGTAGGAAGAAAGGAGGGTAGAATCATTGTGTGGACTATTTTCTTCACATTTTAAGGTATTTTTCATTAATACATATATTTATCAAGTACAGCATTCATTTTCATATTTTTATAAATGGAAATATTTTGTAATTTCTTATTCAAGTATATCACTACAATGAAGAGGAAGATTATGTTAGAAGCTGTCCTAGCCATGGAACCTACTGAAAGGAATGTACATCTCCTACCAATCCAGAAAAATCTGGGTGTGCCAAAAGAGAGAAACAGTGTAACACCAAGAGAATTAAAATTAGCTTGCTGCTAATAAAATTAGCTTACCTTGCTGGTAATAATTAGTGATTTTCTTGTTCTGATACAGAAGTTAACTCACCAATACGAGATGGGAAAAAAATGGCTACATGACAGTGAAAATAAATAGTGTTTTCTTCAACAGTAGTATTTTTGATCTGTAAAACACATGGTCTCATCACTAGATGCACTCAACATCAGCCACAACTACTTTCCAATCCATGCTCCCATAACACACACAAATGTTAGTACTGATACTTCTTTAAAACTGCCATTGAGTATTTTTCCTCTCAGTAAACATCCTTTTTTGATGTAGCTTTATATTTAAAAAAACCACTTTAGGGCCTCTTCTCAATATTCTAAAAATTTATCTGTAAATATTTTGGTTTTGGAACAGCACAAGAGTAAGTTAAATGCTCTGAAGTATTACACCATTTACCCAAGTCCCTAGGGATAAAAATGCTTAATACATGATCAAAATCAAGTTCTATTTTTTAAAGTGTGCATTCTGCTTTTGATGTAATCTACAGAGAGAGCAGGCTTTTAGAAATGATGCAAACTGACAACTGATGTCTGGCTTATTGACATTTAGATGGGTAATTGTTTGCTGGCAGCTTGTCCAGAAGATGTTTCCAAAGCCTCAGTGTACACATCACCCAAAGCTCTCACTGAAGGCCAATCTTAAAATGTCACTGCAGAACATAAACAGATAAAAGGTTATCCTAATTAAAGCTGTGATGAGATAGTTCCAGACTATCAAAAAGAGGAAAAGAATTATTACAAAAGTAGTCTAATAAAATCTTTAGTACGAGAGGAGGCTTTTGTTGCTGGTTTGTTATGTTGGTTTTTTTTTTAATTTACAAACAAGATATTCAAGAGATACTATATATAAAATATATTTTTTTATCAAGTACATTCATTTTAATTTGCATTAATTCTCATTTTAAATAGCTTTTTCTAAGCTTTTAGAAAAGGAATTTTCTTTTTGTAAAATTTTTACAGGTCTTGCAGAAATAATTGAGATCATGGGGAGCACCAGAAGAGTCTACATGAAAGGCCATGTGGAGAATTAAAACAGTGCCAAGAGGAGTACTGGCAGCCTCTCTTCTTATTCACTGCTGTGTTGAATTCCTGTTGGGTGAGAAATAAAATCTTACTACTGTGTACAAAGACACATCTGCCTTATCATTGCCATCTTGTCACAAATACTACTCCCTTTTTCAGCCCCCACAAACTGTGTGAAAGAAATTGTTGCACTATGATATGAGGGTACTGTATACGAGTTCTGCCAAATTGAAAATTCAACATATATCTAATTACTTAGAGAAACATGGCCTGAACAATAAGAAGCACTGGGGAAGATCCATCATTAGTGAATCTTCCATCTCCCAGGTTCCCCACTGTGGACAACAACATTTGGCTGCTTTTCGCTTTGTGTCCAAGCAACTCTGCAGAAAGGAGTTAGGGAACATCCTGTATGAACCTATTGGTTTTTTAAAAAAATCTTGTGTTATTAAAATAAGTCTTACGCAGAGCTATGAGAATCACTATAAATTCTGTACATCTTTTCATGGCAGTCTCTCCTCCTCCCCCTCACTGCTCCCAAGTGACTTTCTGTATGTCCCATTACACATTGTTGCACTTCCACCAAAGGGCTGCTATTGCATGAACTGAAGGTTTGGGGATTTTGTTGTCATATAATTGGCATACTGGTGTTAGCCCTGAACAAGCCATAGGAGAAACAAAGAAGTTCACAGGATAATGCCTAGCAACTCAAAAAGGGAACAAAGATGACACCACTCACTACACCAAATTTTCACATGAAGGTAGTTGCTGTCAATCCCTCAGCATGACTGACTGGTGTAGCACCCACATTTAGAAGAATTAGAAATGTAAATGTAAGTTTCTTTCCTTTCATATACCATGATTAGATGAAAAATTGTAATTAAAATACCAGGCAGGTCAGCAGTGCACAGACTAATAAATTCCTCATCACTCCAACGTCACCATGTGGTTACTCAACAAGAAACTCTTTCTGCACTACAGCCATTTCCCCCAAGGACAGTATTGTATTTGCATCCTGCTCTTGCACAGAGCAGAACATTGCTCTGTGTTGAGTTAGAGAACAGGATGCAAATACATGTACAGTTTCTGCTGGTATTTTAGCTCTTGAACACATTCCTCAGTGTATACCCTTGAACAGAATGGAAAAGTTACTTCAAAGGAGCAGAAGCTGAAAAAATAATTTCTGAAGTGACCTGCACTTAGACTTCAAAATCTACATGCTCCATCTTAGAGCTCTAGTTGCATTCTGAAGAATGTGTTGTTAGGGACAGATAGAGTGCCAATTCCCAATCTTTGATTAATTCTTTTAAACATATCCACAGTGTAGGACAAACTGTCCTTCCCATTCTCAGCATATGATCCTGTCAGCAAATATGTCAATACTTACTTTCCCTGACCCCCTCTCTCTGCATCCTGTCAAGACTTCCTCCTCCAGAATTGTCATCCATATCCTGCCCCATGCATTTTCCCATTCTGTTCCCCCAGATGTGATTGAGATCTCCCACAGCTTTACCTCTCCTCCACAGAAGAATGCTGCAATGTTTTCTTCTTGCACTCCACAAACCCTACCAAAGTGCCAATGGTGCCCTGACCCTGTTGGCTGCTGATTACAGAGGCTCCTTGTGCCCCTTCAGCCTGCTGCTCTCTGAACCTGGTACTGCTGCTCTGGCTCTTCCCTTTGGAAAACCTTCATCTCTTGGCCACCCACCTGCAGCATCTAGGCAATGAGGGCTCAGCAGCGGCAAGAGCACAGTGCCACTCTGTGGGGCCACCCCAAAACCCCATAACAAAGTTCTCTCAATCTTCCTAAAAAGCACATATTCAGCTTCTTCATCTATGAGGTTAATCCATGGCATTAATTAAGCATGATTATTACAGATTTGTAGCCATCTTGCTTTGCAGGTACTCAACTGAAAACTGATTTCAGAACTTTGTCTTCCTGCTGAAAACTATTCATCCTCTCCCTCAAAATGCAGACTTGCTTCAGAACTGTCAGCTATGTTTTTATGGACCTTTCTGTATCCTGTTTTGGATCCAGGATTCACAACTCTTTTTTGCCAAATATAGGTCTGCTGCCTACACAGCAAGAAAACATTTGGAGTTGTGACATAAGAGTCAAGATAGGAAGGTGTTTAAAAAGACTATGAAATTATGAACAGAAAATATGGCGAACAAGACCTGTTAATGTAAACTGGTGTATTGAATTGTGCTGGATTAGACAGCCCATAATGAAGGTAAATTGCTCATCTACTAGCTTTTATTTCCATGTAAAGATAGTGTGAATATAGCAGGAGGAATCCTGTGCTATCAGATAAGCAGCCAATCTCACAATAAATGTAAGACAGCATCCGTGCACTTTTTATTTAGAAAAAAGAAAAGAGGTAGTGAGCTTATGTCAGTGATAAATGTAGAAATGAGTGCAAAGCAGGTTTGCAGCATGGTTTCTCTGCAGATTTTGCCATGTGTCTGAATTAAAGCAAAGCATTACCATTGCCACAGTTTTAACTGGGTTTTGTTAGTGTACGTGTGTGTGTGTGTAGTTTCTTCTCAGAAGCTGGTCTAAAAATATTTACAATTGCTTCTGAAGAATGACTCAATTATTTATGGAATTCAGACTTTCATAAATTGTAATAACAGTTTAGGGACTGACTCCAAACCTGTTGAAAGCAGTTACTAGTTTCCAACTAGTATCAAAAGAATCTGGATAAGCATAGAAAGATGCCCTCGAAAATATATATTGCTATTGGTTCTATTAAATACTTCAGAAGAGGTAAAATCCTTCCCTTAACCCCCTACTAAATTGAAGTGAAAACTAATTCATACATTACATGGAAATTTATTGACATTTACAGAAGGGCAGAAAGGTGCCTTTCAAAAAGTCACACTTTTGCATGCCATTTCTCCTGTCAGATCAGGATAGGAAGAGGATGAGGTAGATCTGCAGTGCTATTAAAAAGCTAGGTATAAAAGAGATCAGTGAAATGCCAGAATAATTAATATGAACATTATCTGTACTTAATTTGGCTAGCCTAACACCTTAATTAATAATTCAAATTCATTTCATCTTCAGTGATATTTCTCAGGAAATATTTATTCTGCACATGCTAAAATCTGCCACCTACACAACTTCAGCAAAACCAATATCGTGAATAAAAATATTCCATTCTCTCATAGAGGGTTAGGAACACAGGCTGTTATTAAGCTTGCCTGGCACTTTGCATTATAAGACTCTGCTTCCAATTACTTATAACTGTGTTAGACTCTCATTCTCATGGTTGCCTGCCAGGTGCTACTTCAAGATGACATTTGAAAAGTTTCATTCGAAACAGTCAATTATGAAATTAAGACAGGGAAAGAAGATTTCCTTCACTGAAAGTTTCACAGGAATATTTTTCTAGGAACAATTGTTCTTTTAAATTAAGACTTCAGTTAGCAGAAAGTCTTTCAGTACTTGAGCAGATTTGCATACAAAGTTGATGGAGTCAGTCTGGCACTACTGGTCACGTACTACAGCAGTGAGAAGCCATTTCTTAAAACAATCTTTAGACTGTCAGATCAGAGATTGTGTGGTCTGCCATAAGATTTTTTTTACAATGGGGTATTTTTTGTCCACGGAGATCACATTCCCTGAGATTTATACTGCTTTCATTTTACAATTAGGTGCCTTTCTGTGCACAGGTGAAATGAGAGAAGTCCAGATGACTGGGCAATAGCTCTTGCTAAAGTCAAACACTGGGTGTTTGGTTTTCAGATGCGTCCCTTTCCTCAGGGTCACTGCAGGGTTCTGGCCCAACATTTGTAGTTGAGGAGTAGAAACAACATTGCTAAGCAAACCAAATTACCTCATAAACAGTTGTATATGAACCTGATCAGGAGGAAAAAATTGTGGCATGTTTTCATATGCACACACTGCAACTACTCAGATGCCCTGCATGCCTCAGCCCACACTGGCTTTTTGGAGTAGGTACCCATGCCCTCGTGGCCAATTTAGAACAATGCATAAGCACACAGAAAGAGAAAATCCTGTGGGAATCATTCTTATCTGGATACCAGGCATTTTCATAGGTATGTACATCTTCCCACACCAACCCTCAAAATCAGGACTGTACTTACAGGTCCAACCCTGGCTGCGCTCTGCCCCTGTCTTGGCCTTTCCAGCCCCAAGGTTTCACTTTTCTCTCCATGTGTCCTGGGCAGTGCAAAACTCCCCCTGTGGTCAAGGCTGGCAGGCTGGGCAGCTGTGAGGGAGGACCATGTGGGGAGGAGGGAAGAGCAAGGAAGACTTGTCACTGGATTCACACTGAGGACATCTGCTTTGTCCCCTTCCTAAACACCAGGATCTGGCAAGGATCTTTGCCTCCCCCTCTCACAGCCACAGCTGAGGCATAATGGCCCTCACTCTGTAAGTAACATCTTCTCCATTTGCAGAGCTGCAGTATATCCTACTCTGGTGAGGTTTTCTGCTGTTCCGAAGCAACAGCTCTTGAAATCAATTGGAATTATTCTACAGGGCTTTTCTTTGGCACCATGGACAAAGAGGATCTTCACAGCACCTCCTGTATTTCACAGTCCCCTTCTTCAGGCCTCTAGTCTAGCTCTGCCAGCTGTGTGGTTTCATCGTGACTCAGGAAGGCCAGGAGATGGTGGGATATGAGAAACCAGCAAGGTTCTAATGGCAGATTCTAAATAATAATAGCGGGCTTTAAATGCAGATATTAGGGAATATCACGTTATAGGAAGAATTTTAGGATGTTGCACTGAAGTGTAACATCTAACTCCTTTTTTAAAATGCTCTTCACTCTTTCCTGTCCCTGGAAGAACCATCAGAACACCCCTGACTGGCCTGACCTGTCTCATCATCTGTGGTGGATACAGTGTCTGAGGGTACGTGCCTGCCCCCATGTGCTGGCCAGCTGTGCAGAGGAAGTCTCCTTTCTAGAGAAACCTCCTCTACAAAGAATGAGCACTAAACATGTTGGATCCTCCCAAAGCAATGGCCATTGCATCTGACAACCAGTGTGTGGAAGATAATCAAGTTACAGCGATGGAAAGTCTGACAAGGAGAGGATACGCTGGAAGCTGCAGGTGAGAAAGGCTTTTGAACATTAAGGGTTGCCCAAACTTCCACTGAAATGCAGTCACAGATTATTCTGAGTTGGAAGGGGTCACAAGGACCATTGAGTCCAGCTCTTAAGTGAATGGCCTGTGCAAGGACCCAACCCACGACCTTGGCGTTGTCAGCACTGTGCTCTGACCGACTGGCAGCTGCCCTGCCCGCGTGCACTTGCTGTCAGGCTGACATCTGCCTCCCAGCAGTCAGGGTGCACTTGTGATTCCATGGATGCTGCAGTGTCCTGCCCCTGGGCCAAGCCTGCCTGCCACTGCTGCTGCTGGGCAGGGGCAGCACGGGGACACTGCAGGGTGGGGGCCTCAGGCCCTCCTCACACAGCGCAGCACACACAGCGTTTTGCATGTAGGGAAAAGCTCCCCGTTTCTCTGACAATATCTTGGAGCACCTGTAAGTTGGCTGCAGGCTGCATTACGCCCTATGAGAAGCTGCAAGGCTGCTTGGGCAGTGTCTCCTGGCTGGTGGGGAGGCAAGGAGGTGTGTGGGCAGCCGCCGCCATGCACAGCGGCTGCTCTGGGACACAGCAGCGCCTGGCAGAGCTCTGCTCCACAGGCAGACTCTGTCAGCAGCAGGAAGAGCTTGTGAGGTCTAGGTCAGCACAAAACTGATCTGCAGGCAGGGGAGGAGGAAGAGGACCTGCAACCCAGCTGGATTTCTGACACTGGGAGGGTGTGTGGAACAGAGCAGGGCAGAAACCTTTGTGCGATGAGCACTGGTGGGCTCGGCCTTGCTTTTGGTTGTGCAGCTTTCTCAGCGTCATGGGGATCCCCATGGGGAGCATTTTAGGAGCATGGCAAAGGAGACGCCCCACAGGTGACCTTCTCCACTCAGGTTAGGGTTAAGTTTAGGGATAATGTTAGGATTATATGTATTGAGGGAAGAGGATCTTTAAGGAGATACCTATGAAATTTTAAGAGTGTAAAGTCAGTGTTAATAGTGAAAAGTCAGAGTTTAGGAGAAAATGAAAATTATGGATCAAACCAATAAAATTGCAGCAGCAGGAAGGAGGTTGTGCCTCTGTCTTCTAAGAATTGAATGCTGAATTCTTTTTGAACCAGTTAAGGAACTACTGTCTTGTTAGCCATGCTCCTCATATCTTTATGTGCTCCTGAACAGACTGTAAGGAATAACTTGAGTACTTACAATGTTGATATGACTGGATTGTTGCTAGTGTTGAGCTCTTGTTAGGGTTAATGATAGATGAAAAAAGAGGGGTGTTGGGGGTAATTTCTGAAGTGTGTACTTCTGGACTGTGCCCACTTTTTTTTAACTTCACATGTAGACAGTATACATCAATAAGCTTTTTTATAACTAGAAAAAGATACTAGGAGAGAACCCAGTGTGTCCAATAACACATATGTTCAAATGTTTTCACCTGTACTAGACTGATCTAAATTCAAATTTTCACACCAGGGGCTTAATGGAATAATTTTTTTTCCCTCTCATGTGTATGTTTAATGAAGGAAGTTGAAAATACCTGTAAACTGATCCTTGTAGGGGGATAGAATATAAGAAAATAAAGGTAGTATAGAAAGTAATCTTACCCCTAAGGAGTTGCAGCTGGGGCTAATTATTAAGGATTAGGAGCAGGCCTGACTTTAACAGGCCATAGCTGTAGCCAATAAGAAGAAGAGTGTTATAATAGAGTGGATTGGTTGTTTGAGGGGGAACTGGAGTTAGCTGGCTACTATGAGAAGAAGGAAGAGTCAGTGCCTAGAGGAGATGTCTGTGAGAAACATCATGGAGGTATGGAACTCTTGCAATATAATGGCAATAGAACTCTTGCAATATAATGACAACAGATCCTCATTCTGGGATACATTAATTTCTAAGATATTGGGTGAGTTAATGGGAAAGAAGGGAAGACAGTCTCCAGGCAGAATCAACTGGTCCCTGTGGAAAGACCAGACTCTGTGGAGTCTCCCTCTTATCTTTCAGAAGCAGAGAGCACCAACAAGGAGTGGCTGTCCTTGCCTGCCTACCATGGACTTTAGGAGTGCAAGAACAAAAATGTGTTCAGTGGATACAGAGCTGAGAGGAAAGAACCCAAACTTTTTGGTGGAAAAATGATGATGCTGTTTCAGCTGCATGATCAACCTGAAAATGGGGGAAGGGGGTATGTGCTAAAACTGGAAAACCCACAGGGAACACCGTGTAAATTCACTTTACAAGCCTTCCTTTTTCATATTGCTCCTTGAAGTTATAGGTTTTCTGATCTTTACATCATTTTAATGCACTTGGTAATGACTACACACATGGATTTCAATAATCAAATTAAAAAATCCATGCCAGAGGAAAAGTTATTTAAAAGCTTCTTAAAGCAATACTGGCCTTACCTAATCATTGTAACTTCTAGTTTCTTCACTTACTCCTTCTCTCTAATATTTTCTGTTTTGTTTTATGTGGGATTTTTACACTGCTTTCAGCTACTTTTCAGTATATGCAAAGCTAAATCATTCTCTCACACCAAAGACTATTTGTTACACCAACATCTCCTTTCAGATGCACTCAATGACAACGACATCCTATGGCTGGCATTTGCAGTGCTTTCAGAACCACAGTACTGTGCTTAGATTGAAACTAACTTAATTTCATGAAGGAAAAAACATGTGGTAGATGTGATTGTAAGTGTAAGCAGAAGTTGGAAACTAATTGTTTAACAAGTGTCCACAATCTCATTTTAGAGGAACCAACAGATGTTAAAACAGTCCTATACCTAATATTGATTTGTTTTCCAGATGGTTCTTACTTAACTGTATCTTATGATACATCAGTGAGTCACCAATATATTATTTATGAAAGCAGGATGCATTTAAGTTATCTTTAGAATGCAAGAGTACCTTACTAGAAATATAATATTTAGCAGCTCGTGCAAGGAATACAGAGTAGAGCAATTACTGCTTATGAACCTCATTTTTACAAGGTAGGAAATAGGCTAGTCATTTATATGCTTGTATGCAGAGTGCAAAACACTGCTAGAGCAAAGATTGAGTTTTATCTACCCTGGTGTTTGTGGCTAAAGAAAGTACACACATTAATCTTTATTTTTTGGTTTAGAAATGATTAATAATGAGACAAGATCTCTGAGTCATAGAACAACCAAAGAGCTATGGCACATGGTGAATTATAATGCGACATTAATGTACATTACAGGAAAACTATGCAATTTTGGGCATTTCTGTTACAGGATGTTTAACAGTGACCTGCAGTGACTTGCAATGTCTCATGACCTGATAGAGGGAGCCACTACACAAACTGTTCAGGACAAATTATTCTTGTGTTCTTCCCATGCCTGGCAGGATGTTGCATGTTCTAAAACATATTTTAAATGCATCAAAAAATACATTAACCATGGGAAGGCAAGTAAAAGATGTGTAATTCTGCTAGTGTACCTCAAGATTTACAGGGAGCTGAAAGTCTTCAAAAATAGTCTCCCAGTAGAATGACCTTGTAGTAAGGCACGAGATGAAGGGTTAAATGAGGGGAAATTGGTCAAAAGTGCCTTCCTATACACAGGACTGAGGATGAGGGGGAAGAAGGAAAAGTTGGTTGATTCTTTTTCATTGCCAGTGATGAAATAAAACCTGAGAGAAGAGCAGTCTTGCAAGAAACATTTCTATAACTTAAAATCTCTAGGGGTTCTCAGCAATATGATTTTATCTTCCTGTATTTGAACCCTACAGAGCTGGCAGGGATTATTCTACATTGGGGGTAATATTTCTACCTTTAAGCTGTATCTTTTTACTTGGAGGAATGGGAGTCTGAATGAATGAGAGCTGATCTCGTGTGCATTGTATGGGAATGGTGCAATTGCATCTTTCCTTCTAAGTGGTTACCTCTTACAAGAGTAAAGAAAAAATGAATCCTTAGTGTTACCAGAACATTCTCCTCCCTATATACTGCTATTAAGGTTAAGACAAGAATATAATGCTTGTTTGAAATTTGTGTAAAGGAGGATTAAGTATATTTTCTCCTGACTTGTGTCAAGTAGTTCCTGTAACTGAAGACTTAAAGCTGCATGCGTGTATAAAACAGAAAGTTACTGGAAAGTATTGGTGTTTAGTAATTACCAGTCTGAATTATTCACTAATATAATACCTATGTAAAGTAACTTTACATACTGCTTCCACTGATCAAGACAGTATGAAATCAGTCTTACAAGAGTAAAATTTGTTACTCATTTAAGGGGCCACTAGAGCTATGATTCTATGATAATACATGAAATTGTAATCCTTTAAAGTGGTGCCTTCAATAATTAAAAGTCATACTGTACAACTATCTGTTCACAGTATGTTGCTAGCAACTGGGTACCATGTTTTCAGTTTGTACCATTTGCCAAATTTTAATTTTGATCTGGCACAATATAGTAAGATTTAGATGGAGGTTGCTTGCTTTGCAAATTAGATAAGATAATATATATGCTCTTGAGAACAAGCCAAGATAAAAGTATATATTTTCACACCTGAAGAAATCTGTATCTAGAACTTACAAATGAATCTGAAATTTGTCCTAGAAACCTTTGCATTAGGAACAGAATTTTGAAAAGCAGCCCACACCTGTCCTAGTTACAAACTATTCAAAAATGTATACCTCATATATTCTGACTGCCAGAGCTACCATAAATTGTCCAAGTATTTAATATCACCAGGTGAACCAATTAATAGTAAATTTCTCAGATTCAGAACTCTTGGTGCTACTGCCTGTTCTGACTCCAGGGAGACAACTGGGAGCAAGGGGCTTTTTCTCAAGGGCACGTCTCATCTTTTCCAAGATCTAGAATGTCATTGGAGGATGCTGCCTTAGAGAACCATAGATGGGATATGACTTGGAACTGTAGAATAGGGTAAAGGAGCAACCCTAAACTGGAGAAACAGCTGTGGCTTCTCCATTTGAGAACTTCTAGAAAAAAGCCTTTTGAAGAGGAAACAATTCAAAAAAAGGATATTCCCACTTCTTTCATATAAATGAATGAGGAACTTAGTGTTCAAAATTTTTGTGTTCTCCTTGAAGGAAAGATATATATATATATATACACACACACATTCTGTGAAATATTATGTATTTGTAACTTGCTCATGTCCAGGTCTCTAGCCATTCTTGGAAAGAGAAAGAAAAATATGCTTGCCTGACATTTACTTGACATGCACAAAGAATTAAAACATAAGTTGTCATTAAGTAGGAGACTGTCATAGTTCCTTCAGGGTTGAATCTGAGAAAGTGCTGGGCTTTGTGCAACTGTCTGTACTGAGAAGGGAGAGAGCAAGGCTTGCAGCATTTGTTGTGAGATTTAACTAAATAATGCAGTGGACTGGATTAATCTTTCAAATCCATTATTAACTTGATGTGTGACATGAAAAAAGCATGATATTGCATGAAAGAAGTAAAGTACTGAGACCTCAGCTTTAAAACAGGCACTGGATAAAGATACAAGTATAGCTACTTCAAAGGTGCTTTGAATGAAGTGTCTTGGTACTGGCATATTGTTAGCATTAATAGAATTTTAGCTTACAATGGATATCATCCTCAAACTCATGTACTTTATTGCCACTATATAGCTTATCACTATGCAAGACTTGAATTTATGCTACAGAGTTTACTAAGCTTTTGAAAAGGCAGGAGCTTCCTGATGATAATGTAAATAAGATCTTCCAACTCTGACTCTGAACTGTTAGTTTTGCAACATCCATTCTCATATTTTAGGTGTGCTTGATGAAGCTGAATTATACTGAATAAATTGCTGATCTTTCATCTTTGGTTCACTGATTCAAGTCTGAAATGAATTGCTGAGCAAAGTGAAGGTTTTTTCAGGTCAGACCAAATTGCATAACAATGGAAAGTTGCTCATGCCAGAATCTCTGCATGTAAACTGTCTAGACAGAGTAAACACAGAGGGTCCCCGCAGGTTTTTTGTTTTCTTTATCTGTCAGTACTGAAGTCTTGTTCTCCCCGCTTTCAGCACTGTTTTCCATGGCAGTAGTACTACAACTATCACAGTTACATTGATTCCTTCATCCTGCTGTCATTAGGGAATAGCAATACTTTCCTTCATAGCAGTACTTGAGTTCTTAGAGAAGTGACTTCTTTTTGTCAGTAGTGTTAAGACTTAGGGGTATCTTGAGTGTATCAGATGAGCTTTGGCTGAAAGTCAATGTAATGACAAAATTATACACAGGAATTACTCCATGCAAATTTACAACTGAACAGTGTAATGTCTTACATGGGTCTGCTCTCTTCCCAGGTCACTCTCAGGATGCTCTCTACAACTCTTTGGCAGTTTCTGCTCTTTGAATATTGTTGCTATCCTGTAAAGCAAACCCAGACGAACTAGGCGACAGTACCCTTATTTTGTACACCACTGCTGGGATAAATTAATCCTGCTGCCTGAGAAATCAATTACTCCTTCTCTCTTTCCTGAAGCACTGGTTTAGAGCCAGGCTATTGGTTAAAATGTAGCTATTTTGAAGGAGGAAGATGTGAGGTCAAGGCAAATGCATGCTCTGCACTGAGCTTACAGACTGTGGGTGTAAGGAAAGCTTGACTGTGAAGGGTCATGCTCAGTGTTTTCCTCCAAGGGCCTCAGCCTGCTATGCTGTCTTACTCATCCTCATGCCCAGATGTGCAGAAACCACATGCAAACCTGAATTTTGGTTATCTTCATCAGGACAGTGTCTTGAGACAGGGAAATTCACTGCTCAGACTAGACTTGGACACCTTTATTCTAGTTACCTACAGTATCTTGGGCTTTTCAAGGCAGTCGGTAGTGCTGATGTTCCCTGGGCCAATGGAAGTGACAAGTTGATCAGCAAAGTCTGTGCACCTGAAACTTGCTCCACTGTGCCTTTATGGTATATTGCTAATGCAGGTCCTCCTGGATCACAGTAGACTTGTGGGTACTGGGTCACTGTGCAGTGTTTGCCACCTCAGATAGACAACAGTAGGCCCTACATTATCTACCTCTTCAGAGACACAAAGTTAATAGCATCAAAGCATCATAGAATTGCCTGCATTGGAAAAGACTTCTAAGATTGAATCCCACTGTTAACCAAACACTTCCAAGTCAACCTCTAAATTGTGTCTCGAAACACCACATCTGCACATCTTTTAAATACCATCATGATGGCAACTCAACCAGTTCTCTGGGCAACCTGTTACAATTCCTGACAATCTCTTCCATGAAGAAGTTTTTCCATTTCAAACTTTACATGACTTGACTTGAGGCCATAACCTCTTGTTCTATTGCTTGTTACTTGGGAGAACTAGACCCAACAGACACCTTGCTATAGCCTCCTTTCAGGCAGATTGAGACTGTGCTAAGGTGTTCCCTGAGTCTCCTTTTCTCCACGGTAAAGCACTCCAGCTCTGTTGGGTACTCCTTGTTAAGGCTTGTGTCTGAGCTGATGGTGCTTGTCTTCTCTAGGACTTTTATCATCCTTATGCAGATGACTGCAGGCCACACAGAAGTTCAGGGTTAATAAGTATGTGAAGCATGTGGACTGTAGACTTCACCCAAGGGAAGATTTGATGGTTTCTACTTCACTACAGTCCTGTGGGAACAGATCAAGTAGCAGCTCTTCTGAAGCTCAAAGACCCCACAGCGTGCTTTGCATTCAAATGCACATATCGCTGTTCAACAAGTTAGCAGAAAAGCTGTTCTGAACAGATAGGGATGCAACAAAGAAGGGAAACAGCTGTAGGCTCTCTGAGAAAACACACACAGGCTTGCTTGTGCTGCACTATTTTGTTGCTTGTGAGAATACCCAACCTGTTCACAATTATCAATACTGTTCAAGGACAGGTGTGTGTGACCCATTGTAACACCCCAAAACATTTAAATGCAAGGGCGTTTTACTGAGGTTTCTTTACTCTGGGTTAAGCACATAGGAAAAGTATCCACCAGATATTCTCAAGAGGTCAAAATTATACAGAAGTGTTCTGGCAAAATATAGAATATAGAATTTTGTTTTTCATCATTTATTTTTAAACAAAATTGTTAAATAGATTAGGGATAAATAATATAGATTTCAAATCAATCTTTGTAGGAAACCTCCATCACACATTACCATTTTCTCTTTGCAACCCCATTTTAAAAGCTTTGAATCCATTTAGTGTTTTCAGGCTAAGTTAACAACTGAGACTCTTGTTTCCTGATAAAAATGTGAAATACTTTTAGGGAAAATGCCTGACAGAATTATTCAAAAAGAAAATATTACTTATGCTATTTATCAACTAAATCCATAATCTAGGAAAAGTATCAAGTTTAAAAACTTTTATTTTTCATGAAGTTGATATTACAAAGAGGGGAGTAAAATTATTTATTGATGATGATGTCAAACATTCTATTATTTGGCTAGGATTGAGATTTGATGGGTCATTTGCCCTTTTAAAATATTGGCATAAGATTTTTTCCAGTTGTTTGTAATTTCCCCTGTGGTTTAGGCTTTATTAAAAGTCAACATACAGGGCTGAGAAAGATTATTTGATAATTCCTTTTTGGTGGTTTTAAATGCATGTGGTTCAGGTCTCTTGGTATAAAAAGAAGACAAGAGAAAAAAAGGGATTTACTGGTTGCTGCTTTCGCATTCTTCGGGAGACTGTTGGAATGGAACCTTTCAATTCCACTCTTTCATCAGCTCAGTCTTCTCTCTTACTTACAGTGTTGGGGTATGCTTGCTACAATCAACTCTAGCTCTTCTCTAACTAACTAGAGTTAGTTAAGGGGGTTCAAAACGAATTGTTCAGTAACTTGTCCAGATAACACTTGTGTCACTTCATTCTTTGTATTCAAATAGTGAAAAAAAAAATCTGTATACTTGTATTAAATATTATGTATTATACAGTGTACCTGTATTTCTTTATTCTGGAAAATGAATAAGGCTCAGACAGGAGGGGATCTATAAGTGACTTTTTAAGAGATGGCATAACACTCTTCACATAGCCATGAGAGGGGATAGGTTCTATGTTGAAAAAAACCCACAGGTGATCCTCCTCTAATAAATTTCACACCTGAATCTTATTTCCTTTTTTAGACAAGGTGAGACCAAGTTTTGAGACTTTTCTATATCATTCTGCATTATCCGAGTAACCTCCCACTAAAATGGCACATCCATCTATGGCACAGAAATCTGACAGTTTATTGAAATGCAGTGCCATTAACTCTTCCTGCATGTACATCAGTGACACCAAACAGCATGACCTGAAACTACTATTATATGCTTTAATTTGGAAGTATCATGCTGAGCTCCATCTTCCACTACATTTCTACCCAGGCTTCTGATAAAACAATCTAATCAGCTAAAACAAGACTACATGGTAGCAGTAGATGCATAGCATAAACATTTTATCCCTTAAGAATTTCTTTATTAAACTACTTCTGGTTCTCTCATTAATCTCATTGAAGATTGTTCTGCAATAAAGAAAGGATGTAATCTGCCACTGACTAATTGCTTCAGACTCTTCAGTTGCCATATCTTCATTTGCAAAGGCCTTTCCCCCTGTGTTCCTTCTGGCTACTTAAATAGAAGGCAAGCAGAGAGAAAACAGGTTTTGTATGTCTTATCATAAACCTTTTAAAAAATGCAATAAAGAGAATTTAAGTATTTTTCACACATCCTCAGCCCTGGTTTTTAAGGTTTTAATTGCAAACTTAAGGCTCCTCCCATTATGTATGTTTTGATCCTGTCAGTAATTTCTTAGACTGCAAAGATCTGTTTCTTTGCATTATCTGCACCTCCTGGCAATGAGACAAGCCTCAAATTATAGACTTTCAGTTGCCTGACTATTGAATGAAGTCTGAGCCCTGAAATGTGAAGAAGACAGGCCAAAATAGAATTCACTGAGCCCAAAATGTTAATAGGTAATTTGTTTAAAATAGCTAAGATAAGAAATACTTAATGTCACAGCCAAATGTTCCTCTGTACACCCATCACTCTTTCTGCATAGATGGAACCTCTTTCCCACCTCAGAAGAGTGCCCTGAGCAGCAGAGGCAGCCTGGTGCTCTGGAGTAAGACTCCTCTGCAAGACTATTTTGCTTGCAAATGATAATTAAATACTCATCTTGTGTATTTTGAAGATAGCAAGTAGAAGTGAGTTTTCCTCCAGCCTGTTGATAAGGAAATTTAAGCAGAAGGGAGAGAAACTCGTGTTGTGCACTTTTCTCCAATACTTATTTAATCTGGAATACTTGTGGATTCCTTAGCTGCAAGCATCCCCCTTCCCAGCTGAATACCATCATTAGAGCAGTGAGCGACATTCCCATCCTCACTGAACAGTCCACCATTGAGCCGCTGCTTTTGTCATGCAAAATGAAACAGCTTCTGCAAAAGAGACAAACACAGCACTTCACCTTAGACTACTCAGGAGCCTGATTGCTGGATATCCTACAGGAAAGTGGGAGACAGGGATTTAAGATCTGTCAAGCAGAGGAGGCAATTAGATCATAGATTTTTGGGTGAATGCTCAAAAGTTTGAAAACAACTTGAGATAACAATATCTCTTTCTCTTCCAGCTGTATTCTTGTGTAAACCTAATCTGTTTGGGTTTTTAATTGTTTCTTCATCCAAATAAAAGAATTATGCTGTCTGTGAATCCTGGGAGGATTTGTGTAGAGAAACTCATGACTGCAGTGGCTGAAAAAACATTTCTGGTCATTTCCAGAACAGATCTGTAGGTACAAGGACCACTACTATCAAAACCTTTGATAATGAGGGAGTTTGGTCATGATCAGAATTTGGCAGTAACATAGTGAAAATTGTTAAGAACAAGATTTTTACAAGTTTTTGTCACAAGCCTGCCTTCATTTTGCTGCACTCCAAACTCTAAACTTAGAAACAAAGTAAGAAAATGCTGTTTATTCCTATAGGGTTATTGTGAAGTACTGAAATGCTTCACAGTAATGAAATTCCATAATGAATATCATAAATAAAAATTTCTAAAGTAACTTCCTGCAGATAGCATGTCCTATTCAGTGCAGTGCATATTGTGGTGCTTGTTTATTTTCTGATATTTCAGAAGCAGCCCTTATTGAACGCTTTAAGTTTATTATGAATTTTTCTCAATAAATTTGTATTGACACCCTGTAAATCCTTGACTTAATTTTTCTTTATGGAATTAGTTCTAAAAGCTGTAGAATTCATTATAGCTGTCAATAAATCTGTTGTTAAGTTCAACCACACATATTACTAACCATCTGAAATGTTTCAATAGGTTTGTGACTTTCAAGAGTAATACAAAACATGTAAATCTCTGTTAACCAGTGTGGAGCATGAAAGGCTGTTAAGAATGACATTGAGAACAATATTTTCATAGGTTTACAAAACCTATGTGTGTTAGCTTGTTCTCTACATTTTAAGGCAGATAAATCTTCCCTTTGCCATTTGTTAGTGGGTGAGGAGATCAGGCAATGGACCATGAATTCTTTGTACTTCAGCTACCAAACCATCTCCCCAGCCTCTTACTAACCACAAGTCATTCTGCTTCTGTGCTGCAAATATGTTATAGGCCTGAATGCAGCACAGGAAGGGGGAAACAAGTTTATGTGGCCATATTCTTTGTTCCCACCACTGAGGGTGTGCTGCATCCCACAGTTCAAAAGCAATTTGTTAGCTTCACTGTAGGAAGTGAAGCTTTTTTTACCTAGCAAAAAAAATTCCATACTACATAAGTGCAGAGGTACATTAAAGGTAACCCTCTAAATAAATATACCCTTTCTGTCACTTACCCTCTTAGATGGCATTTGTCCTCACTCCATCACATGTTTGTCTGATTCACATTCCTGTACCAGAATGGCATCTACTGACTGCACTGTATTCAAGCTCACCCAATGAACAGATTCTCTATACTCATAAATCAGTCACTGGGAACTGTTCTCTTGAGGTGTATACATCTTTAAAATACACCATGCTCCTGTCAGTAATCTGATAAACTGTCATTGATTATATTCAGGGGAATATGTTATTTGAGACAATATGGTCACCCAGTCCTTGTGAAAGCCATCATCTTCCTTTCCAGAAACAGGGAAGAGTATGTCAGGGAAACACAAGGAATATCTGATTTATTTTCTGGTTCCCTGAAAATCTTAAGTAGTGCTTTTTATCTTCAAAGGAGTGATAGAGTTGGGGATTAACTTTGGATATAATCTCTAATTTACCCGTTGTCCACGGGCAAGAAATCTATATTGTCACAAGAATTCAGCATTACATACAAAGGAGTTAAAATTATATTTCTGCTGCAGGAGTGAAGGTCATGGTGCCCTTGTGTTTCCTCACAATTTGTTTCGTAAATGAAATGTATTCAATTGTAGCCTTGCTCTGTCTATTCCTCTCTGTCTGTGCTTTTTGAAAACTTCCAATGCAGGAAAATAGCACTAGTTTAAGAAAGGTGACTTTTATGACATATCCAAGCAGAATGACTAAGGAGAAAAAAAATGTCTATAGTGTCACTCCATGATTTACCAAATGTCAGAGAATCCAGAAATGAGAGCATAGTTAAAAATCTTGTATATGATAGCAAATGCTTCACTCAGATCTCATTCCTTTATTCACAGTAGACATAAATCCATAGGAAACCAGGCTTTGGATTTTTCTTCAGCCCTATTTGCTTGGATCACTTTGAATTTTTAAGAAAGTCTATCAGAAAAGCTAAAGAACATTAGATACTTAGATCTAATGTTGGGAAAGTTGGGAAATAAATGACAAAAAAGTACTAATTTGCATTTTAATTTTGTCTAAAAAGTATAATTAATATTAAACCTTTACTCATTGCGGTCTTCACTGTTATCTATGTGTTAGATATGTGTTAGATATGTGTTATCTATACACAGTATTCAGGGCATGGTGGGATCTGAAGATTTGAGGTTAGGTAATCTCTATCACAATGAGCTGTTTTAAAGACATTGGACATCCATTCATGTAGTGTTTATTATCTGAATTTGAACAGTCCTGGAGGAAACACTGGTGAAAAGAACTCTGGAATCACTAACTTATATTAACAGGACATTTTAAGATTTTTTAAAATTTTGCATTTTGGCATCAGGGGAAAAATTACAGTTCCAGGGAACATTTATAAGTTGGTTTAAATATGAAAATATTACAGGAAATACCCTGAGCTTTCAACCCTAAAGCATATCTAACAAAACCATGGGCTATAATTCAGTTTTGCAGAAGTGTTCTGAGGAAGCATCTCCTCATCATTCAACACATCATAAAAAAAGAGTAAATTTGGCAAGTAGGCATTCATACAGCTGTGCATCTGTACTTATACCACCATACTCTATATCTCTTAATAGCTCCCATGAAGACCCCACTAAATGGTAGGAGAGTGACCCAAAGCTACCTACATTCATCCATCATTCTCATACACCTGGGAAACGTGAACTGTCCAAACACTGCCACATCTGCCCCTTTGGCAGCTGTGAACAACAGACATGGTAACTGGCACACCCAAATGACAACCTTCGAATTTGCACTTCAAAGGAAAAATCAGGAAAGTTTTACCTGGACTCTTTCCATTATCTAACATTAAACATATCTTCACCTGTGTTTGATTCCCAAGCCATGGGTAACAAACCAGCCTTGCCTCAAAATACTTTGTTTCTGTGGGATTTTTAACTCAGAGATAGAAGCTTTTGACTGCAGCATGTTTGCATCAGTTGGCTTGGGACCTACATGGGTAAAGGGCAGATCTGTATGAGTAGTGGGTAGTGAATTGTTTCTTGAATAAACAGACCCCTGTGTTAGATTTATGAAGGAGAAAAAAACCCCAAAATCATGCATGTATTTTGTCAGCGTAGTGTAATTTTTCTTTGGTAAGAAAATACTGAGATTATTCCTTATTTAAACTAGCTCATTCTAGAAAAGAGTTCCCCATTTTAGAAAAGAGTTCACCATATGTGACGGTGTTCACAGGGGTTCTTGGATGAGGGAAGGGCTGAGGATCTGACTCCATGTTTCAGAAGGCTTGATTTATTATTTTATGAAATATATATTACATTAAAACTATACTAAAAGAATAGAAGAAATGTTTCACCAGAAGGCTAGCTAAGCTAAGAATAGCCTCAGAAAGAATGATAACAAAGCTTCTATCTCGGACAGAGAGTCCAAGCCAGCTGACTGTGTTGGCCATTGATTACAAACAAACCAACACGAGCCAATCACAGATCCACCTGTTGCATTCCACAGCAGCAGATAACCATTGTTTACATTTTGTTCCTGAGGCCTCTCAGCTTCTCAGGAGGAAAAATCCTAAGGAAAGGATTTTTCATGAAAAGATGTCTGCAACAACCATACTGCGCAGAATTACATTTTCATTTACCGTGAGGAATACAGCTCCTTCCTGATATCCCTCCCTGGAGCTTCTCACTGGTTTGCTTGAGTGGTTCCCCTTATTTGTGAACATCATCCTCAGGCTGCAAACTCTTCCAGTGGGGAACTCTCTATGGGAATTATGAGCATCTAACACAGGGCTATGAACTCTGGAGGACACCTTAGGACTGGTAGTGTACAATATGAGTGATACACACACACGCACACATTGAAATAGGCCCCAGCAGCTTAGTTGAAAACATAGAGGAAGCCCATGTAACAAAAGGAGTTTGAATTCAAATCACCAGAATGCTCCAAAATTCTGGGGTTATTATTGTTGTTTTTTGGTTTAGTTTGGTTTGGCTTTTTTTTTACTGTCAGTCAGTATATTCTGGTCCATCTGATCAAGGCATTTTATCATTGATGTCTCATGTCCCTCAACCTGACTAGTTTTAGTTTAAAATCACTTCCAAAGTATTTGGCCACCCAGTGGGATTGTCAGAGTCCAGCTCTCACAATAATTAATTAAATAGCAAACAGGAACAGGCCATGACAGCATATTCAGTAGGGTTACTTTCTGTTGAAGGCTGATGAGGATTTCACTTCAGTAAAGAGAACTGAACTCAATCATAATAGAATTTAAGTTTGAATTTAAGAATAGTTGGGATATAATAAAATAAACTACTTGCAGGAACAAAAAAAAAAAAAAAAAGAATACTCAACAGTTTCTCTGTGTGTGCTATTTTCAATCCTTTTCAGAATTCACATGTTCTTTAGAGTTGTATACATCCTTTCCTTTTCTTCACAAAAGAGCAAAAAAGCAAACCAACAAATTATACCCAGAGGCAGAAAACTATAAACCCTTATGAGAGTTAGAGCCTTAAGATGAAAACGAGCAGAGATTCCAGCATGCTTTATAATTTATAGCAATGAAATTTCTGATTTACAATATTAGTATCGTATATAAAATTTTAATCAAAAATTGATTTGTTTCACAATCTCTTCCCCATGTTGACCAATCTCCCAGGAACTTAAATAATGCAATTTTTGACCAGGGCTGCCTAGAGGACAGAAACAGAGGAAATGAAAGACCTCTCCAGTCATTGGTTTCCACCCTTGGCTTTATAAGCAGACAGGTTGCACGGTCCTGTCCATGAAATTTCCTGAAACTTATTGCTTTGTCATACAAGGATCCTTTTCCCTTTTTATTGTGTATGTATATATAGCTGATATTTAGTGATTTATTCCTCTGCCAGCATTTGCCCTCAGAGAAAGATGTTGTTCTTCCTCTTGTTAATGACAATTCCTCTTGTATATTTCGGGAAAACAAAATCTCTCCTCTCAGCCTCTGCTTTGCAAAGCTAAACAAACTAAACTGCTCTTCCTTTTCTCACTCAGTGAACATTCCATGTTCCTGGTAAAACTTTGCAATACCTATTCCACTTTACATCAGTAATTATTATCAAAGAGTGAGTTGGTTATATTTATGGATTTAGGTGAGGACATGCAAAAATCAGAAATAGAAAAGATCTGTTAGACCTATATTTGTATCACTTTCCAGGTTTTTGCCCCCTGGGATGTTTCCTACTAATATTTATTTTCTGAAATATTTTCAAAAATGATTGTTCTTCAATTAAAAGCTCAACAAAAATATATAAATCAGAAAGAAACCTATAATCTGGAGGCAATCCCCCATGATCATCAATTTACAGATAAAAATTATGTTTTGCTTTTGGAACTCACAAGTGAGCAAGGATTGAAGACAAACCTGAATAGAACTGATGTTTTTCTAAAAATTTCTATAATTTTGTATAATTTAAACTTCATTTTGTCTGTAAGAGCAGAAATTATACTTCAGCCTCTCGTACAGGAACCTTCTTTGAGTTAAAAATAAATAGTATATGATGTTTTAGGATATAAAAGAACAATAGTAACACAGGAATTTGTTTTACAAAGCCACACAAATTTTCTACCAGCCCCCTTTTGGAATTTACAACAATGCAATTGGTAATTGTATATCATACACAATACATCCAAAAATGTAATTAAAGAGATTTCTGTCCTAAGACATATAAGGAATATGCCTTTTAAAATGCAGGCTTAATGCGACAAGAATCAGGTAGCTAAAGTTCTGTGTATTGAAAGAAGTTTGAGAGATTTACTTGTTTGACAAAGGATCTAAATGCAAATGAGCACCAAGATCAAACCACTATTAAAATAATTTCGATCTAGGCAATGTAGCAGAAATAGTGGTTAAAAGCACAGCCAAAAATATCTACGGTGACTCAGAATCTTTGAAAATCCACAATCAAAACAGCCAGTAATGTGCACCTGTGACCCTTCTACTTGTTTTTGCAAATGCTTTATCTTCATTTCTAAAACTATTTGCAAAGCAGGGCCCAAAAGCAGAAGATGCCAGAAGTGTCCAGCCTGCTGAGAAACAGCAGGTTTTTGCTGTAACAGAAGCACCATCAGAGCCCCCGTTTGCATTGGCTTAAATACTGCTTAAAAATATGATATGGGTTGTTTGCTGCTGTTTACCTCTGAATCATTCAGCAAAGAAAAGATAATGGGGACCAGAAACTCCCAGTGGCAACAAAAAGTGGTATGGACATACAGGTTTAAAGTATGGGAAAATTTATTGTGAGTATTTTATCCAAAAACAAAGGTATATAATTAAAACCTTTAAAAGTTGAGCTCAATAAAGGAAATGCCTCTGTGTTTATCCACCTTTCTGTCCAACATGGAATTGAAAAATTCTGAACTATTTCACTTGCATAATTATGAATAATTTTGGTCTTATTTTGAAATTTAAAAAGAATATCCATATGTTGTATTCATATTGTTGTATAATTATATTTCCTGAGTCTCATAGCTTCTTGGTGGTTTTCTCATGGCAGATCTTCACAGCAGTGGTGTTGTTGCTTCTCGGTCAGGGCTCCTCTCCCAGGCTCTCCCTGACCACCCCGCCCCCTTTTATCTCAGCTACCTCCATGGGCTACAGCTGCTGCCCAATCAAGGACATCACAGCTGCAGCCCATTTACAATAACCAGAATCAGGGCAGGGTCACTAATACAATAGAGAGATCTTTAACTGCCATACATATACTTACAGTACATAAGTTAACTCAGGCCCCCACATCCATACATATTTTAAAGGAAAGGAGAACAGTTTCTGTAATGTCAAGGTCAAATTGTGCAGCAGAGATTTTTTTTTATTATTTCATATAAAAAGAAACACTAGGATTTTTTCCTAAAAATCCCCATTTCCCCCATTTTTAAATTTAATTTGGTGTGTTCTTATGTAATTTCTATCAAAATATTGACAATTTCAATTTTTATTTATACTAGTTCAGTATTTTTGTGGTAGCTGGAGAATTTGCTTGTCTATTTGTTTTTCTAGTCTAGCTTCAAACAAAGCTGGAGTTGAATAAGAAATTTTCAGCAGCTGGGATATGTTTGCATTGTCTGAGGTCAGCCATGTCAGTTCTGCAATCCAGTCATTCCATTTTTTACCTCCACACTGAAGTACATGGACATCATGATGCTGCCTTCCCCAGACCAGCATGGCTGGGGGCATCCTGATCCTAAAACCCCCATTTGATTTTCAATAGCATCAACAGCAGAACTTCCATCGCCTTGATATGTTGTCCACAAACTCCCAAGGACACCCATGACAGCAAGCAGTTGGAGTTAATGCTTCATTCTAGGTAGTTTTTCTTAAAGCTTGCACAAAACATGCAAAAGAAATTTGGCTGGTTATGCCCAAGGTGAAATTACCAAATCTCAAGGCACTTTTTCACAGTGATTCCATGAGTGAAGTGCTTATGGGGCACATTCAATCAGGTATCCTCATTAATATCTCAGCAAACTCTACAATGCATGAATGCTTCATGGTCTTTTTTGCGCCTTCCTTGCCTTATCCTCCATGCTCCTTAACACTGCTTTTGCTGGATGCCAGCCCTGCATGATGCCTGAATACAAACATTGAAATGCCACTTCAAGTACATACCCTGACCAGCTATTTTTGGGCAGCCTATATGACATTATATAACAGCACATATGCTATAGATCTAGATTTTCGTTTAGCTAAAATAATTTTCTCCAGTGGCTTGAATTTAAATTTTGCATTTATCCCTAAACAAGCTCAGAAGTAGTTTACCTTTTGGGTTACTGCAACTCTGTATTTTTCTGCCAGAGGTAGAATATCAGGGTTGATATGTAGCATTTAACAAGTGAGATTTCACATTTATTTTTCAATTGGTTCTAGTTTGCATTGTTTGTTGAGATTTATTTTAAATGGTGGCACCAGTTTTCTAGGTGGTTAAAAGCCACGCTTTCCAAAGTTTATTGAAAATTCATAAAGCTTTATGAAACATTGTCATGTCTTTCTTTTTTAAGCATATAACTAATTCTCCTTAGAACAGTATCTGTAAAATATTGCTATTTTCAGCAAGTTTTTTTTTTAATTAAGGTTACTGAAAACCTTAATTTTTCTTTATTTGTTATTGTTGACTGTTTTTTTTATTAATGGCTTTTGCTTTATAAATCCACATGGAAATTGCATGGAAGGAAAATTTTTAATTAGTTCCAAAGCTGTTCCATTTCTGCTAGTTATTAAAGGCCACCCTTTTAAAGATGATCATACCTTGATTAATGTTAGGTTTTAGAATAGTGGAATATATGGTTTCTGTGAAATCATAGATGATCTCAGCACACTTCTGGTCTTTGTACTGATTTACAGAAGACAACCAATGGCTCGGTCATGTTGGTGCACGCTGCTGGCCAGGCTCTGCTGACTACCAGAGCCTCATCTTCCTTTGCAAACAAGCATATGACTTGTTAGAGATTACTGAGGGAAAGCAAGGGACCATATTAGATTGAATATTGATCTCAAAGCAGTATGCTGCACTTCTCTCTAGTTTTTAATAGCAGCATTAATAGCACACCGCTTTTACTGCTGCACTCTGAGGCAGATATTCCAGCAGCTTCCTGGAGCAGAGTACTCCACACATGAACTTCTTCCCACATTAAAAATCTCATATTCTCTGTTTATTTTGGGTATGCCCTAAAATAATTAAATAACAGAAAAGCTGTGATTTTCTATTTCACAGGGGCTCAGCTTGAGTAATGTTGAAGGAAGCCTGGAACTGATCTACGTTTAATTTTATTACTGAAGAGATCTAAGAAAACCTTTCTGAAGCATTTAATAAATCTCCATAGTAATACAAGCCTGTGACTGTTTTTACAACACCTTGTTCAATTATTGGTTTCTTTGAAAACAAAGTAAAATAATCTCATGTATATAAATTTGTATAATGTGTGAAAGTAATGCAAGAACTGAAAAAGTTCCCTATACACTACTGAGAACAACACACAAAAAATTTTACAGTAAAATATTCACTTCTAAGTTCCCAACTGCCTGGTAGAACTTTCAGTTAAAGTCAAGGATGGATATTTAAATTCAATGTCTAAGGGAAAAAAACCTTCAAAGCCCATTAAGGGCATAAAAAGTAGATTACTTCAGATTGATTGGGAGAAAAATATTGATTACAATAAAGAAAATGTCTGAGATGATGATTGTCAACAAATTTCAAATGCTGGAAATGCTGAACTTACTCTTAATAAAAACACATTCCATATTCTTCCTATATTAGTATATAAAGGTATTTTCCTTTCACTTTCATGAGGAATTAATATGAAATTTGTTGTTTGAAATCCAGCTATATTTTGAGTTGTTTCTTCTAACAATTCTATTTCTTACATACAAAACCTTTCTGCAACAAAGAATATAGACCTGTTCACTGGGCAGCACTTGCATTGGTGTCAGTGCATTTTCTGTGTAGCAATGGCAGGATGAACCCTTAAGCTGTGCTCTTATCAAACTCCTCTATCAGGAGGCCATAGAAAATCTGTGGGTTGTCACTGCTTTTCTCTCATAGACCAAAAACTGCTGCTCTGAGCTGTTCACAACAAAAATGGATGCTTGACATGATCAGGGAACGAGAAAGCATACCATAAAGATAATGAATTACAGAAGTATGTGTTTCCAAGGGTTTCAAACCACTCAAGTCCACTGGCCATTTCTTATGGAGTGTATGGTAGCAAAACTCCTTGGGTGCTAAATGGGAGTACAGTCATTGATAACAGCCACCAATTATCAAGAATTATGGCATATGGCTAGACCCTTCTATAGAAATCTTCTGAATAGCTCCTCTAAGGTATCTGTGTAATCAGGACATAGATGGGAAATAGGATTTTGGCCACTGTGAATTCCAGTTCAAGGAAGGCTATTTATAGCAAGCCTCCAAAGGCTTAATGCTTAATGAATATTAATAGTGGAAGTGGGAATTTTTATATAACATCTTGGTTTACCAAACATAAAGAAAGATTTTGTTGCATAACCCTTAAATTCTAAAAACCAGCATCACACCATCAGCTACCTGCAGAGTTAACAGAGATCACTCTCATGGTTCAAAGCGTGGATATGATCCATCCTGGGGATCACACATAATTTGCTACAACTGATTTTATCATAGGTATTATCTAGCCCAGCATACAGCCCCAGCAGTAACAGAAAGAGACACTATTAGAAGACAGTATATAAGACTAAAATTTTGAAGTCTGTTCCCCTAGTACTGCCCTAGAATTCACAGCCCTTGGGTTCCAAGTACTGAAGGCACTCCCTGGCCTTTCACACATATATTGCCTATGGGTTTTGCTGATCCTTTTTTGAGCCTGCTGGTCTGCCTACAGAGCTTCTTGGGGTTATACATTCCAGAAGATCACTGTCCAGGCGAGGGGGTGAAAGTGCTTTCTTTCATCAGTGTTTCAGTATTTTCACTGAGTTTATGCAGTACTGTGGTATTTGGTGAAAAATCATTCTCATCCACTTTTCGTCTTATGTACTGCTTTCACAACTTTGTAAATCCCAGCCACGTGGCCCTTCATGCTTCTCTTCACATGGAAGAATCCCAACCATTTCACTCTCCCCTCACAAGGCAGTTGTCTGCTCATGCCAGTTGCTTTTCTCTGTATCTTTTCCAGCTCTGTCCTTCACAGTCACAGATGAAGCCCAGCCTCCACTCCCAAGGATGCCAAACCCTTCGTTGGCTCTTTTGACCTCTGTTACACATCAAAGTGGGAGCTTCAGAGAGTGGTCAACAATGACTCCAAGAGATCATTACTGAGCTGCAGCTGAAAAGTCTAAGCTCAGTAAACACTATTTAGACTATTTCCTCTAAGTCTATTATCATATGCCTTGTGAATCCTTCTCTTCCCCCTTCATTCCAGGGAATTCATGTAAATGTCTCAGTTATTCCTTATGGAAATCCCACATTTCTCTATCCCTATGTCTTATTTTCCTGTCCTAACAAAAATGTTTGTTTTCTGTTCTCATTCCCTCCAAAAGCAGGAGGAGGGAGGGGAAAGGAGAATTATGTGCCCCACATTCATGTGCCAGAGTTCCCTGCTTTATTACCCATACCACCAATGTTATCCCCACCCTGGAATTTCTGTACTTTCAGTTTGTTGGGAGCTAGTCCCCTTTTCAATCCAAATGCAGAATGAAGCATCAGTCATCTGGTTTTATTTTGTGCTTCTTCACTCTAACTCAAAATCTCTTGCCTTGAGCACACCTTTACACATATTAATCACACAATATTTTCTGTTACTCTGAAGAACTTCTCCCATTTGGACTACAGACTGATAGCTGGATTCTCTCTGTGCATGCCTCATGTGATTCTACACCCTGGTCTGCATCAAAAGCAGCATGGCCAGCAGATCAGGGGAGGTGATTTTGCCCCTCTACTTCACTCTGGTGAGGGCAGCACCTGGAGTACTGCATCCAGTTCTGGATGCAACATAAACAGTATGTGGATGCCTTGGACTGAATCCAGAGAAGTGCTACAAAGGGGATCAGAAGGCTGGAGTACTTCTTCTCTGAAGACAGGCTGAGAGTGTTGAGATTGTTCAGCCTGGAGAAGAAAAAGCTCTGGGGAGAATTTAGGGCAACCTGCCAGTACCTAAAAAAGAGCCCGCAAGAGTGTTGGAGAGGGTCTTTAAGGGGTAGGTAAGGAAGAGATTTTACTGAAAGAGAGTGAGGTCTAGATTAGATATTAGGAAGAAATTTTTCCTTCTGAGAGTGATGAGGCACTGGAACAAGCTGCCCAGAGAAACTGTGTGCATAGCCCATCTCTGAGAGTGTAGGAGAGGCCAGGCTGGAGGGAGCTTTGAGCAACCTGGAGTAGTTGAAGGTGTCCCTGCCCATGGCAGCTGGATTGAACTGGATGATCTTCTAGGTGCCTTCCAACTTATCCCATTCTATGATTCTATGATCAGTCTACAATACTCAAACATCCAAGTTGTATCCTTGAAAATAAGCTTTGTCCTGTAAGCAAAGGAATAAAAAAGAGGAATATTCTATCTACTGCACAGGAAGCCTGGGTACTCCACTATGTGGAAAAATTCCCTAGGACAATGAACTCAAAAGATAAGGATGCTAGAATGTACCTTTGAGCTATACAAGGAGACAGCAGAGAATCTGAATATTGCTGTCAAGGAGAAGGGTGAAAACAACACTGAGAGGAGACAGCTGGGAGGGCTGAGGTGAAAGTCTGAGAGCCAGAAGCAATCATTGGTATGTCAGAGCCTTAGCTCATCAGCAATATGGAATTATAGGGGATATATTTGAGAAATACACATTCACTAGAGCATCCTCAAGCAATATGAAGAGAGATTGATAAAGCGCTGTGCTTTGCGTGGAGTGCAAAGCTGCACATTTTCTGAGCAATGAGGAATTGGTCCCCTTCTGTCTCATGGGACACAGCAGATATTTAAATCTTTGCTGCTGCATAGGAACAAGATGCAGCTCTATGGATATTTCTGCTGAGCAAAACTTGAAGAAGAAAAGAACAGCTTTCAATATTCAGATGGGTGTCTACATCTAAATATAGTTCACTGGCTGGTACAGCAGATGCAGCCACCACTTACTTGCTAATGTCCAATTTGATAATCTGCATCTGGGTGATTATGGTCTTTTGAAAGCTGGAACTTGCTATTTTAGGCTTTATATGTATATATATGTGTGTATATACATATAAAAATTTCATGCAATTTACAACACTGTGGTTTGAGTGAGGAAAATCCATACATGTTTGTCTCTCGTTGTGAAAAGGAACTATATTTGATAAGTTCTAAAGAGATTCCTTATAAACAAAGAGAAGTGTGAGAGTTATAGTACAATTACCCATATATGATAGATACGAGCAGAATGATAATACAGACTGCAGAAAAACCCATGTTTTCTTTGCCAGTATTTTAAGATTTGTTCTCATGATGAAGAGTGTTCTGAACTCCCTAGACAGTAAGAATCCCCAGCTGGAAGCTACTCTCCTGAAACTCGGGACATCTTTCAGGCTCCTGATCTACCCAGATCTGTATGCTGGTAAAGGTGCAAACTGTTCCAGGAAATTCTCCAGAGGCTGCCTACTGCTCCTGCAGAGATCCAGATGCAGCCAGAAATACATTATCCCACTGTTATCCCAAATCTGAGTCTGCATTCAGAAGACTGCCTTCTCTATTTGCCCTGCTGTCTATCTCAAGATCAATAGTTTCAGCTGAAAGAATTACATAACTCCCCCCCTCACTTTGTACAGTTATGCCTCCTGCATAGCTTACAACTTTTTATAATACATGGTGTACTGGTGGCTGGACTAGAGAATATAGTGTGTCTCATGTCTTAGTAGTGCAGAGAATGAGGAGAATTGGTGAACATGTGTAGTGGGCTGACCCTGGCTGGATGCCAGGCACCCACTAAAGCCACTCTCTCTCACTCCCCTCAGCAGCTAGACAAGGAAGATATATATATATATATATATATATATATATATAGGGGTTCATGGATTAAGGACTGGGAGAGATCCCTTATCAAATACCATCATGGGGAGAACAGGCTCGAGTTAGAGACATTAATTGAATTTATTGCTAACAAAATCAGAGCAGGATAATGACAAGTAAAATAAAACCTTGAAAACATATTCCCCTCACGCCTTCCTAGATCTACCTCATCCCCCAGTGGCTCAAGGAGGCAGGGAAAGGAGTTTATGGTCAGTTCATCACCTGAGGCTTCTCCTGCTGCTCAGGGAGAAGAGGGGTGTCCCTTTTACAGGAGGCAGTTCTCCATGAACCTCTCCAAAGTGAGTCCATGTCAGGAGCAGCAGCTCTGTGTGAACAGCTGCAGGGTGAGTCCCTCCCATGGGCAGCTGTGCTCCCAGCGCTGCTGCAGTGTGGGTCACCCTGCCATGGGTGCAGCCCTCCAAGGACAGCTGCTCCAGCCTGGGGCAGGGCCCTCTCTCCACTGGCTCTTCCACAGGGCCACAGCCTCCTCCAGGCACCCACAGCTCCAGTGTGGGTCTCATCCACACGTGAGGGGGGATTTCTGCATCCCTTTGGACCTCAACAGGCTGCAGGGCACAGTTGCCTCACCGTGGTCTGCAGAGGAATCTCAGCTTCCATAAGACTGGAGCACCTTCTTTCCCTCCTTCTCCATTGACCTTGGTCTGCAGAGTTGTTCCTCATATACTCTGCTCTGCTCTGGACACAATTACAGCTGCCAATCTTTGTTAAATGTCTTCCTAGATCTGTTATCACAGGGTAATTAGCAGCATTTCTAATTGGCCCAGCCGTGGCCAGTGGCACGGTGCATCTTTGGAGCCATCAGGGATGGGCTCAGTCGGACACGGAGGAAGCTGCCAGCTGCTTCCCACAGAAGCCACCCCTGCACCTCCCCACCTTCTGCATGCCCCCTCCCCCCACCTCCTGCATACGAAAGCTTGGCTTTAAAAACCCAACACAACCTGATTCACTCCCTATTTAATACTATAATCTTTGTGACGTCATCTTCTGTATCTCCAAGTACTGAGGTAGTTACCTACACAATCTTGTCTAATAATCTATGCCATTGTATGTCAGTCTGCAAGGGAAATTGCTTCCTTGCTCTCACTTTATTTGACAGCACTGACAAGTAACACTTCCTTTCCTGATTATACCCACCTACGTGTGATTGAGGGTTTTTTCTGCAGTAGTTTTTGCTGAAGGCTGTGTTAGACTTCCGATGAAGATAAACTTCAAGTGATCTCTCATGTCTACTGAAATAAATGAAATATTTTTAATGTGGTCTTGAGTGTACATTATGTCATCAGAATAGCAGATTATCATGATGCAGAGGTTGTCTGATATTTTTTCTTAGCAGTAGTTAAGTATTTTTTAAAGATGCCTTTTTGTGTGTGTGTGTATGTGTGTGTGTGTGTGTGCAATAGCCATTTTCTGTATCCATAAAAGCAGAATTCAGTAATGCCTCTGAACTTCTGCTAGGGGAATATAATTTTAGACTCTGTAGTATCTATATAAATCTAAAACAATGTGGTGCTATTACGTTTATTCTTGTCGGTCTTTTAGGAAGGTAGAGAATGATAAGCCACGGCTAAAAAACCCCATCAGAAATTCCCATTCACAAATACTTAGGCGGCTTTCAATTTCAACAGCTCTCAGTTTTGAAACACAGCAGTGTCAGTGAGAGGTGATCATGTAATTTCTGTTGCCGCATAGATCTTCCAGCCTAGCAAATTATATTTAGGAGGGCTGTTCTTCACGCTTTTCGCCTCGGACCTGCCACATTCTCATCTGACTGCTCTGAGCTTCATGGGAGATCTCCCGAGCGTTTGTCACTCCCCAAGCCTCGTCCGCATAAGCTAACGCCTCGGAGCAGGATGGAGACGTCTCCAGAGAAACGCCGCATGAAAACGTCGCTCGGCATCCTCTCCCTCACTAAGTAGAACTCATTTCTGAAGCCGCTGCTTCACGGGGTAGCCTGGCCCTGAGATAAATGGCCCGGCCCGAGATACGCTCCCGGCCCCGAGGTAAATGGCCCGGCCCCGAGGTACGCTCCCGGCCCAGCGCTGGGGTGAAGGGGGCAGAGCCCGGCAGCCGCCCCGCCGGACGCTCCCAGAGCCCTCCCTGCGCACCCCTGAGCGCTCCGGCGGCCGCAGCCGAGCGCACCGCAGCTCTCCCGCCGCAAAGGCGCGGGCATCGCGGGCAGCGCGGGCTGCCGGCAGCGCCCCGCTCGCAGAGCCTCTCCTCCGCCGGCTCCGCGGTGAGAGCCCCGCGGCAGCGCAGGCCCCGGCTGCAGAGCCTCCGCTCCGGCTCCGGGGGAAGCGCCGTGCGGCGGGAGGAGGCGCCCCTGGCCCGGGGCTGCGGGGAGCGCGGCGGCCGCCGCCCCTTTAAGCTCCAGCTGTTCCTTTCTGCGGCGCCTATTTTTAGCGCGTCCTCTTGGTAGCATCCAGCTCTGCCCCCTCTCTCTCCGCGCTCCCCCGTCCCCCCGGTGGTAGGTTCCGCACGGCGGGGGGACTGAGCATGTCCGAACGCGCTCGGCAGCGGCCGCCGCGCCGGGGCTGCGCTCGCTCGCAGCGCGGGAAGGAGGGCGCGGGTGCCGCCGCCGCCGCCCGCAAGTAAGTTTGTCCGCGGGCGCGGTGCCGGCGCGGGCGGCGGGCGAGGGGCGGCAGCCGCCGCCTTGGTGCCGCAGGGGCGGCCCGGGGCAGGGGTTCGGCTCCGGGCTTCGGCGCCCCCCGCCCCTGGAAGCTGGCGCCAGGCGGGATGCGCGGCGGGACCGGCTGCACCTGTGCGCCTCGGTGCGCGCCTCGGGGCGGCCGCAACTTCCCCGCTGCCCGCCCCCGGGTCAACGGCTCGCGGCCTGGCCCGGCTCGGCTCGGCTCGGCCAGGCGGGTCCGCGCCGCACGGGTCGGCGGAGGCAGAGCGCGTCTGTCCCCTCGGTGCGTGTGCGGACGGGGACGGCCCGAGCGCGGCGCGGTGCGCTCCGAGAGCGGTGCGGTGCGCTCCGAGCGCGGTGCGCGGCTGCGAGCGGCATCGGGAGAGGCGGGCGGCTGCGCTGGCCCCGCGGAGAGGGCGCGATGCGAAAATACCGAGAGAGTGTCGGCGCAGGCAGTGCGCCCTAAGTCAGCGAGGCTGCGGTGCTCAAAGGAGTTTCTAATTTAACAGATGATGCCGCAGGAAAGAAGCAGTTTGCGGAGAGAAACTGTAAGGACACAGGTTTTTCGCTCTCTCGCGTGATAATTTATTCTAGTTGTTCTTTCAGTTTAGAAGAGGTACCGTGTTTTAACTTATCGTCAGTAACCAACAAATACCGAAGTATGCCCCGAGATTTTTGCCTCTGAAAATGGTTTTTTTATATTAATTTTAAAAATGCTTGGTTTGTTGTTCAGTTCACCTGTAAATGCCTTTAACGCTACGTCTTCCTAGTACTAGTGAATATAAAGATTTTCACTTAACGTTGAAAGCGGCATGGTTTAGGTAGTTTCTTTCCCTGTGCTCTAAACCGAGGAAAGGTTTCAGAAGCTGCTTCCCTATTCAAAGGAAGTTTTTTGATGTTTGCAAAGTTGTATTAAGATAGTTTTCTAATTAAAATCATAATAGGGGAAGGGGAATTTGGGGCGCTTAGCGTGTCACTGGTGGAAGAATTGGGCTGAGGGCCAGTAAGATGTTCTTGGTGGACAGCCTGTTTTAATTTTTATTTGGCTATGTCTGTAGGTGTTGTCAGTCTAATGACCCGACTTTTAACATTTTTAAGCCATGCTTATCTTTGCACAATGACTTAGATTTGGTGTAGTACTCAGACATGAATATTCATATAAGCTTAAATGTCTGTATGCTAAGCCTCTTCAGAATTTAGGTGCCTTTAAAAATAGTTA
Source organism: Melospiza georgiana (assembly GCF_028018845.1). Taxonomy (NCBI): domain Eukaryota; kingdom Metazoa; phylum Chordata; class Aves; order Passeriformes; family Passerellidae; genus Melospiza; species Melospiza georgiana. The sequence continues at coordinate 128,886,117 of NC_080430.1, read as the reverse complement.
CAGACGCAGAAGATGCCATTGCTACTGTGTATATACTTGAGTCTGTTAATTAGCTTTATGCAGCGGAGACGGGAAGGCTGCTGGATTCCGTACCTCTGCAACTCTTCAACTTTTCCCTTCTCCCAAATGAAACTCCCTCGCCTCCGCCCGCCGAGGCAGCGCTCCCGGAGAGTAACAATTGATCCGTGGGTTTCTGAAAGCCAGTTTGCATGATTTGGCTCTAGTTTGTGCACAAATAAACTGCTGTCCTGTCAGTTCCATTTTTAAGAGTATGCATTAATGGGGGAAAATGGAATTCTTGAGTTGATGCTTTTTGCCTTCTGTAAAAGACCACAGGAAGATGCAGCAAGAAAGAACTGCCTGTGTTGACAGCATAGTGATAAATAAGAAGGGAAATTCTTGTGCATGGCAACCTGCCGTTTTTCTCATGTGATTAGATTTTATCTGAAATAATACCCTGTATTTTAAAGAATAAATTTATTTAAAATATGAGAAGTCGTCAAAGTTGGAACTTTAAAAATGCCTTTCCTTATGTTGCTGGAGTAATAATTTGTTTAATTATTTGGATTGTATTTTACTGTTAGGATGTTTTAGTACTATTTATTTTAGTTCCAGAGCTCATACATATTGATAGAATTATTTCAGCATCCTAACCAGATAAGGATTCTTTGATAGTCAAGCAATTGCTAATAGAGCATATAAGGATATCCTTAAAATATTTGCTGTGAATTATAATTCCTGTGCAGTCTCAGTTGATTATGTTTTCTTGTCCAGGTTTGAGCCCAACTAGTGGAGATGAGAAAATTGTTACAGTAACAGTGGGTTACATATTAGTTGTTTGAGAATGTCTAGTTAGCACCTGCAGTGTTTGCGCAGCTATGTTTCCCTTTAAGCAGAAAAAAAAAAAAAAAGGTAACTAATCTTCTTTCACAGTGCATATCTTTCTTTCTGTTAAGACTTTAAGATTTTTTCTCCACTGCTTGCTTAATCTAAAGAAATATCTTCCATGGGTTTGTTTGTTTATAAAAGTGTGTCATCTTGCATTGTAGGAAATATACATACTCCTCCTGGATTTGGGGGAATAACAGAACTATTAAAAGAAATGTGAAACCACTTTTTTTTAGTTGAATTTCACTTAAAAACTATACCCCCCTTGGTCCTCCCCCCCCCCCCCCCCCCACATCCCCAAACCCTGATAATAATGACTTTTTTTTTTTTTCTTTTTTTTTTTTTTTTTAATAGGGACGTGATGATTATTTAAGTCTGGTAGCAGAAGGCAGTAGTCTAGGATTGTCAGCACTAATGATCATTTGTTAATTCACAAGTGCTCAAAGAGCATTTGTTTTTGTTGATGAGCTACTGTGACTTACTTCTTCACCCTTCCGTGAGTTGCTGTTGTTTCTTAAGTTACTGTAGCAAAAAACATTAAACTGTGCATACTATTGAAACATATGGGAGGTGCCAACCTCACAGAAGCAAACAGTTGCTGCTGGCGAGCCTGGTCGGGTGTCAGATTAGCACGAGATTGTTTCATGATTGAGGATGGCTTAGCTCGGGAGATACTGATACTTTTGTTTAGTGAAGCCGTTTACCTGAACGTGGGATATGGCTTCCTTGTTCCTTGCAGCAGATATTTGTTAAATAGGGGGTCTCTGGTGTGTGAGCTGTTGCCATCAGAGGCAGAAGGAGCATTTTGAAATAGGCAAAGAATTGTGAGTTTTGAAGTCCATGGGGAATACCCTCAGGTGTTCAAACAGACATTGCTCTCTTAATATCATCAGGGGTGTTTTGTGCCTGGGCCAGATGCTTGTGTGGCTCCTGCAGCAGTGAGCTGTAAATTACCCTGCTATTCCAGCATCTGCTCCAACGAGATTTACTGAAGATTAGATAGAGATACAGAGAAGGTAGCTCCTGGATATCTAATGATGTGTCATACACTTTAAGACAGGAAGTTATTTGATCTGCAGGTTAAAATCTTTCAGATGGATCAGAGGCCCCTGTTGCAGGAAAACCTTATCTGTGGCTGCAGCAGTTCAAGTAGTGAGTTCCTCCTGAACATAAAGCTGCTGCTTGTATCTCTCAACTACACATTGAAGCAAGTGATGACCTCCTGCTTTCTTACATTACTCTGGCAAAACAGGGATCTAAGACATATTCAATTTGTTGTTGTTGTTGTTGTTATTCTACTGCCTACTAATAGGGTGAAATGAGAGAGAGAAGTAGGAGGGAAATCATAAACCTGTGTCAGTCTTCCATCCATGTTCCACAGATATTATACTGCAAGCTAATTGGAGGTTTGTTTCCCTAACTCTTAAATGTCATGAGGACCATGAGTCCCACTTTGTTACTCCTCAGGAACACACTTATTATCTTTGATGATTGAGAAATCATGAAAGAAGAGGTGTGTTTGACATGGGAGGAAAGGGAAGACAGAGAGAACAGCTACGAGCTGGATGTGTGTTATAGAGGAGTTCTCAGCAGAGCATGAACACAGAGCAAAAACACTGCCTGTCACAAAGACAAGGATTGGACTTTCTCTGGGGCCAATGTGTAATGTCTTGCCCATATAGCACAAGGATGGTAACAGGAGGGGGGAAAATGGGATTGTATGAGTTCCTCCATTAACAACTTGAGAATATGAAAGGCGTATCAGTCTTTTTTTTTATTCTGGAGCTGGTTGTTTTCAGGCCTAGAGTGATAATCTAAATCAATTTATGTATTTCTGGTGAGCTTTTATTCTTTATCCCAAATCCTTATGATTTGGGTCCTATTCATTATCCTCCTCCACCCCCAGGTGTAATAGTGGGTCAACTTTGGTAGCCTGACTGATTTGAAAAGGAGAGTTAAACTTAACATTTTTGAAGGAATGAGGAGATTTCCCCAGTACAACTGTGGGCATTGTAAAACTTGAAGGGACCTTGAGGGACGAAATGACTTGATGAGACTTACCACTTAGAAAAAAAATATTTTTAATTTAATGTTTTGGAGTAAATCCCTCTCAACACTTGTGTGTCCATTGTGCACTTTCCAGTTATTAATTAGCCCAAGGTTTTGCTATTATAAACTAAATTTTAGGCTAGTGTGGTTTTTATTCAACTTCCAGCTATCAGGTCTGGCTATTTGCCTGTTCAAAGAGCTACATACTGTCCAATTTTTTAATAGGAAAATCTGTATCAATTGATGAAGGCCTCTTAATAAGACTGAGTTCATCAAATCTTTTGCTCTTTATGTATTTTCACTTCTGTTTTCTTTTTGTGTCTGGTCAGTTAGACTGTTTTCTGTCTCTTGGAAGCTGTGCACCTACTGTGCCTGGATGAAAATGCTTTTCCTAACGTGTAGTAACTTTGCACACAAATTAAATGGTAAGGGCAAGATAAAGTCAGGACCCTAATAGGAAGGAGAGACTGTAAAGAAAGCTCTGATGGTGAAGTAGGTACAGGTTGTCTTATCCTTTGCTGGGAAAATCTATCAGTGGTCAACAATGAAAGATGAATGAAAGGAATTTTGAACACTAAGCAGAGCTTAACAGACCTTAGCAAAAGCAAGACCATTTCTGTGGAAGATGGGAACTTTGTTAGGCTGGGAATGGGAGCCTTAGTTGTGCAAGATCCAATGCTGCAGTTTACACATCATTCAGTCATCAGTGACCAAAGACTGACACTTTGGATCAGCCTGGGACATGCACCCTTTGCATCCCTGTGAAGAACAGTTGACATATTTGCAATCATGGATGTAAAATATTTCTTACTGACCGTGTAAAACAAAGCTGTAGCAGTTCTGTCTCAAACCTGGGATGACTCTGGAAATATTACCTGCTGAAAGTCTTTGTTCAGTTGATACCATTTGTATCCACTTCTGTTCTAGAAGGCATTGTCACAGCCATCAGGATAGATTACTAGAATCCATCCTGTCTATCTTCAGTGGGTGATCTCAACCACCCAAGCACCAAATTTGGAGAAAAAATATGCAAAATGAACACATAGCATGGCTACTTAAATAATATGCTTTTTCTTTCCAGACATTATATATACAATTCTCATTCATTTCACTGTGAACCTAATTTGTGGGAACAGAAAAGAATTGTCTGCCTCCTGTGTTCCTTCATATAAAATGCTTTTGGGACACATAGACATGAAACAAATTTTATAGGTAAAACATAGTTCAACTGAAGTACTTGCATAGGTAAATAGAATCCAGAAATCTTTACATAAGCTTATATATGACATGCATACAAAGATAAGACTTTGATACTGTAGTCAGAACTGTGTTTTTCCCCAGAGCATAACACAACCAGATTCCATGAAGATACTTCCTAAAATAATTGTAAGTACATTATTAGCTATTCCTAATCTAACCATAGCTATATAAAACCTTAGTAATAAATAATATTTCATAAATATTAGAGAGCACACTAAAAGTGTTAGTATTTATAGTCACTGTAGTGCAACTAGATTCACTTGCAAGTCTTCTTTATACTTCCTTTCTGATTTTAAATTATTAATACTGTTCTATTTCAGAAATTGATATTTGTATACTGTTGATGTAAATCCAATCTATTCAGTCATGTGTTTGACAGTTGAATTCCAAGTGGTCTTATGCATTTTGTTGCACAAAAAAGCCAGGGCGTCCATGTTGTTTATGAAAGGAAATTCCAAGGTGATTGATCAATTAATATTACATCTTTTGTAGCTTCTGGAAAGAGAGACTGTAACAGTTTTTAAATCCCCTTTAAAAAAGGAAGCAACTCTTATCCAGGACTGTAAGAAGCAATTGCAAGACAAAAGGATGCAATGGGAAGCAAAATGTTTTTTTCTTCTGGCTTTAATTCTCTATTGGGATCTTATTGTTAGTGTCTTTGGGTTTTTAGAAATTTTCTCTGGGATTACTTTTATTTTTTGGTTTTTTTTTCATTTTTTCCTGGAGTGACTATAAACATTAACTGTGGTGAAATATTATAGCCATAGGAATAATGCTAACTCATTAGTAGTCAATCTCACTTCTACATGAAAGCTCAATTCCCTTGTTGTACTTTCTGCTTGAATAGTTTTCAAAGAACCACTCTAATTTTATTTGTGGACTTAAACTACTGATAGAATTCCCACTCATACCTTCTGTTGCCATTCCTATATCACCATGGCAAAAATAAATTGTGTCTTTCTTGCATGCAGTTTCCATATGCCAGAAAGGATGATAGTAGCAGGAATTGGCTGGTCCATGTGGAATGCTTGACTGTGAAACTCTTTCTGTATGCAAACTGTCATACCTCCTTTTTCTTTTTTCTTCCTTTTTTTTCACTGAGGTCTGCCTCACCTGAAATCCTACATACCTGAGTTTGTGCTCCACTGAGAAGTTTTATCTGAAGAAATGAGAAAATTAGACACCTCTAAAATGGGAACAGTTGAATAGCTAAGTGTAAGAAATTGTAAGGAATGTTTAGAGGTGGCATTAACTGAAGTGGCAGTAACATCTGTACAATGAAGATAGCACAGCATAGCATAATGTGAAAAGATAAGTTCATTAATGTTGGTGAAATACTCTGATGCTGTAGTGATGATCATCTTGGAGAGGCTCACGAGGAAATTGATACTTCTGGCATCCTAGCAGAGCTTAACTAGAGTTCCCTAAGGCTATAGACTGAACAGCTCTGGTCAGACTAGACACCAAATACCTTCTCTGCTTACTCAGTAAATGGTGCTGTCTGAGTGTTGTGGAAACAAGTGCAGTGAAGACATAGCTGAAAATCGTGTAAAGCTGTTAATCTCTCCTTTTGGAGAAGATTGTTTAGACTCTTGGTGACCTGTGGTTCTTAACTGTGTTGCAAATAGCAGCCACGGTATGAGGTGTTGGTTCCTACTGAAGTCCCCATCAAACTACAACCAACTTTCTGAACTGGGGGAGAAAAGCTCCTTGTGCTGATGATGTGACTGTGAAAGAAGAGATCTGTGTAACTCTGCATAGTCATTAGTGAGGGTAAGTGAATACAGACAGCAGCAAATAAGGCAGAATTAAGATACAAATGGTCCTGATTTTGGTAAATGTGATAATTTTCCTTACACTCCATAAAGGAAATGTCATCAAAATCATGTTATATGTCTGCTGGAACTCTGGTACATGTGTACATCATATCCACCAGCACTAGCAGAGGTCTGCAAAGTGGTCAAACCCAGTGATGGAGGCAGTGATTGTTATTGCCCAGGTGGAGGAGCAGCATGGCTGGGTGGAGTTTGCAATGTTTGGAATGAAATGTAACCAGACATTGTAGGTAGGGACCTTAAAGATGATCTAGTTCCAACCCCCTGCCATAGGCACATCTCCCACTAGACCAGGCTGCCCAGTGCCCCATCCAGCCAAGCCTTGAGCACTGCCAGTGAATAGGGCAGCCACAGTTCCTGTGGGCAGTCTGTACCTGATGTTTTACTGGGACACAGGGGACAACAAATTCTCACTGCAGTTCTGTCACAAATGTTGCCGTAAGTGTTGCAGGAAGTTTTGAGCAAGGCTTAAATTATTCCTAGATACAAAGCTAGACCTTAATGAAGCTTTAAAGGGAAGGTATTGCAAATATAGTAATACTGAGAAACACCCAGAAGAGATACCCTCACCTTCCCATATGTAGTTTCCCCAAGTTCCTTTACCTTTTCTTTCCCCAGATTTCCAGGTCCTGTGAGTCAGTCAGGGTAAAACTGTAGCACAGGCAGAATGCAAACTTGTTACTGCCCTTCCCAGCATGCCCTCAGTCACTTCCAACCACTTCTATTTCACAGGTACACACCTGAAGGCAGAGATTTGGAAAGATTTTGTGGCACGGGCAGTAAAAATGAATTCTCCTAATGAATTTCTATGTCATCTTCTGTCACCTCCTTTGGGGAGCTTAAGATACCAGTGGTTGGAGCCCATGGTCTTTCTTCAACTGAAATAAAGGAAATCTTCTTGAGGAAATATGAAAATTGTCATTGATAGGGAGGAAATTGTTCCATCTCCATGATCTCTAAATTCCTGTAACTGCTAATTGCATCCTGTTTTCTACTTCCCCTTTGTAGTTATTTTAATTACAGCTCACTACAGTGAAAGTACCTGTTTGTTGCTGTATGAGTGTATCCAAAAGGAAGAAGAAGAAAAAGGTTATTTATTCTGCATTTTTAAAATACTCAGTCATTTTGTAGATCAGTTGTCTGGGTTTAGTTTTTGGAATGTATACCTCAATGTAAGTCAGTACATCTTTAGATAATAGGAGGATTTGGTTTTAATAACTTCCTCTGAGAAGCACAATAACTCAATTTTCCAAGGCTATGTAAATATTTTCCAAGTATATTAATTTACATTTGCCAAAATAAGCCAGTTTTATACCTGTGTGAGGGCAAAAGCAATGACCAATTTGCTTTAATATCCATGAATTAGGTTGTGTAATGTTAAATGGAGGTTGAAACACTGACACAGGTTGCCCAGAGAAGCTGTGGCTGCCCCATCCCTGGAAGTGTTCAAGGCAAGCCTGGATGAGGCTTTGAGCAACCTGCTCTAGTGAAAGGTGCCCTTGCCCATGGCAGGAGGATTGGGACCAGATGATCATTGAGGCCCCTTCCAACCTGAATCATTCTGTGATGATTATTAGAAGGATTTTAAAGAGTAGTCTGAAAAAAGTGGGAATAAGTTAATATAAATGGTGAGGCAGTGAAGCTGGTGTCAGCAGCTTGTGGTGTTCTAGGTGCTTGTACCTGACATTTTATACCTCAGTGCTTCAACAGTGGCACCATGCAAATTTCAGTGCATCCAGCATTCAGTTTCCATGCCAGGATTATATTACTCAAGTTTGTTTGGAGTTCTGGACTGTTGCAATTTTAAACCACTAGTGTTTTGTCATGTGTCTTTGTGTAGGAAGATTCCCATTTAATACAAATTGAACTGTGATAAATTAATGATTGTGACCAACTCTGAGCAGTAGGACATCTGAATCCTGCAAATGTCTTTATGTTAAAGTTACAAGCAGTGGGCTAATTTGAAAGACAATCTTATTACATCTTCCAGACTGTTCTTGGTGCATTGTTAATCATACCTCTTCACAGGTCAAGAAAGGTAAAACGATAGTATTTTCTCCAAAGAAAACAAGCTTATCATCCATTTCTTGATTGTGGATTAGAAATGCAACATTCTTCCTGAAGGACTTCAGAATATAACCTTGTAAGAGGCTTTCTCCAACAGACATCTATTGCATCCAAGAGAAGTTAGGAGAACACAGGCAAGACTTCATTCTGGTAAATCATCACAGCTAAAGCAAGATTACTGTCATTGTTCCCTAGTATGTCATGTTTAGAAAAAGTTTCTGTTCTTTGAAACAATAATTTTTTGTGTTACTTGTTTTGATATATTGTCTCAAGTAGGCTCTTGATGTTGAAGAGAACATAGTTGTATTGATGCATAAAATATATGTATCACTTTGGATGAAGGAAAGTTTTACTCTGTACAAATGAGCATTTGCATTTATACAATATCATTATGATTTAAGGTACTTGTAAGTGTGCATGACTTCTAATTATGAAAAACAACACTGAATCTGAGGCGACCATTTGGGTCAAAACTTTTCTTTGCCTATCCCAAATCATCTAGTCAGTCTGCCTGTGCATTCTTTGGCTTTTTTGAATCTTTAGTTATTATGGATACACTTTTAGTATTGCTAATTGGCTACACTAAGATTTCCTTTCTTAAAATAATGCTGATGCAGAAAAGTAGTTTCTGTGAGACCACTAGGGGAGTGTTTAAAGAATGGTTGCACTTTGGGAACCTAGTCTCATAAAATGACTTGAGAATGGCTGGTTAAAGGTGAGCTACAAGAACATTTAATTTCAACCTTAAATTAAGGTATTAACTAATAAAGCTTGTGACAGGAAATTACAGAAACAATGGCTTAGTCTCTATGAGTACTACTACATTGAAATTCATACCTAAACTTGTACTTTTTTCTTTCTTGCATGCTATCTGTATTTGGAAGTTCTAGTTCTGATCTTTCCTATCAACAGATGTTTCTGCTACGAATTTATGATCTAAACCAAATAAAACTGTACAGGGCAACAATAGTTCCTCAGTAAAACAAAGAAGCTTAACTCTTCTGTTAAAAAAACTATTTCATTAGGCTCTAGAGTCTAGGACAGGGACAGACTTTGACAAATTTTATTTTAACATATGGAAGAGCTGGATAATTTTCCCTTGAACACCTCTACAAATCAACAAGTAGTGAAAAATAGGTTTTCCCCATGTTTTAGTGGAGGGTCAGATAGTGTATTGCAAACAGCTTTGAGCCATGTGTGGAAAATATTCCTACCTTCTGTTCATCAATAGAGAAACAATGATGTTTATATAATTATTATAAATAACTCCATGTGTATTTTTTGTCTTCTTCTTTCTGGCTGCTTGGTGGAACTAAGCTGCCATGAACTGGATATGCATGCTACTAAAAGTATGAATTTTTAGTTTTTTCTTAATCAGCTTTAAAAGCACAGAAGGCATTTTCTGGTGCAACACCACTGATGTTATGACTTTTTTTGCATGTGAGTGGCACCTAAGTGTTGCTAACCCCAATGGACAGAATGGCTGCAAAACATATTGCTGTTGGTAATGTGGTCAGAAGAGAGAACTCATTCTGTGATATAAACACTTGAGTATTTTAATTGTAGTATAGATAGGAACAAATACCTCAGTTTTGTTCTTTGCTATGTCCAGCCTGACATGGTGAGAAAAATAATTTGCACAAGTTTTTTGTACAGTAGTATTTTGTGTAACTCTTTTGTTTCAAAAATTGCAAGTACCTCTACTGTGCTTGCCAGTAAAACAGCTTACATGAACAGAGCAAAACCCCCCTTCATTCTCTTCCAACTAATTTGATTCCTGCTAAAATCCTGTTTATGTTTGGAAAGGAATGACCTTGAAACATTGTAGTTCACAGTTCAAATGTTTTGGTAAATATTGGCTTATATACTGGGTGACCTGAATAAAAAGAATTAGTAGGCAGTAGAATCTTTTGTTGTTGAATTTCTCATTATCTTTTTGAGGTGTTCATTTTTTCATGTCCCTCTATTTGTTGTACGAAGGATAAATTTAGTATTGTGGAATCAATAATGACATTTCCCATTCCATGGTCATAGCTCTTATTTAATGCTTTCAGCACAGTCATTTTTATAGATGCTCTGCATAATGTATCAGCATGGGCCCGATTTTTGTCTGTGACTCAGAGAATGTTGTAATTATAATGGTGCAAGCAGCTCCATCTCTTACTTATGAGGCTATAGTCATGGTAGTGAGTTTTCTACATGAATGCAGAATTTGTAAGCCTGCACCAACATTAAATAAATAACCTCTGACAAGTGTTGAAGTTTTATTTCAATTATGTGCTAGTGTTTGGTTTCTGTCAGAGGGCTCTGTTGTTCTCCAGCACCCCCATTATGTGCATGCATTTGCAGTGAAGGGAAGGTAATTTGTGGCCTCCTGTTCTGCTGGGTAGTGGTGAAGCAATTTTGGTAAGAATATACATTGTCACTCTTGCTCCTCTTATTCCCTGAATCACTTTGCAAGTGCCACAGTTGAATATTGCTGGAAAAAGTGCCTAATGCAGACAGCCTGAAATTATGTGAAAACTGCTTGTAATAGCCTCAGTTTAATACCAGAAACAGAATAGAGGAAACTATGCACAAATATAGATAGCCTGAATCATCAGCTGCTGGTGGAAAACTCGTGTGTGCATCCAGTCAGGCAGAAAAAATACTGACTTCCACTCTAGTTCAACAAAGCCACATGAGTTTTTAAAACTCATAGGCATCGGCTTAGTTATTACAGTGTATCAATTTTACCTGAATTAAGAGAAAGGAAGCAGTGTGATTTTACATTAACAAGACGAACAAAGCTGAACTAACACCAGTGTCCAGTTCGACATTTGCAGGGCACAGGTGTCTGGATGTGCCCTTTTCCTGTGTGCTGCTGTACTTTTTGGGATGATGCAGTTCTCAGGTTATATGTGGACATCCCAGCTAAGAAGGGTAATAAGATAAGCCCCCTTTGGCTAAAAAAAGAACTGTGCTAAGCTTGAGGATGACGCACGTGTAGGCTTTCCTTTGGACTTCCACCTGGAACTGCAAGAATACATGAAAACCCTCTTCCTCCTCAGCTAACGAGATCTAGGGGAGTCCCATATTGGACACTTCCTGTTTTAATCTGCTGAGAGCAGCCTCCTAAAGCAGGCACATTTCTGACCTTTATTCAGTGATCTGTCAAAATGTTTGGTAGGTGATGTGTGATGTTCTTGCTCAACCCTGATTTCAATTCTACTATTGTAATCCTAAAAATCAGACTATTAAACAGTGGAATGAATGTCCATTGTCATTTTAGTAGCAGTTGAGCAAGAGCACTGTTATTATTGATCTCATTGCATATAGAGTTGAATCTAATAATAAGATATTATTTAACCTTTTTGATGGTTTTCATATTAATAATGACTTACAGAAAAGTTAGAACATTAAGAAGCAACTAGACATATGTTTCTGAGGAAAAAGAATGAAAAAATTAAAACCAATTCTAAGTTTTAATTAGAAAAAGATTGACTGTATAATAAGTTTTATTGCAAAGGCATAACTAGGTCCCATTTTCTTCTTCCGTAGTTGAAATGTCTCATGTGAGCATTTAAAAATCTTAAAACTCTGCAAATGGAGACTTGAACACCACGTGTTGGACACTACATTTCACTTCTGTCTTACTGATCTTAAGGCATTGTCAAAATTGACAAATAGACAATTGCAAATCCATCTTAAAATTGAAGTGCTTACCATTTGCGTGATATTTTCTCATGAGACTCCTCTGTCTGAGATCTGTCTTTTCAATTACCATTTGCTGTCACTCAGAACTTCTTGCACTTTAATATTATAATGCAAATACCTCTGAGTCTATCCAGGTTTATCAGTCCTTTTTCTGTTTCCATGCTGTTTTCAGTCCCAAGTAGATTTAAAGAAATGTCCTCAAACAACTTGATTGGTAAAGGTTCACAAAGCAATAGTAACAGTTCATAATTTCATGGTTCTCTGAAAACCCAAATAATTAGATTGTTTCTCTTTTGAATTTTTAGTGGAATTACAGCTTCATAAGACAGAATTTAGGGCTTCAACAGAACTTAATTGTCATGGCATAAATTATCTTCAAGATAAGAAAACTCTAGTAGTGGTAGTATTTGTAGTATTCCTAGTGATGAAAGCAAAACAAAGTGACTTAAGAGTGCATGTGGTGCTTGTGGCTCCTGTCTTATTCCTGTACATGTAATTGGCCAGAAAACAAAAGAAATATCACAATAAAATGTTCATTTAATTGGATCATTGTGAAGCATTTATGGAGGGAATAGTCTCTTCTGATGTTGCTAGATTGGTCTTGAGATCTTGTTTCTAATTAACAAAAAGAAGCCCAGTAGCGTCCTTTCATATCAGGAAGAAAACCAGGGAAAAATGTAGCATTGAGATAAGACAAAAAGGAAAAAAAAAAAGAGAAGTTCTTCAGCAGAATCTTGGAGACAATCTCATGAGTTGCAGTTTTTCATTTTAGATTTAATTTTCATTTGGAAACTGCTTAGGAAAAATAAAAATAAAATATAAGACAAGACTTTTTTTTGAAATAATGATCTCTTCTGTTCTTTAGCTACATTTGGCTGCTGCAAAATACAATAATTAGGTCATAGACATATAGCAGCAAATAAAAATGTAATAGTTTAAGTCTAATCATAGACAAAATCTGATACTCAGTATACTCTGTGAGTGGCTTGTCCTCTTTCTTCACAGTCTCATGGAAGTGTGTTCCTTCTGTAAAACCTTCCTATTTTCCACATTTTGCCCACCCCTCCTTGGGAAACTATGATTTCTTGCAGGGAAGCCTGCTAGGAGGTCCCTGTGGGAGCAGGTGTGGACCCAGAGCATGCTTCTGCCACCATCACTCGCCATCTGGGCTGCTTTATTCACTTGGAGTTCACATTCTCAAACATATGTACTGATATTTGTTCATTTCTATTTTCTCTCCTGTGTGAATTTGTGTATTCATAAACCTTCATGTCTTGAACAGTGATGGTTTGCATTCTCTAACCCAGGAGTAGACTAAGGGCTTAGAGCAATGGATATTTAGTTTATTAAAAAGCAGAATATGTAAACCAGCATTTTTCCTAAGTTCTGTGTGTGTTTAATATTGAGTCTTTAATGTCTATCATCTCCTGCACCCTTGATTTTATCTTAGTGAAAGGAAGGATGTCAGTTCTAAAAACTACATTTAGAGCTGTGACAAACAGCATTCACTGCAAAATGGGATTTCTGATGGAAGTAAATATGCTTCCAAACAGTAGTTCTGCTTCCCAAAAAGGCAGGCCCACTGTAATACCCCATGATGGGGTGACAGGGCAATCCAGGCAATCTGCTTGTCTCACTGTAATTTGCTACATATGCTTAGTCCTGAATGATTTAAAATTAACGTCTCCATAAACCTCCATAAGTGGGGTGTGTGCTCCACTAGATTTATGCATTTAAACATGGTGGTTCTGTTCCTTCATTGCTGAACAAAGAGTTTCTTAATTCTGCTTTGCATACATACATATGCTGAAGACCTTAGTTATTAATAAAATATAGTAACTATTTTTTCAACCTTCAGAAATCCGTTTAGGCAACAGATGAGATTACAGTTGATGTACCTGGATAGACAAGTTGTGATTCCTATATATCTTTTTGGAAATATTGTACACACTCTCTTGTGAGTTCAGGAAATAGGCAGCTCTTAGTGAAGTTTACAGTGTCAAAAACAGGGAGTGATTTGTATTCTTTGGGCTATGTTCTTTAGCTGTGTCAGGATGGTAAACAGAAACTCCATGTTAATCTGACTTAGTAAGGAGCTTTCAGGATGCAAGTTAGCAGATTTGTAATCTGCCTGTTTGTAAACAGATACTGTTTTTGACCTTGCTTGTTCTGGATGTGCTTCATCACTGTAGCTTCAGAAAAGCAGAACGCATTTTCCCCATTACCTAAATTGCACAAAAAAAAAAAAAAAAAAGGAAGCCAGAGCTTTCTGCCATAGATTTCTCAAATATCTGCATTATACCATGGCTGAAGGCCTAGTGCTGTTTTCATGTTCTTATGCAATGCTTTTAATCCTCAGTGATCAGCATCCTTTAAGAATTAGAGTGTCCAGTTTTTCATTCCCGTTATTTTTATGGGCTCACAGTACACATACACTTGTGCTGCTTAGAAACAACTGTGTGAAATAAATTGATTAATAACGAGCTGTATTTAAGTGTTCTGCTGCTGGGCCTGTTGTCTTTTTCTATTACTTTTTTTATTCTTGTTCTTATTAGGCAAAATAAATCATGCTTGTCATTTAGCTGGCTGAAAAAAGGTGAACACCGAATTCTTAAATTCTACCTCTTTCAAGTGCTGAGTGTTAATTGGGCTTCTCAGTAGAAACTGTCTTGAGAGGCAATGTGACTATATTATAATTGTGTGAAAGCAAAACATCTGCAAGACTTAAGGAACATCAAGTAGGTTTGTTTTCTAATAAGGTACTTGAGAAGGAATTAAAATTATTAAAAAGATATTACTGCTGTGACATGTAAAACAGTAATCCAGTGGCTTGTATCTTCCATTTCTCACACAGAAAGCAGAATTTCCTTAGTGGGAATCTCAGAGACATCTCATCCTTGGAAGTTTGCTTGCAGACCTTTATCTTTCTAAGATTAAGTGAACCAAAAAGCTGTCAGGTTGGGTAATACTGTGGAGATTTTATTGAGAAAATAGGACCAGATTTCACAAAGACTACATATTTTTGCATTTTCCTCAATCCAGTATATGCCATGTCAATCATATCTATTCTTGTGTCAGTGGTGCTTTAGTTTGGCAGTGGGGTGTTGGTATTCCTGTTGCCTTTTGTATGGCAAGTTAAGCCCCTGGATAGCTTTTCATGCTGCATACCCATTCAGAGTATCAGCACTTGATCCATGAATCCCAGCTGCAGAGTGAGAGTGTAGTGGTCACTCTGGATCTAACTACTGCCCTGTAGCAACTCATTGTCCTTTTACATGAGCTTTTTACCCCATGATTAAAAACGTCAAATCCAGAAACAAGTAGCTGGACAGTGTGAATTACTCAGAAGTGCTGGTTGCAGTCAATTTCCCCTGCTAACAGAGAAGTAATCAATTTACTCTTTCTTCTTTTTTAAACCCAAAAGTATACCTGAAGCTGACCAAGGAGCACATGGCTAATATCTTTATCGAAAGAACTTTTAATTGATTTATATTAATTGATTTGTGAAGTCTCCCAAAATCTTGCAGGAGCTGCTGTATTTCTTTATGCTTAGTGAACTCCTGCATCTTCCCAAAGTAAAAGAGTAGGATCTGATACTGGAGACTATTGCAGCACTGCAAAGATGGCATACAGCACATCATGTCCTGGCACATTGTATCCTGCAATCAGTGGGCAGATACTCTGTAAAGCAAAATTGAGTAACTCTATAGCAGACTGAAGCATCTGTCTCACCTGCTACCTGTCTTGGCTTCATGCCTCTTGCACCTGATATCAGAGTCACCTTGCATTGCTGGAAAAGCTGACAGGCTTCTGGAAGGTATTTGGGATCTTGACTTCACATGTTTTAGTCCTTCACTGAATCTCATTACTCTGTGTGGTAGAATGCCAACTGCTGCCGTTTTAATTCAAACTAAATAGCCCCCAAGTTCCTTGAGGTGAGTGGAGATACTTAGTTAGGAGCAAAGCTGTAAACAGTTTCAAAATCTCATTCAAGGAAATCTGGAAGAGACTTACTGAGAAACAGAAGAATGGCACACATTCACATGTGTGCACAAACACCCCTGTGCACAGCACCTTTGTCTCTAATGGAAAATTTGCAGTCAGTTGCAATTTGGCTTAACATGCTGTACTGTGGCCAGATATTCAGAGAAAGATTTTGGATCTGAATTACCCATTTTCCTGCATAAAATTATTGGCTGAAAACCTTTTTTTTTTTCTTTCTTTTTTTTTCAGCTAATTCTAATGACCATAACTGAATTCAATGGCTTTGGACTGAAAAAGAGTAGATTAGATAAAGAAGGAATGATTTTCTGTGAGGACAGTAAGGCATTAGAAGAGGTGGCCCAGAGAAGCAGTGGATGCCCTGTCAGTGGAAGGGTTCAAGGTCAAGTTGGATGTGGCTTTGAGCATCCTGGTCTAGTGGAAGGTGTGGCTGCCCATGGTCATGCCATGCCCATAGGTGGTCTGTTCAAGTCCTTTCCAGCACAAACCATTCTATGATTCTGTGACTCCACTTCAGCTTCTCCAGCCATTTTAAGTAAATAAAATATATTCAGTGGCAGTGATGATTGATCTGCCTATCTTATAAGGAACTATGAAGCAGTTTGTAGTATGTTAAAGACCTAAATGTTGGTTGCTTATATTCAGCTTCTGTTTTGGGAAAAAAGATGTCATAAATGGCAGAGTTAAGGAGAGAACTGCAGAAGAGAGGTAAGCAAGCAATGACCAAATAAAAACTGCACAATGGAAGGAAACTTATTTTGGTTTCCTGAACATGATACAGAATGAAAAATGTTTACCAGTGTTCTTGACTAAAAAGAGAACCAGGTCATTCTGCCTTTCTTCCCTTCCATTGCCACTGTAAACACTCCCTCCTAACAGACCCTTTCAAACAGTTTTGTGTTTTTAGGCATTATTTTGCACGTCATGATGCTACTACATGCTGCCTTCCCTACTGAGAAACTATTATAGCACACTGGACAATAAAGGCTGCCTGCTGTGATGAATGCTGGCTACCCAAGGGCAATGACATCCCTCCTGACTTCACTTCTGAGTTGCTGACTGTGCCTCCCAGCAGACCTATATGAGAGATCTAAAGAATAAACTGATCCTCAGTTTTTTTACTTAATCTTAGCTGGTGAAATAAATTTTTAAAAATCCTAAAGTGTTAAAAAAAGAAAAAACAGTTTATTGTTGTGTACAAAGTAACCAACTAACAAAATTCACTTTGTTAAAAGGAGGAGGAACTGCAAGTTAGCACAGATGTAGGAAAATGATTCTTAGTCTACTCTATACAACTTGGTGGCTTTATTTTTAATTTTTATTTTTTCTTAAGGCTTAAAAAAAATGTATTTTAACATCTGACTTGTGTATGGTTTCTCCAAGCTGTTTATAAATAAAGCTGATCAAGACTTCTTATTGATCAGATTTTGATTTCTTCTCTCAGACAAAATGAACCCAAGAATGCTGCATTTATCTGCTTGTAGGAATATTCTTTTCATGTATCTAGATAATTGCAGCAGTAGTTTTATCAGTTCTTGATGAATTTGGAATTTCAAAGTAAGAGTCAGTTTCCTTCTGTGTTTGTTATCTCATGCTTGATTTTTATTAATTTTACATTTAGCTTCTGATTTGGTTGGTATCTTGAAAAGTTTGTGATACAAACTGTAGCATTCTGATTATAAAGATTTGGAACAATCCTTTAATTTCTGTTACATTATTTAGCTTTCAGATCTTAGGGTCAATCCAATTATCCTTCAATGTTTTCCTGATCTTCAGTGATGATGTGCAATATTTTTGTTACAGCAAAGCTACACTAGGCATGTTTCTCTCTAACAGGTTGTTCCTAATTCTTTCAGAACCTACTGTGCAGCAGACCTATTTGATTCCTCAGGGTGCAAAGGCAACCAGGATGACCTATTCATTGCTTGTGTCTTACCCCCAAACCTGTAATTAAGTCTGACTTTATTGAAGCTGTGGACTCTTACAGGGTAGTGACATGGACATGCAAGCTGTTGTCCAAACAGAACATCCCAATATCTAGAGCCTGGAAAAAGCATTGCCTTCCAAAGATTCTTAAACAGTTGTGATAAATTTTGACTTAGAATAACATGCCAGGAAAGAGATGCAAGAACAGTTTCACTTGCACACACTGCAGTGTCTCAATTTTTTAATTGGGTGTGCCAGGATTTGCACTGTGCCAGCAGGTTGTCTGGTTTGCTGGCTTGCTGAAGGCTATGGCATCTCTTCAACTGGGATTTCCTGGGCTCAGCTCCCACTGTGGCATTTTTGCACTTTTTTAGGAGATACTCTCAATGGAGTCTTTTAAAGCTATTCCAATAGTTGCATGTGACTCACTCCAGGAGATTTTACCCCAAAACCATTAGCCTGACCTGTGTTCTTAATCAGCTGTAATCAGTTTCCCATATTATCCAAAATGCTTATTCTGGTTGCAAAATCCTGTAATACCTACATTACCCTTGACAAGGATGATTTTCAGTTCTTCCAGTAGCCATCTTTTGGAGTGCCAGGGCTGTGCCAGGGCCAACAGCTAGGCCAGTCTTACCTCTTGTGATACTGTCTCCCTAAAATCATCCTGGAATAAAAGGTTGAAGAGCCTGTGTTTGAAGGTAGTTTGGCAGTCAGGAAGCTGGTCTTCATTATAATGAAGTGATATCTGAGCAGCCCTCTCTCAAACCCTGCAGAACAGCCACCTGTGTTTGGCATACCTGGAAGCCAGAGGGGCTGTCATCTGAGGTGCTGATGGGGAAATCATCAGCACTTGAGAAAATGTAACCCTGAGAGTGATGTCTCCCAGAAAAGTTGTAAAAGTTATAATGTGGTGGTGTTATAAACTTCTTGTAGCAATAGGAATACCATTATTGGTGAATGGATGCAGTAATTTAAACTGCAGAACAGGCAGAAGTGTTTATATTAAAGATTATATTAAAGTGTTTATATTAATTCCCATGTTCAACCTTTTGCTGGGAGGAGTTACATACCATGCAAAATTTTCTTGGAATATAGTTTCAAATGTCAAATTAAATATCTTATTTTTTATTAATAAACTATTTGATGTGAGTAGCCTTGTGGGCTGTTCATTCCAACAGCCTATGTGGTCTGAGAGATGTTTTTTTATACTTGAAGGGATCATATTAATATTCAGCTTTAACTCTTGCTGTCTGTTCTGCTACCTTCCTAATCATAAATTTAACTTTCCAAATGGTAGATTTTGAACCTAGGACAAAATTACACTGGGCACAAGTATAAATCATGTGAGGAGTGGCTGGAGAGCTGCCCTGCAGAAGGGAATCTGGGGCTGCTGGATCTGGGGCAGCCCGGCAGTGGGAGCCAGCTGTGTGCCCTGGCAGCCCAGAGGGCAAAATGCATCCAGGGCATCAAACACAGCAGCAGCACCAGCTGGGCTAAAGAGGGGATTATCCCACTTTATTTGGTGTTGATGTGACCTCATCTTGAGCACTGAGCACAGTTCTGTACCCCACCATTTAAGGAGGACATGCAGGTGCTTGAATGTGGCCAGAGGAGGACAACAGAGCTGGTGAAGGGGCTGGAAGTCACCATCCTGTCAGGAATGGCTGAGCACTTTGGGATAGGACTGGAGGGAATGGCCTGAAGTTGTGTCAGGGGAGGATTAGGTTAGATTAGGAAAAAGGTGGAAATCAGAGGTGGTTGGACACTGGAACAGGGTCCCCAGGGAAGTGGTCACAGCACCAGCCTGACAGAGTTCAAGCAGAGTTTGGACAGTGCTCTCAGGCACGTGGTGTGACTTTTGGGGTGTCCTGTGCAGGTCCAGGAGTTGGACTCAATGAACCTTGTGGGTCCCTTCCAACTGAACGTGTTCTATGATTCTGTGGTCTGTTCCTTGTACCTGTGGCTATAAAGCTGCTAGAGAAAGATGTCTGTGACACAGATGCCTATTCAGAGATGCGGCAAATTCGTAGCAGCTCAGCGCAGTGCAACACACTTCTTTAGTTGTTTTTCTGGTCAAAGGCTCCATTGCTGTTGCAGAATATGAGATTCTGGTAGTCTAGATCTGACTTTTTTCCTTTTTTTTTTTTTTTTGGCAGGGGAGGGCAGTAGATGAAGTCATTTGAAAGCTGCAAGAGTAAGACAAATGGAGACATGTCAAGAAAATTCAGAAATATCTTGCATTTTAGTGCAATTCAGATAAGACATTTCTTATCTGAAGATGTAAGGGATGGAAAAATAATTTTAATCTATTCTTTGAATTGGTTTGTTCTTACCAGCTCTTGGCCTGGGGACAGCAGAGGTTAACAGCAGTGCAATATTTCCTGTACTTCTACATGACAGTGAGCAGGGTGATGGTGGTGAAATATGCTGTACTTGGACTACTTGCTCTAGCTTTAGTTTCAATGGTATTTTGGCCCCACAGATGATTGATGGACTCAATATTTTATTTCTTTTATTTATTAGTCAAACCTGAACTCCTATGAGCTTAATGGTTTCCACACTAAGATATATAGGAAGCTGGCTGAAGCAATCACATTAATAAATTCTTTTTGAGAAGTGTGGTATATTGCTGAGTTAGAAGAATTTGCAGATATTAGACAGGGAATGATTAGCTCTATAGGAACACTGGGAAAAAGTCCTGAGAGAAGTACAGTAAACTGAATGTCAGTTACTGATATATGCTGATGAGGAAGAAGAAAAATATCAAAATGGAAGGTAGACCCAGCATCTCCATATGAAAGAATAGTAAATAATTTCTATTTTACTCAGTTTGCATTGAATACCATCTCCAGTTTTGGGTATCTACAGTTTAAAATGTGAATAAGGGTGATCAGAAACCTAAAAAAAAAAAATGATGTCTAGTAAAAAATTAATTTTACACGAATGTTTTGTGTAAGAAAACCCCCAAACCACTGGGGACACATGGGAAAAGTGCTTAAATATGTGAAGTGCTTTTGTGAGAAAGAGTAAAGGATTGTTCTCTGTGTCTGCTGGGAAAGTAACAAATAACAAGCTTGAGTTGTGGCAAAGAATTCTGGTTTTGAAAACTACTCTGTAGGGAGTTATGTGTTCTGTGGGGTTGGTGGTTGGAGACAGGGACCACACCCCCCTCAGATCCCTGTGACAGCAGAGAGCTTTACTGTTCAAACTGACTTTATGCAGGGGGTTTGAAGCACCCTGATCTGCTGCTGGTTGGTGTGACCCCCACCCAGCCCAGCTCCCTGAGCAGTCTGCAGCTTGGGATGGAATGTGAGTGGTGAAGTCTTGTGGAGATTTGAATCCAGCCTATCCCTGCTCATCTCAGGACTTGTTTCACCTCTAGGCTGGCTGAGGTTGAAGGTCTGATATGACCAAATTTATTTGGCAGCTACAAGCCAGCTGCAACTGATACAGGGAACAAATATCAAATGTTTAGAATCACAAAGGATCTCAGGTTGTACAGTCTCCATCCTTTGAGGTTTTTAACAAGAGGTTCTAGTTAGGCCAATATATATTAGAAATGGCTTAAATACATAATATTTTGCTTTGGACAAAGATTAAACAAGAAGCAGTCTCCTGCTAACATTTAACTGTTTAGCACTCTTCAGTGTTCGTTAAATTTCTGACACTAATGTGATCCACTTATTGTTTGTTCTACCAAATAGAGCCTTAAATGTTGAGCATGTTCTTTGTTGAGCACATCATTGGCTGATTTCAGTTTTGGGGTGCTCCTGGGTTTTTCCTCTATTTTTTTGCTGACTTTGTAACATAAATAAATGTGTCTTCTAAGAATAGTGTTTTCTGTGAAAGTTCATTTTGTAACTTCTGCTTGGAAAGAAAAACAGTGGAACTTGGTCTGTTGATCTTTAGGAGTGCAAAGTAAGAACTGTGGCTGCAGCCAGTGTTTTTCAGGGTGCTACTGAGAGAAATTAGTGATGAATTACCTTTAAGGGCCACAGCCACACGTGAGCCTTTTGTGTTACGATAAATCCACCTGAGCTACAGCTGTGCTTGGTTGGATGAAAGCTGTGAAAGCTGCATAGTGCCAACAAGTGGAATGCTTTAGTTATTTACCAAACTGAAAGGGTATGATTTGGTATAAAGGACCTCTTTACTCGTTCTTACAGATCTGGCCCAAAATTTTGTCTATAGCTGCAGCACTCTTGGATCTGATTCTAGCTGAGAACTTCACTGTACAGCTTTCATGTTCAAAAGGAGCAGAAGTAGAAAGCAGCAAAACTGGATGTATATAATTTGGGAAAGGAATATAAGATACTGTAAATATTTTATATTGTCATTTCTGTGTCTGTTACTTTCAAAACATAGCATGACAACCATTAATGTCATTAAGTGAATGGCAGTGAGACAACCACAGTGATTATGAATGAAAGGGATATTTTGGTGTTGGTAACGTAGGAATAAATAGATAAACTTGGCAGCTGATTAGGAGAGACAGTAAGTGAACTGAGAAGAGCTTTATTTAATACAGTTAGGAAAACCTGCGTTATCAAATCTTGAGGTATAGTCTTTAACCATCTAGTGACTAAGCACAAATGCTCTTCACATTGTATTGAATAAATGTCATTCTTTTTATTATCTTCTTTTTGAATAACAAGCTAAACAAAATGAAAGTGTTTGAGTGTCTACTTAATAAGAAATTGATATATTGAAATCACTATTTCTGTTTTGTTAAGTGACATCTTTAATTTAGATATAAGTAATTACCACTGGAGCTGTAGTTAAAATGAAAATCATTATCATAGCATTAGTTTAAAAGTCAAAATTTGAAGAACAGAATCTATGTATTCCTAAGATGAATCTACTACTGTTGTTGTCTCTAGCTTCTGTAATTAGGTACAAAAACCCCCTGTTATGCCTCTTTTTATGATAATAGGCTAATAAACTCATGTACTTGACATATTCTTTTTTATTTATCTGAGTTGTACTCACTCTAGTCTCTTGAATTAGTTCAGATAAATACAGCCAAAGCCTATCTATCCTCCAGAAGTTTCTAGCTTTGGTTTGGCTGACTAGAGACTCAGGTCTGTACAGTTCTGTTCCCTGCTGCTGATCACATGTAGCTGACATTATTTTATTCTGAGGAGAGAGGATGTTAATCTGTTGAAAAATACAATGCTTGTGAAATACTGGATTAGCCTACAGTGCCACTACATGTCATAATAGAGCAAAAGAGTACAGAAAAGAGCAGCTCATCAGCTTTGGTCCCAGGAATTGTCTTATCTCTACATCTTTATTTATGTGGAATTACTTATGATCTCTGCAGTCCTCCCTCTGCTGCTGTAAATTATATAACTGTGTTATATTTTGTCTGCAGCATATGGAAATCTGATACATTTTCCCAAACGGCTTGTAATCAGACAGAAGTAAAACCGGGTTTACATGGCAAGGATTTGGTAGTGGGGAAGTTGCAGGGGTGGCTTCCCTGAGGTGACATTGGGAGCCATCCCAATGTGTCACAGGGCTAGCTCCAGATTTTCCAAGGTGAACCTGCTGCTGCTCAAAGCTGAGCACATCAGTGATGCTGGTGGGGCCTTTGTCATAACTGTTATAAGAAAGGGTGAAAAAACCTGTGGGGCAGCTGGGAGAGAGGAGGGAGGGGGAAAAGAGGGGAACAACTCTGTAGACACCAAGCTGAAGAAGGAGGGGGAGGAGGTGGATTGGGTGTTATAGCAGAGACTCCTTGCAGCCTGTGGAGAGGAGCAGAAGGAGGTAAGCTGCCCTTCCTCAGCCCATGGGGAGCCATGGTGGGGCAGACATCCACTCTCATCCACTCTGCAGCCAGTGGAGAGCCTGGGCCACAGCAATGCAAGCTCTGAAGGAGGCAGCAGCCCACGGAGAGGAGCCCACGCTGGCACAGGTCTGCTGGCACAGGTCACCCCTGGAAAGGACCCACCTTGGAGCTGTTCATGAAGGGCTGGTTCCTGTGGGAGGAACCCCACACTGGAGCAGGAGCAGCTGAGATGAAGCGTTTTGGGGTGACCACAACCCCTATTCCTCATCCCCCTGAGCTGCCTGAGAGGGGAGATAGAAGTCAAGAGTAAAGTTGAGCCAGGAAAGAAGGGAGGGTGGGAGAAACTTTATCAAGCTTTATAAATCTTTGTAAATAAAGAAAAATAATGAAAACCTGATCAGTCCTGGCTATTGCCTGTGAGTCTTTTCTGTATTCATGCCGTTTTCTCCACATCCACTGCTTAATTAATAATAAATAATTGATAGTCCAGCAATTCTGCCTAGAGAAGGACAAGCAGTTTTAGCAGTCTTACACCCTCCCCCCATTTTAGATTTCCAAGGAACTTAGATTTTAAGACCATCTAAAAGATGTAGACAAATGTACCTTTATCCTGAAATCTTAGGAAAGGAAGTTCTATGTGCTACCATGAAGGTGAAGCAGGGTAAAATACCCAGGGCAAATATTTTTTTTCTGTCTTTTTCTCCAATTTAAAAATCAATACATTTCTTTAGCATGCCCACAGAGATCATGCAAAGAAATTATTTCCTATTACAGTAGTTAGGGTTTGTCTTGAATTGCCTACAGGCAGAATTGGATGATCTAACAGGGGATGAGTGATAGAGCACAGCTACACCACCACATTGAATATATTGTGTGGATTTAGAGACAGAAGCTACACTTGCTGTTTCTTTCAAGCAGAAAACAGTCTGTTATCCTGTCATTGTATTTGTACCAGCATGTTTTAATGATCCCAGCTTCAACCATCATTTCACATCCCCTTCTCTGTTTTCCCTTCTTCATACCTAGACTTATAGCATCACAGGAAAACTCAGTTTGGAAGGGACCTCTGAAGGGTTCTAGCCCATCCTCCTGCTCAGAGCAAGGTCAGCTCTGAGGTCAGTCCAGGTTGTTCAGAGCTTTATTCAGATGAGTTTTGAGACACTCAAATGAGTGAGGCTGCAGAACCTCTCTGGGCCATGAGGCTCAGTGCTCACCTGAGCTTGCTCCAGTTTATCAAGTGTCCTTGTTGTATCAAGGGCAGGCTGCAGAACTGGATGCAGTATTTCAGGAAGGGTCTGATGACTTTTTAATAAAGCAGTATGATCCCTCCCCTCTGTCTGCTGGCCCTGTTCCTGCTAATAAAGTCTGGAATGCTGTTTACCATCTCTCTGCCTGAACATGCTGCTGACTCATGCTCAATTTGCTGCCCTTCCAGCCAGGCAGTGCCCAGCCTATGCCATTGCAAGAGTTTCTCTCTTCCTAAATACAGGACTTTGTATCTGTCCTTGCTGAATTTCATGAGCTCCCTGTCAGTTCATGCCTCTAGCCTGTCCAACTCTCCCTGGGTGGCAGCCTTGTCCTGAGCTTAAGCTGAGCCAAGGGAAATATAGATTGGATATTAGGGAAAAGTTTTTTATGGAAAGAGTGATAAAGTTCTGGACTGGCCTGCCTGGGGAGGTGGTGGAGTCACCATCCCTGGATGTGTTCAAAAAAAGTCTGAATGTGACACTGAGTGCCATGGTCTAGTTGAGGTGTTTGGGCTGGGTTGGCCTCAGTGGTCTTGAAGGTGTCATCCAAGGTAGGGATTCTGAGCATATCAACTGATCTCCCCTAATCTGAGGCCATCTGCAAACTGGATGGTTGTGCATTCCGTTGCCTCCTCCAGGTCTTTGATAAAAATCCTATTGTGTAATTCTATATGAATATCCTTTGCCATACTTTTTGCTCTAATGCAATTGTTTCTTAGCTGAAAATAGTTTTATTCTTGATCCGTGTGCTCAGATGTGCATGGCTTTAAGCAGTCAGTGTGAATCTCTGTAAATTATGCTTAAATCTGGTGCAAATGAAAAAGTTCACTGAGATTTTGTGCCAGTTTTAGTAGCCTCTTTAAGACATTTTAGAAATCAGTATTGCTGTTAAGTCATAGCTTTCAGAATTTATTTCCAAGTAGATGAATGATATTTCACATCTGGTTCCACGCGAGGTGACTGCAGGAAAGTGAGGGTGGTTTTCCAAGGCTGTTATGCCACTTTGCTCTGAGGATAGTTCCTTCCACCAGAGAGGGAGTAGATTCAGCTGAAAGGCAGCAGTTGACACAGTTCCCCTCAATAAGCCAGAGAAATGCTGTGGGAAATATTTCTGTGCAAAACCAAAAACTTCCAATGCAAATGAAAAAAGTCCAAATCTTGAATTAATGTTTCATTTAATATATTGTGTTACTGTATCAGTTGTATGAGTCTTTTTTATTTTTTTATTTTTTTCCCCCCAAAAAGAGTAGCTGTGCCTGAAGGAAAAGGAAGTTGAAGAGGCCAGCAAAGCTTCTGCTGAGATAGGTAGCAGTGCTGGGTTAATGGTAGAGCTTGACCTCAAAGGGTTTTTCCAACCTAAACAATTCAGTGATTCTGTATCCAACACCTTCCTCTTCCTACTTCTGCAGCAGTCACCTTAAGGGGAAGGGAACCTGCTTCAGCTACTCATCAATTTTATACCTGTTGGTTTCCCTCAAATAGCTTGTCCTGTTTCCTGAGACCTTATGTCAATCCTTAATGTTTTTATTTATATCCTAAAAGAGACACAAAGCATCAGAGCCCTTCAGTTAAAGTGCTTGCAAACATAAAGGCAGTCCTGCCTACTAATATAAGATGCTTGTGAATGATGTTCTTCACTGGAAATGGAAAAGATCATCAAATGATTGAATAAATTTGGCTTAAAATTTTCTGTGTCAAAGTTCCACTGTTGCTCACGGGGTCATAAGCAACGGCCATTTTTAAATATCGGAGCTGGACTTCTAGGTCACAGTTTAAATACCTCTGAAAATTGGATTCTGGAGCGTGAATCTTGTTATTTCTAAGAGAAATTGAATGCCTGATTCAGATCTTTTAGCACATTTACACAGTTAGGGTCCATGTTGTATAATCAGCTGTCTGAATGGCTGCACTGGGGCAGAGGCTGAGTTGCAATCCTTAATCTGATCATGTTTCATCTCTGAGCTGCATATCTGACAGTATAGGCATAGCTTCTGATTAGCCTGACAATCAAAAATAGGGAGCTGGAGTGTGACTTCTCAGAACATGCTGGGAATGTGTATGCCCCAAAACCATTGATTTTCAGTTGGAGTGGACACTTGGCCTACTTAAAGCTTTCAGAAATTCCCAATCAAGACAAATAACTGGAAGCAGGCATTTGTTATGCTCTCAGTGTAGAGGGACTGGTGTTAGTAAGTGTCAGGGAGAATAATTGCATGGGAAGGAAAATGTACTTCAGGCTGATGATACTTGTGCTTCTTGCCCAGCTGCAAGGCTGTGATTCTGGAACAAGAGAGTATGGAAAGGAAGAAGGAGGTTCCCTTCAACTTATTGCAGCTGTACAAGTTAAGGAGACACACTAAAATAAACAAAAAAAAAAAAAAAAAACAAAACAAACAAAAAAAAAAAAAAAAAAAAAAAAAAAAAAACAAAAACCAAAAACCCCTGCACAAACCAAAAGAGAAAATGCTTTAAGAGCAGCTGGTAAATTGAGACAAAAATGTCATTGCCTCAACCCATAATGAAATACAGTGCTGTGAAAATGCTGCTTCCTCATCTGGAAGTAACAAACCATTTCACCTGGTGTCATTTTATCTGATCTGACATGGAGACGTGAAGTCCCCCAGAGCATCTTACAAATTTAGAAGGGAGTTTGTAGACAAAAATTCTCCTGTCAGTCAAGATCATGTAATCACAGCTTCTTCCTGATGGACAAAACATTTGTATTTAGATATCCCATTTACATTTAACAAATCAACTAAACTGGGATAGAATTTCTGCATTTGTAAGCTATTTTTGCTTTAAACTGAACATTTGAGAGAAGGGCAGAAAGGTTGCACTGGCATCAATATTATGCAAGGTGAGGGCAGTGGGGGTGTGCAGTGGCCATCACCAGGGAGCTGAACCAGGGCTGGGAGCTGCTGCATTCTCCTGGGAAGGACCTGGTGGCAGAAGCTTCATCTGGAGGGGCTGGCACCCGCCTGCACTTTCCAGGTGCTGTTTAGCTGCTCCTTAGGCAATGGTGGACCAGAGTGCTGTGAACGGGTGCTGCAAAAGCAGCTTGATTTGAGGAGCTGGGAGGATGCAGGGCTTCCAGAGCATGGCCTGGGCTTTTCATAGTTGCTCTTCCCAGTTTGTGCAGCATTTTGAGTCTCTGCTTTCAGTTCTGCTGGGAGCTGCTTCTGGCTGCTCTGGGAATGGCTGAATCCTGCTTTGGGAGGGTGAAGCTGCTGGGGAGCAGCAGCGTCAGCCTTGTCCCAGCTGTTAGCAGAGCAGACACACAGTATCTCTGCTCACACTTGCCTGCAGTGGTGTGGAGGGGGTGCAGGGGTGGCCTCAGCACCCCAGAGGGCCGGTTCCCTCTCACAGACTGGTGCCAAAGCCCTTTGCCTGGTGGAGCCCCCACATCAAGGGGGGCTACTGCTGGTCTGTGTGGGGCTGCAGGGCTCCAGGGGCCGCTCCTGGGGACCCACACACTGACTTGCCTGGGGAAGGAGCTGCTGGGGGGCAGTGCTGCCACTGAGGGGGACCTGGGCAGGCTGAAGAAATGAGCTGGCAGGAATCTTACAAGAATATTCAGCAAAAGCATGTGCAAGGTTTTTCCAGGGGGATGGAACCACCTTGTGTAAAATGATGGGCTGGGGATGAAGTGCCTGGGAGGCAGTGGTACAGAAAGGGATCTGAGGGGCCTGGAGAACTGCAATTTGCATGAGAACCAGCAGGGAGCCCTTACAGCAAGGAAACTCTCCTGCTTCCCTCGGCTGCATGGGCAAAAGCTTATCCAGCAGGTCAGGGGAAGGTCCTTGCCTTCTGCTTGGTATTTGTGAGACTGACTGTGGAGCACTATGTCCAGTTTTGGGCTCCCCAGAACAAGAAGGATGTCAGCTTATGGACACCAAATGAGCTGGCCAGGGGACTGTAGCAATGGCATTCAACAGAAGGCTGAGAGAGCTGAATCAGCTGAGGGTCAGAAATGGCAAGAGACCACCTCAGTATTGACAACAAGTACCTGAGTGAAGGGTGTAGAGGAGATTGAGCTAGATTTGTCTTGGAGGTATGATAAGAGGCAGCAGACACATGATATATAAGAGTATATATGATATATAAAAGTATATGATGAGAGGCAGTAGACACGGGGTGTAATATGGAAAAGTCTGATTAGATGTTACAAAATATATTTTTACCATGGTGGTGATGAGGTACAGGAACTGGTTTCCAGAAGAGGTTGTGGACATGTTGAAGACCCAAGCTGACTCACCTCTGAGCAAAATGATCCAATTATACTTGCTTTGAGCTGAAGGCTGGACTAGGCACCTAATTATTCTAATATTCTGTAATCTCATATTTTTTTGGAAAAGTTGGAATTTGTCTTTGTAATAGTAATAAATAGTAATAGTAACAACAACAATAATAATAATGATGATATTTCCTGAGGTCTGTATTAAGTAGACCCACACCAGGAAATTTCTTATTTATAAAAATATTTTCTTTCTGGAAAAATTAATCATTTACATTCAACAAACTGAGCACCAAAACACAGTTAAGATATAAATTTATATAGCTTTGTTCAGACTGGAAATTCAGAAAGACCTGTTTAGCTGCTTTAAAGCACATACATTTCGCTTGGTCACATGAATTTCACTGTAAGAAGCAAGGACTTTTAGATGTTGCACTATCATATAATATTATGCCTAACTCTTGTTGAGTAACTGCTCTAATAATGTCAGGTTTAAGCCCTACTAGGAGGATTTAGTCTTAGGGTTTTTTTAACTTTTATCTTGTGTTTCTTAGCCTTTGCATACTTTTGCTAGCTTATTTTTTTCTGTAAAATTGCCAGGTATTCTCTGAAGTTTCACTGGAAGATGTTTACTATGTATATTTATTTTTCAGGATATTAAAATCAAGGTTCTGAGTTTCTTGATTTAAAAATATCTCTTTTTCTTCTCATCCAGGTCAATATAAGCAGCCTGTGCAGAGCACTGCATTCATAAATGTGAAACAAGCCCGCACCATCATGTTTGGCACTAAGAGGTCAGTTTCCACCATTTTTGTTATGCTTTTCATCTCAAAAAAACAAAATAGTATGGCTGTTGTGACTAATCTGAAATTTTTTACATTTTCTAAAAATATTTTTGTACAAAACACATCAGCTAGATATGTTACTTTTTCTATTATAATGGTGAGGTTTTCTTTGCTGTAAAGCTCTGGTCTACTTTGTCAGGTACGTGCCATGCAGGCCAGTTAGCCTAAATGGCAAAGAGAATCCCCAAGGCAAGAATGCCAAATGTATAATGTGTAAGAATGCCACTGTACTAGTGCTGGAGGACATCCCTCCTGCTTTCTAGTATGGAAAATACCACCAGGACAGCAAAGCACAAGTCTAAGATAGGTTCTTTTCTTTCATTTTAGGGAGCCTGTACTGATATGAGGTAGTGTCCATCTATTACTGTCTTTGATTTAATGTCATACCCTAAATGTCTCCAAAAAATCAACAGTTTTGAGTCCATGTGTCTTTGATAAGCATCAGGTAACCTGTATCTGTCATCAGCCAGTGTGCCCCTGCTCCCCCCAGCCACAGGAGCCCTGATAGCACCCTGAGACACCTGGTCAGGGTATCAGCTACTGCACCTCTGGGTCTCCTGCAGGGCAGTGAGATTTCCCTGTGTAACAGAGATGCTATAGACCACTCCCCACGTTGAGAACTCCCTGGTTTTTGGGGTTTTAGTAGAGGCTAGTGAAAGGCTTCAGCACTTGTGCCCCAGTTGCACGGCGGCCCAGTGAAATCTTTGCCCTGTGCAGCAGCAGAGCTCCTTTAATCTGGCACCTGGAGAAACACCTCACTCTTCTGAATTGTTGTGAACGGGGAGGCTGCCTTGCCCTTAAGGGGCACATTTGAAGAAGCATCTTGCATGTCTGCAGGAGTGAGAGGTGGCAAATGATAAGAAAAATCTGCTTGTTTTTCTGGAGCTCCCGCTTGGGTTGCAGGAGGTTTCGGAGTGAGCTGCAGCCCTGTTGGGCTCCCCAGCCCCTGCGCTCCCGCTCACACGGCCACGAATTCATCTTTGTGTTTGGCTGAAGGGGGACTGGCAGCCAGCTCCAGACTGATACCTTGTATACAAGATGCATATGTAATACATTTTTAGGGTATCTCTCCAGGAAAATGAAACTTTGTGTTTTTAGATAAGGACAGAATCCGTTGTTTTGTCAGTGTGATGGGTATGAGATAACTGCTGAAGAGGGTACAGTAACAATCAAACACTTCCCATTTGAGGATTTCTGCTTTTAATTAATTGTCTTTGCAGAATATTAGCACTCAAGTAAATCAAAGGCATTGTACTAAGTGACATAATTTATTGTATTACATTGTATTTAGGTGGGCTAGTTATTTTTTCCAGTGTGTAGTTTAACCCGTTATGAACTCTCTATGGCCTGACCTAAACTTTTTTTCCCTCCTAGGATCACCTCTTTATCTTAGTGTTATAAAGAAATGGCAAAATTAAGAATTTTTTGATTAGTAGGCTTGAAATTTTATTTTTTTATCTTTTTCTTCACAAATTTAATCTTGATTACTATGCAAATGAAAATTCCTCATAAAGAATATTACAAATAATGTGAAATTCTCTTCCATATCTACAAACAAGGTTTTATGAAAAAAAGTGCATTTGGGGAGCAGAAGCTCTTTGTTTCTCTGCTGTACCATGTTCTGCTATGCCTCACTTTATGCAGATTCTCAGTTTGCAATAAATAAAAGGAGGAAAAGAGTCACAGTAGACCTCCATAACAGTAGCCTTCTATGTGTAGATGAGGACATTGCAATTACAAGTATTCTTGAGATTGGTACCATGTTTTAGTTAGGCAGTGATTGAATACTTGTCAGATATTCTGTTCTAACTATTGCAGTATGTTTTGAACTTAATTTTAATAGAGAACCATTTATTGTGATCAAGAAAATCTTGAGGTTCTGTTGATTATTTTTAAAGGCTGTAAATGCCTATAAATAAACTGCCTCTGTTGACAGTTTTTGAAATCTTAGTTTGATACATTAGTTCTTTTCCTAAAAAGAAATATTATATTCATTTGGAGATACAATGAAGAACAAATGTATTTTTCTGGAGGAAAGGATAACTTAAGATTTATTTTCTTGCAAAATTTGGTTTTAATTCATTCTAATAGTACATTACTAATTATAATCTCCATGACACTTTTCATGAAATTGCATAACTTTGACTCAAAAATAGAGTTATCTCCTGTCACCAGATCTATGGAAGTTGTCAGGTGTATATTGTATCTCAACTGCTTTTTCATTGAAAATTTTCTCTTAATTTTGCATATAAAGTTAATTTTTAGGGGATAATCCCTGTTGGATGGGCTGGTAAAAGTGACTCTCCAATCACAATAGCTTTGAAAAATTTTGTATGTGAGGCAGATATTTCTCAGCTGCTTTATAAGAGACTGTTGCTAATGGGAACTGACAAAGCTAACAAAGAGGTGAATTCCTCTTAATTTCAGCTTAATTTGAGAGCTGATGCCATGATTTTAAATGCTGAACTGTTGTTCTCTGTGTTGTTATTGTGTTCTCTTCTCACCCATTGCTCTATTGTGCTATTTTTTTCTCCAATTAATTTAATCTGCAATAAACACCAGCATTGAAATAGCAGAGGTCAGTACATATTCCAATGAGTTCCTGTGTGTTGTATTATTCATGTTTTATACTTACTGCCATCTTTCAAGAGCAATTGCTGATACCATTCTCCTCAAGTGGAACACAAAAGTATTTAAATAACTTTAGGGAAGGGATTTTTACTTTGTGGGAACCAGCCTTATGTATGGAAGAAGCACAGCAAAGAGAGGCCCCAAATCAGTGCATCCCCAGGATCTGCAAGGTCGGTCTTGTTGGAACCCTAGATACTAAGAATTTTAAACTTTCTGTGCTGAAAGGCACAGAGCCACAAGAGAACACTGAATTTGACCTAAGACTGTAGAGAAGGCTCCCAAAATTGATTAATAACACTGGGATTATGGGTGTGTAATTAATTAGAAGTGTGATGTCACAGAGTGAAAACACTTAGATTTAAGATTTTAGTAGGTAGTAATATATGAGAGCCAAGGTAGAAGGTCTGACTGTCTGCCTACCACTGTTATCATGATGTTTAGGGCTGTTGTATTTGCAGGGAGACCCGTGGCAGAGAGGAATGATGAATCTGACTCCATGTTCTCAAAAGGCTAATTTATTATTTTATGATACTTTATTGTATTGAAGAATACTATACTATACTATACTGAAGAATATATATAAGAATGTATATATACTGAAGAATACAGAAAGGATAGTTATACCATGCTAAGAAGATACTACTGAAAACTCATTACTCTTTCCAGAGTCTCAACACAGCTTGGCCCTGATTGGCCAATGAGTGAAAAAAACTCACACCAGAATCCAGTGAAACAATCAGCTGTGGGTAAACAATCTCCAAACACATTCCACATGTGAGCACATCACAGGAGAAGCAAATGAGATAAGAATTGTTTTGCTTTTTCTTGGAGGCTTCTCAGGAGAAAAATCTGGGGCAAAGAGATTTTTCCAGAGAATGTGGATGCCACACAGGGATATTCTTATCTGCAGTTATTTATGTTCTGTAGTTTGGAAACCTCAGGTTGTATAGCTCATTTAAACTGTCCATGCAACTGGAGAGTATTTCTCCTGCTTGGCTCACTCAGCTTTCTTTTCCTTCTCTAGCCTAGATTGGAGTACTTCAAAAGATAGCCTAAGTGACAAATCCAGCCCTCAGAGCCAAGCCATTTGGTCCCTAAATGAGTTTAGCAGATTGAAGGAAGCAATTGTGAGAAGCAGGATGTGAGGAGTACGAGGACATTTGCTGAAGTGTGCCTGTGATAGTGCTCTGTTCCAGGAGCTGCATCCATTTGTGCCTTCGTTAAGAGCCTTGCACATGGTATATGTTCTAGTTAGTCTTGCAGAGAATACCACATTGGTCCTGTAAGTCCACTAGTCCTGAGGGTCCACTAGTACCTCTGGGTAGTTAGAAATTAGCTGCCACATCCAACTCTGTCTGTTTGCTGCAAGATGTATGGTGCCTCATTCTCCTCCTTTGGTTTGAGCCTCAGGAAGGTCCATAGGGCTGAGAGAGTGGCTCTTGTGTGATCTGCTGCCAGCACTTAGGCTGTTGAGGGCTAGTGTTACCAGGTTTAACTCAAGCTATTTTGGAGAAAGAAAAAAAAAAAAAAAAGAGGAAAGGACTCTGATTTCTAGGGACTTTGATTACCCTGATAAATCTCAGCATTTTAACTGTACTCTTTTTTGTGGAGAGCGTTTTATTTACATTTAGGATGTGATTCCAGCCTCAGGCACTGTGGCCAGGGCAGCTGGTAGCTTCTGCTGGGTGCTGATGGCTGGTTTGGTGCTTTGTGATGGCTGGCCAGGTCAGTCTTGGCCAGTGGTCCAAGAGTTTCATAACATAGCATTTGTTTCTGGAGGCAAATTGTTTTCTTTCCAAATTGTACTCCAGTCAGCCATCCTGGAAAGCTGCAGTCAATTTTCTTAGGCCAGGTCTGTCAGCAGCAATTTGAGTCCTGTGATAAATAGAAAACAAACCTCTCTTCCACTGTCTAATTATATTGCCATGTTTATAAATTAAGATAATAGTTAAGCTG
Organism: Melospiza georgiana; assembly: GCF_028018845.1. NCBI lineage: Eukaryota > Metazoa > Chordata > Aves > Passeriformes > Passerellidae > Melospiza > Melospiza georgiana. Next base: position 128,851,687 of record NC_080430.1, on the reverse strand, counting down.
GACAAATAGTATGATTGGTATAGGAGCATGATGAGATTTGGAAAGACATATCAGCTTTTTAGTCAATGACAATTACTGACTTTCTCATATCTAGTTTTGATTAGAAAGTTAAGGAAATAATGTTTATTTATGTTATAAACTCCTGATATGAACAGACTGTAGTGTTTTCAAGATTATTTTAAAGATAATATAAGCTTAATTTCTTCTTTTCTTATAGTTACAGGGAGACTGTGTTCACACAGGGTTTCTAAACTTCATGGTTTCAATTGCATTAGACCTGAACTATTGCTATGTTTGTCCTGATACCCCTGCCAGATTCTGAAGCATGGCAAATGGATGCCCACAAAGCCCTGTCCATTACTGAACACTAGGACCATATGCCAAAGTTTTTTCTTTGGGATTTGCAAGTGTACAAAAATAATTATCTGGTTTCACCCTAATTCTGGTGCTCACCATCCCCTTTCTTTTGCTTTTTAATTGGAAGTGACACTCTTTGAATGAAGCTATACCATATTTTGTGAATGTATTCTCAATTACAAATGAAATTAACTATTTTATTGCTAAACTTTGTTATGGTAGTGAACTGCAAAATAATATCTATTGGCATGGACTCTTTTTAAGTTCACTACCAAAATATGAACTTTTAATTTCTTGCACTGTTTCATTGCTTAGGGATCTGGAGGCTGACTAATGTAAAATGATAAGGCAGCTGTGACACGGATTTTATTCAACCAGAACAGATGCAGTCTAGAATACAGATGTACATGGGCAGCACAGAGTGTAACAGACACAGACAGGGGTACAGAGTGGGGAACAGAGCAGAACTTGACACTGTGTAAGCAGCAGCCAAAACACTGATGTGTTACCAACAGTCTTTTAATCACAAATTCAAAACACACCACCATATGGTCTGCTGTGAAGAAAATTAGCTGCATCCCAGCCCAACCCAGTGCAATGCAAAAACCCCAATCAGTGTTCATATGCTGAAGCTTAAGCTCCAATAGAATGATTGTATGTCTAATAAAAGATAAAAAATACATATTTTTAGTTTTACAATCCATCCAATAAAAATGTGACTTCCTACACACACAAAGTCACAAAATTTTTACACAATCATGAACAGCTTTAAAAAATTTCTTGAAGCAACGGCATCCCTAATAAGAAAAAGTGAATCAAATCCTGAATATATTGGATGTTTTAAGAAATGAAAGTATAAAATAAATTTAAGTCTGTTTAAACTTCTCTAAATGGTTAATGTGTTCTCAATTTTATTTTTACAGAATTCTATTTCACAGTAAGGCTCTACTTTGTCTTATGTAGAGCCTTTTAAAGGCATTTACATGAGCTAACTAAATAATTTGGCATGTATATTTTGTTAAAGTCATCTCTATTTCTACAACAACTTCATGCTGTAGGTCCAATACTCAGAAGTATTTAATTATCCTAATTGTGTTTATTTGCTATATCTTGGAGTTTCTTTAGAAGTGTCTGATCATTGCCTGCAGATTATTTAATTATAGGATTACACTTGCACTTCAGCTATAACCTTTAATACCACAAGTTCCTTCTTCAAATGGAAGAAGATTTCAAAGGCTGGCGCTTGAAAATACAAAAAGAGTCTTACATCTTAGTGACAGGATTGGGTTTTTTTTGTTTTCTTTGCAGTGGAATGAAAAGTGTTTATTTGTTTCTCAGTTGATCTCAGACAATAAATGTGTGAGCAAAACTGCAGACACCTTTCTTTTTGTGGTTCCAGATCCCTTATGCTTCAGAAGATTCAGGAGGCAGAGAATTTCTGAGCAAGACCTTAAGATATCCTGTGTACATGGCTTGGCTTTTTACTTTACAGGGATGTGTTTCCTGTTACACCCTGTTCACATTCCTGCAGAAGGGAAAACTGCTGCATTTCCATAATCAGTGGAATTCTTTTTGCTTCTATTCTAGAAGTCAGGATTTCACATGAATTTTCTAATAATGGTCTTTAGCAAGAGTATGCAGGATGAGGACAATGTTTTGTTTTTCTTTTTAAAAACTGCATTTGCAGGAAAAATATGCCAAGATATAAACTGAAGGTCAGTCTTGCTGAAAGATGAATTCAGTTGAAGGCACTCATGCCCCAATTCAGTCATTTCTGCAGGCACGGGAAAGCATGAAGAAATTTCCCAGGCAAGGATGAACTTTTCCTCATGCTCAGATTTCATGCTGAGCTTGGGCCTCAGTGCCCTGCAGATATCTCCTGTTAGTGGTATATATCTAGTCTTAGCAGAGCTGCTCCTGGTAGATTCTGCTGCAAAAATAGCTTAGTAACATTTCTCTGATTGTTAGGAAATGAAATCTGTAGATTAGAGAATTATTATTGCTGCTACATGTAAAACTTACTCTTAATTTGAAACCACTCTTGTTTAATTCCAACTTCAATGTGAAAAGCACCCATGTGACAATCAGCACTTAACAGAGCTAAGTGGCATCATCCAACTTCTGCTGCATTTTCATATGGAAGAATGGCTATACTGGTGGTCAGAAATACATTTTCTCTCAGGGTTAGCTTGCCAGATGCATCTCTGAAGCCTTCTGAAGCGGAACTGGTACCATATAATGAAAGCAGTTGCTGTGTCTTACAGACTTTTTCAGATGCTTCTGGCAATTGCATGAATTCTCAGATGTCTCCCTTTTTTTGGATGCTTTTTTAAATCCCTGTTTACAGGGACAACACTGTATCAGACTGAAAGGCTTTTCCCCCTCTTCTTTATTTCTTAACAAAAATCCCAATATCCTGATAAAAACCAGATCAGATTTCACAATGTGCTATGTCTGCATCCTGCTTGTATATGTACAAAATCCCCAGGTTAAGTTTTCAGCATGGTGAATAATGGATATCTGCACAAGTCCCATGCTTTGTTAATGGGATTTTTTTATGCTGCTCCCTGATACCTTTTTAAACACTCACACTGGTGATGTATTTTAATATGGTCTTACAGAAGACACTTTGGTAAAGTGTATTCTGATTCTGTATTCAGCAACATGAATCAGTCCCAGGGAACGGGCCCAGCTCACTGTCTGTGTCTGTGCTGTATTGCTGCAGACAGTGGTCATGGGCTGTTGGCTCCTTTTTTATGTGGCCATAAATTGCCTGTTTTGCTGACACTTTAAAGTAAATGAAGGATAGTATCAGCACTGCTGGCTTTCTGGCAGGAAGCCTAAGAGCAACTTGGTATACCTTGTGTGCCTAACTAATGCCACTTCAATGGAAGGTTTTAATTAAGTGCATGTCTCTGTGTGCAGAGAAGAAACCAAAGGCATTTGGTAAAAAGAAAGTGTATCTGCTCCAGAGTCACTGAGGAGAAATTTGGTGGGAGCACTAAATGGCTTTCAATTAATTGGAAAATATTTTCTTAAATATTATCAGAAAAGACAAAAAATCAGTCTGAAGGGAAGACTATAACATTATTCTGTAGATCTAACCCATTTGCCCCATACTTGTAAGATGTCATAGTAGTACAAGTTAGAGGAGTAGAAGTTGTAAAACTAATCTGATATGCTGGATTTTATCAAGATCCCTAATTGTAGTTATGAGAAGAACACTGGAAACTGGTTTATCTGGAGCCAATATTTTTGATTTGTCCTTTCTGTAGCAGTTTCTAATCTTGCAAACATCCAAAAATTCATTAATACAAGTAAAATTTTTATAGCAAATATTTTATAACCAGGTAGCCATATTAAAACTCTAGCTGTTGAAATTGAACTTATCACACGGGAATTTCATCCCAATTTCCTCATTCTCACAGTTACAGGAAAAAAAGTGCACTCAGTTCTCTTCAGACTGTCTAGAGGGATTGCTCTTTATGAAAAAGAGAAGGTCTAAGGAGCAGAGATAATTCATTTACCACTAGATATGGTCCATGATTTATTTTGGATAATGTTTGGCATATAATTTATTGTTCTATCTGCATTACAGCAAAGCTCAAAGCAGGCAACCTTTTTTTTTTGTGCAGGGCTTGTTACATCATACTGTATTTGCCTTAATCCCTATAATCTTTTTAAGGCTTCAATACAGAGTGCTTTCCACCCTTTTATCCATCTTTCAGCCAAGGTAGAAACCTGCTTTATTGCTCACTAAATATTTTTCCAGAAGAAATGAAGTTTTCTCAACACTCAGTCTGAAATTTTGCAACAAACTCTATGAGGAGCTAGAGATGACCACACAGTCTTAACTTTTGTCCCTGTTTGATCTTCCATCTCTGATGTAACTATGAGTTATTCTTTGCATTAAATAACCATAGTGAAAGAACAACACTTAAGCCTTGTCATGGCAAACTCGTTTGTTCCCCTGTATGACATATTAGATTAAAATAATATTCTTCTGTGTACTGTCAGATAAAAGCTTCCCCCATTCCCAAAGCCCTATTTTTTTTTGTTGTTTGTTTGTTTCTTAACGTGGACAAGGTTATTTTCTGTACACAGAACTATATGTCTGATTTCCTAATATTACAGAGATGTGACTCCTGGGACTGGAGTGTTGGAATGGAAGGATACATGCTCTGTAGGAAGGACAGGAAGGGAAGATGAGTAGGGGCATCACCCTTTATGTCAATGACCATGTCCATGTACAGCTGTACATGGAGCTCTGGGATGGATGAAGAGCTGGCCAATGGCTTGTGGGTCAGGACTATAGGCAGGGCAGGGACAGGTGACATTATAAGGTTTGCTACAGGCCACCCAACCAGGAAAACCTAGTGGATGAGGCCCTCTGAGATAGAGTAGCAGCCTCATATTCTTACAAGCCCTGGCTCTTATGGGGGGCCTCCACCACCCTGATATCTTCTGGAGGGAGAACTTAGCAGGGCATAAACAATTTAAGAGGTTCCTGGAAAGCATCCCTTCCTTCTCCAAGGGATAGAGGAGCCAGCAAGGAGGAGGGGAATGTGGAACCCAAGGGCAGCCTTGTCTCCAGTGGCCATGAAATGGTGGAGCTCAATACCCTTTAGGGCAGCAGGGTGAGTGCACAGCAATCTCACTGCCCTGGACTCCTGGAAAGCAGACCTTGTCCCTCTTGAAGCACTCCTCTTGGTAGAATACCATGGCATAAAGACTCATAGGGAAGAGGAAATAAAGAAAACTGCTTGATATTCAAAGATCACCTTCAAACTCAGCAGAGATGCAGCCTAACAAATAGGAAATCAGGCAAAAATGTTTGGAGGCTTCTGTGGATGAACAAGTAGCTTCTGGGTAAACTCAAACTCAGAAAAGAGTGTGCAAGCAAGGGCCCTTGTCTTAGGACAGATGCAGAGAAATTGTCTGGGCAATCAGGGGTCAAATGTGGAAAACTAAAACCCTGATAGAATCAAATCTAGTCAGGAACATCAAGGGCAACAAGAAAAGTTTCTATAGGAATGTGAGTAATAAAAGACAGGCTAGGGAAATTGTGGGCCCTCTCCAGAAGGAAATGAGAGAGATCTTGTTACCTGGGGTGTGGAGAAGGTTGAGGTATCCAATGCCTCTTTTGCCTCAGTCTTCACCAACAAGTGCTCCAGCCACAGTGCCCAAGTCACAGAAAGCAAAGGCGGGAACCAGGAGAATGAAGCACCACACACTGGAAGAGAAGATCAGGTTCAAGACTATATAAGGAACATGAAGATGCACAAGCCCATGGGACTTGATGAGATGCATCCATGGGACCTGAGGGAGTTCTCAGAGAAGTTTCTAAGCCACTATACATAATACTTGAGAAGTCATGGCAGTCTGGTGAAATTCTCACTGACTGGAAGGGGGGAAACTAACCCCTGGTTTTAAAAATGAAAAGAAATGGAGACCTGAGGAACTACAGGCCAGTCTGTCTCCCCTCTGTGCCTGGCAAGATCATGGAGCAGATCCTCCTAGTAACTGTGCTGAGGCACATGCAAAATAAGGATGTGCTGGTGATTGGCAACAGTTTCACTAAGAGCAAATCATGGCTGAAAAATTTGGTGGTATTCTATGATGGGGTTATAGTGTTGGAGGATAAGGGAAGGGCAACGGATTTCATCTACTGGGACTTGTGCCAAGCATCTGTCCCACACAGAATCACAGAATAATGAGGTTGGAAGAGACCTCTAAGATCACAGAGTCCAACCTATGCCCTAACACCTCAACTAGACTTTAGCGCCAAGTGCCATGTCCAGTCTTTTTTTAAACACGCCCAGAGATGGTGATTCTACCATCTCTCTGTGAAGAGCATTCCAGTACTTTATTATTCTTTCCGTGAAAAATTTCTTCCTAATATCCAACCTATGCCTTCCCTGATGTAGCTTGAGACTGTGTCCTCTGGCTCTGTCAGTTGCTGCCCAGTGGAAGAGACCGACCCCCACCTGCCTACAGCCTCCCTTCAGGAAGTTGTAGAGAGTGATAAGGTCACCATGGCATCCTCTGTCTCTAAAATGGAGAGCCATGGTTTTGATGGATGCACCACTCAGTGGATAAGGACATGGATGGTTGTTAAACTCAAAAAGTTGCTGTCGAGAGCTGGATATCCATGTGCAGAGCAGTGACAAGTGACATTTTGCTGGGGTCAGCATTGGACTGCTGCTGTTTAACAGCTTTGTTGAGGACATGGGCAGGGGGATTGAACCTGGCAGGCACCCTTGGCAAGTTTGGCAATCACACCAAGCTCTGTGGTGTGGATGACATACTGGAGGGAAGGGATGCCATCCAGAGGGACATGGACGAGCTTGAGGAGTGGGCCCATTCAAACCTCATGAAGTTCAACAAGGCCAGGTACAAGGTCCTGCACAATTATTGGGGCATCCTCCTGGGCAGAAGATGGATTGAGAGCAGCCCTGAAGAAAAGGACTTGGGGGTGTTGGTGAATCAATAGCTCAGGATGTGCTGACAATGTGTGTTCTCAGCCCAGAAAGCCAAACGTGTCCTGGGATGCATCAAAAGCAGCGTGGGCACCAGGGCAATGGAGGGGATTCTACTCCTCAGCTCTGCACTTGTGAGATCCCACCTGGAATTCTGTGTCCAGCCCTGGGGTCCCCAACACAACAGGGAAATGAACCTGTAGGAACAAGTCCAAAGAAAAGAGGCAAAGATGGTCAGAAGGCTGGAACACCTCTTCTGACAAGTCAGGCTGAGAGAACTGCGGTCTGTTCAGCCTGGAAAAGAGAAGGCTCCAGGGAGACCTCTTAGCACCTTTCAGCACCTAAAGAGGAGCTATGGAAGAGCTGAAGAGGGACTTTTCACAAGGACATGTGAACAATGGATAATGTATTTAAACTGCCAGAGGGTAGGTTTAGATTAGATATAAGGAAGAAATTCCTTACTGTGAAGATGTCAAAACCATGGGCCAGGTGCCCAGAGAAGTTGTGGGTGCTTGGAAGTGTTCAAGGCCAGGCTGAATGGAACCTTGAGGCACCCTGGTCTAGCAGGAAGTGTCCCTGCCCACAGCACAGGTATTGGAACTAGATGACCCTTCCAACCCAAACCTTTCTATAATTCTATTTTAATGTCTTTATTCCTGCTATTGTTGTAAAAATGTAAGTCTGAAGACTGAAATATGTAAAGCTTCCTTCTTAGCCTGTATGCTTCTTTCAAATGTATATAGTAGTTAGGCAATCTCCTGGCAAGGGGAGAAATAATTGCAACAGATGCATAGTAAGAGCAAAAATGCTATGAGAGTAGTTCCAAGAATTGAAGATGGCATTAAAAGGTTATTTACCTTGTGGCAAATAATTGCATTTTGCCTGACTTTTATTACTGTGAGAGATGAGAAATATTTTGGCATTTATTATGATAAGTGAGTTGTAAACAGAATGATCTTGTTTCTCTGGGTATTACAGAGCAATATTAGATGCCTCCACAGCTCATGACAAAGACAGGAATCCTTATTAACAACATAGGGAAAATCAGAAACCAGAAAAATTATGTATCTTAGAGTATTCCAATTAAAGTAATGAATACTGTGGTCTTAAAACCTTCATAAGATAATTGCTTCACATTAAGGTGGAGCAGTGGTCCTGTTCAGAGTGCAGGAAGACATGAGGAACATTGCCCTTGCCCAGACACTGGCTTGCACACGGATCCTCAGGCAGTGCACAGGCAGGCTCTGGAATATTTTGCAGCAGCATGTGAATGCTAATACTTTCAGAAAATGCCTGAATCCCATTTTTTTTTTGATGGGAAGGTGGTTAAACACTGCAAGAGTCTCTCACAAGATTGAATGGTCTCTCTGCTGGCAGACAATCAAAACTGGCTGGGGCCCTGAGCAATCTGCTGCAGCTGAGCTGGCTGTGGGTGGGGAGGATCCCAAGAGGCCCCACCAGCCCCAGTGACCTCCTTGCAGGGTCCTTCTTGCAGAAATATCACTACAATAAGAAACCTCTGAGCCCCAAATTTCTGGAAACAATGAGGCTTTGTCCTACTGTTTGTCCTGCTGATTACCACTGTCTGTATTGATTTCTGTCTCAGGGCTGGTCTTGGCCACTATCCCAGAGGATGCTGATGCTGGGCATTGGGCTGATCCAGCATGGATGTCCTTGCATGTATTAAGAGGATATTGGGCTAGATTGCAGATAAGGAGTAAGTCTAACTGGGGAGGACAGATTAGTTAGAAGAGGAGACAATGCAGCTGCCTGCAATGCAGTCAAGGCAGCCCAGGAAGAGTCCTGGCACCAAGATTTTGCATGAAGTTTTGTTTTCTTATCAGTTCTATGATGTAAGGCTGGGGGGCCCTTCTCTTTGAGGAGACTTTGAAGATCCTGGGTGCTTTGGTGAGGAGTCTGTTTAGCTGTGCAGCAATGGTGACCATCCAGCTAATGCTGTGCTGAGCTGGGGAGAGTGGGAGCTGCCAGAGCCTAGCCTAGCACTGGCACTAGCACCGAAGGAACAGGAAAATTAGCTAATTCCAGTTAAACCTGAGTGTGACATTCCTACCCTGAGATAAGGGTTACGATTTCTAGCTGCAAACCACTAGTGGTTTGGCTGACAGTAAAAAGGCAGCATTATCTTTGAAAGGGGAGTGTGGCTTTTGAAAATGGAGCAAGACTGGCTTAAGGACAGGCACGCCTACCAAAAAATACTGTTTTATCCAGTAATTTTTATGAAGACCACTAGCAGCAAAAAGAATAACAAGCTACCCCATATTCTGACTGTGTCTGTCTGTAGGAGACCCAGATGCAAGCATGGCTTGAGGCAGGTACCTTTTGCCTCTGCTGTCACAAGGGTCTCTGTGCTGTCAGAAACAGCTCTGTGTTACTTTCACTTTCCAGGCACGTGTGTTTCCTCATGTCAAAACTGCCCTTTGGACCTGCCCCTCTGCAGTAGAAGTGATGCCAGTAGAGATCCAGGACACTTGTACTGAGACATGAGCTGCTGCATGCCTCATCTTTAGTACAATGATTGACTTGCATTGTCTGAATTGGTTCCAGTTCATAAAGCTGACATTTATTTTCTTAACAGAGCTAGTCCAGTTTTCATGTTTTAATAATTGTGAACAGCATGGAACCCGAGGTAGATTCCTTTCAAGGTAGATTCATTAGGGCAAAAAGAAAGATCATTAGTGGCTGGTAATGGATTGTTTCTTGCAAAGATAAACGCAAATTCCGACGTGCTTTGAACTGTCAGTGTAGGCTTGCTTCAATGACAAAGGGAGCAGGTGAGCTGTGGTATCCTGATTATTCTTTTTACTTTGGTTTTAAAAAAAACCTTTGAAAACCACAAAGTGTTGGAAATATACTGTCCTATCCACTAATGAGCAGTAGAAGTAATGAGATATCTCAAAACTCCCTCAGTGTCCACATACTTAGCAGATACTTGTCTGAACTTCATCTAAATCTTTTCAAAATGATGCGTGGCTTTGGTGTGAGGAGAGAAACACTGGAAGTAGTTTCCATCTATTTCAGTCATTCAGTGACTCGTGCTGAGTGGCAAGATCAGCTCAGATCTGGGTTTCTGTAATGCTTTGTGATGGGATGTCTCTTCTGTTCTGTATTCTCCCCTAGTCCATGGGCAACATTCATAAAACCAGGAGGAGGAAAGTTTGCTGATAACCATTTGTTTGTAAGAAAAATTTTTATCTGAAGGAATAAGTTCTATGTGGAAATATCCTCACATATAGGATGGTGCAGTAGTGGTAATGGTAGAGTCTCAGCTTGCCCAGAAAATTATCTATTTCCCTGAAACCCTTCAAGGGGATTTCACACAGAGTGTGGAGTCTGCCTCTCTTCTTTCCCTTTCTGGTCAATAGGGGCTCTGCACACATGTACAGCTCTGGCTGCAGCTGCAAGGGAATCCGTATTCCTTATTAATTTAAAGGTTGTATTTAATAGAGGCTTCCTTAAAGCAAACTGGCCTTTGGTAAGGCACAGCAGCTTTCTGTGTCTTTTATCTTGTGTTTGCATTGGCACCTGAAATACATTTGTTTGAAAAAATGTGTAGTCCCTTTCTCAAAAAAAAAAAGAAAAAAAAAAAGAAAAAAAAAAAGAAAAAAAAAAGAGAGAGAGAGAAAGAGAAAAAAAAAAAAGATTTGTCATTCTCTGTATCTTATTTGCCAGAAGCACTGCCTTGTGCACCATGCCACAGAGAGAAAAAATTCTGAGCTCTTCATTTTTCTGTACGTCTCACCTTGTGACATCTTCTCACAGGAAATATTCACAGCACATGCAAATTGGTCTCAATCTTTGTGACCAGCAATGGATAAGATATATGCAGGTTCTATCTCAGAAAAAGCTGATCACGTGCTTCCTTTAATAATAAAAGTTGTTTAAATCTGAAGATCTTGTCTAGCTGATGTGATTATTTTAGTTTTAAATTGACTGCAGAGCTGAACATATTCATGTGAGGAGCCTCACTAAACAGTCTGTATATAAAAGAGTGCAGATATCAGCATTTCATTATAAAATACTAAGCATACATGCTGATAATCAGATTTTTTTAAAAGTGATTGTTTTTTCCCCTCAAATACTTCTCTAGATTCTGTCTAGTCCATCTTGTGAAAGTTTCTGAAAGCAAATTTATAGGAAGAGATTTGTCTCCACTGAATTAATTTCTGTCATTCTGTAAGTTTCCATGTGTTTTGCTGAGATTTAGTGCATATTTGTAAAGGTGACTGTTACATACATAACATTAATGAAGAATTTGACAGATTATTCTGTTCTGTTCAGGCCTTAATTCAGGAAAAATGATCTGATAGAAAAGGAATTGAACTTTATACAGATTTCTTAATGAAGTCCTATGGTCTCTGTTGTTTATGATGGCCTAGGATTTAATCTCCCCTCTCCTCTCTCTTTAGTTTTGTTCATTCTTATAGTCTGTAATTATGGAAGAGTTGGCTTGGAAGAATATTATGTTTTATTCTGTGATTATATTGAAAATGCTTGAGCGTGTCCAAAGGAGAGCAACGAGGCTGGTGAGGGGCTTGGAACACGAGCCATATGAAGAACGACAGAGAGCTGGGGTTGTTCAGCCTGGAGAAAAGGAGACTAAGGGGTGACCTTATCACTCTCTTCAACTCCCTGAAGGGGGGCTGTGGTGAGCTGGGGGTCGGTCTCTTTCTCCGGGCAACAACAGACAGAACAAGAGGACACAGTCTCAAGCTGCGCCAAGGGAGATACAGGCTAGAATTAAGGAGGAAGTATTTTACAGAAAGAGTGGTCAAATACTGGAATCATCTATCCAGGGAGGTGGTAGAGTCACCATCCCTCGAAGAGTTTAAAAAAAGACTGGATGTGGCACTTGGTGCCATGATCTAGTTGAGGTGTTAGAACATGGGCTGGACTCAATGATCTTAAAGGTCTCTTCCAACCCAGAAATTCTGTGATTCTGTGAAATCTTATCTGCATATATAATTTACCCATTGCAATGTGTTACTAGAAGGGAAATGCTGTTAACTGCAAATATGAAGGTTTCTAGGCTGCAGAGTTTTTATCCTGTGGCTCTGTGCATCTGTAATGTTGCTGCTTTATCACACAAGATTTGCATCATGGGATGAATCCACTGAAGTAACTTGTGAACTGTCCCTGGAACTGGGGCTTTTCTTATCTTGAATGGTGGCCAGAGCCCTTTGTAGTTCTCTCTCTCTGCCTCCCATGCAAGACTGCTCTCAGTGGGGATCAAAGTAGGGTCAGGAAGGGCTTGTAGAAAAAAGCTACAGTCCTGAGTAGGTATTTGAATGCAAAATTATTTAATGGTCTTCTCATTTGTAGTTTTCTAGGATGCTTAAACCATCTCATACTGTAGGTACACCTGGGCTGATTTATATGATCTCAATATTCATACTATAATTGAAATGAAGCTACAGAGGATCAAGACCTCAAAGTTGCTGTTTGTCTTCTGACATTTAATTATTTAATGGTTTATATGTATATATATATATATATATATATATATATATATATATATATATATATACCTCAGTTATATTTTTTCTTCAAACTTTAGGAAGAGTCTACTCTCTTAATTTAGATCAAATTACTTCTAATAATATTGATTTGATGCCTCAATAAGGTAGATAACAAATTTCTACTTTAAATTGTCTTGGTGGGACTTGATGGTTTTGTTTTCAGGTTTTGTCCAAAATGGATCCCACAGAAAGGCCAGCCAGTCCTGCAACTTCAGAGTTCAGGGTTACTGCTTTAGGTGGCTTTAGGTGGCTGCCTGTCTTGTTGTGTTTGTCAGATCCAGACACGTTGGACCTGCTGGGTGTTCATGGCAGGCAAATGTGCTGCTTCCATAATTCCAGTTGTGGTAGAATTGCTGCCAGGAATGTGGAGTTAAACCCTTTAACAGTTCAGCAGAGGAAAGTGTAGGGGCATACAGTATGGGTAAATGAAGGTGGTATAGAATGTAATCTTATCCCCTCAAGAGTTGCAGCTGAGCCAATTACTAAAGATGAGGAGCAGGCCTGATGTTAACAGGCCACACCTGTACCAAGAAGAAGAGTGTTTTTTATAAAAGAGTGGATTGGTGGGAACTGGAGTCAGTTGGCTGCTGTGAGGACAAGGAGGAGTCGGTGTGCAGAGGAGATGCCTACAAGAAACATCAAGGAGGTGTGAAACTCCAGCAATATGGAACCTTTGCAATGTAATAACAATAGTGCTCTTGCACTATAATGGCATCAGGAAAGTGTCCCTGTATCCATTAACAGCCTGTAGTGCTTCTTGCCTAGTAAAAATGGATGGATTAACACCACCCCTTGGGTTAAGTCCTGGAGAAAAACTGATGTATATCATCTGGACACAAAGTGTGGTAGAGAAGTATTTTGTGCAGCTGAGCACCCTACTCAAGGATTACTTAGTAGAATGTGCAGATGGAAGGAATTAGTTGCCTTTGTCAGAGTTGGTGTTGTTATCATGTAATTAAAACACTACCTGTTTGTTTCTTCCACTGGGATAATTCATTGATTCACCTATTTTAGCTGCTCATTTATAATGATTTAGTGTTATGTGTTTTCAGAGGTCATTACTGTATGCCTGCTGAGGGCTTGCAGTGCTGGATATTTAACATTAACTAAAAATCTTGGTCTTCTACTGCATTCATAGGAAGAATGTTCTTGTGACTATTGTTTGTGGTTTTGTTTCTCAGAAATACTTTGTGTTCTAGAATTTCACCTAATGTGTATATAACATGAAAATTTAATTAGTTTACCGATTCATATCTGTTTTTGAGAGCTACATAAATTTTAAAAAATCAAGAGTACAAAGGAAAATCCAGAGTATTTTGGAGAGCAATTTAAAAGTAAAAAGAAAAAGCACCTAGCATTGAGCTGGGAGCTGTAGTTTTAGAAAACATCTAGAACAAAAATAACTGCTCACCTCTGGCAAAAGAGGGAGAGAGAGGTTTTGCCTTCTCCTTTTCACGCTCTCCTTTGCTCACTCCCCTTCTCTTGCTGCTTAAGCTTAAGTGCCAGAACCCTGCAGGTGAGTACCACTCGCTAGAGCAGCAGGAGCCCATCTCAGGGCAGTGACATCTGTCCCTGCAGGGTGAGGTGACTGGCCTGGCACCCAGTGTCAGAGCAGTGCTGGGAAGGTGGAGTGCTGCTGCAGCCATGGTGGTGGAGAGCAAGCAAAACCCCACCAGATTTTGGGGGCTGCACTGTGAGCTGCTCCCTGCTTTAGGCTGAAACAATTAGATTTTCTGTTTTAATTTAAGACACCATTTAAAAATCTTAAAATAGAACAGAATAGAATAGCAAGTGCAGTTGTGGCAGGAACCTGCAGTGATCATCAACTGCCTGACCAAATGTTAAGACATGTTATTACGTGGATTGTCCTCTAAAACATTGAGATAGTTTGGGAGGTGGAAGCCTGTTCCAGTTTTCTATTGCCTTCTCAGTAAAGAAATGCATCCTAGTGTCCGGTCTGAACCTCTCCTGACAGGGCTTTGAACCATTCCCACACTTCCTGTCAGCAGATACCAGGACAATGAGACAAGGGCCTCCCCGTTTGCTCCTCAGGAGGCTATGGAGCGCCATGAAGTCTTTCCTCAGCCTTTTTTTTCCCCCCAAAGTAGACAAAGCCAAAATCCTCCGCCTGAGTCCCAAAACTAAGATGTCAGGAGTGGGATTCGAACCCACGCCTCCAGGGGAGACTGCGACCTGAACGCAGCGCCTTAGACCGCTCGGCCATCCTGACCCACGTGGGGGAGCTGTGATGGCGCTGTCACTGTGTATTTCTGGATACTTTTAGTAATGTATTGCTGGATTTTTGCACGCAGTGGGTGCTGAAAAAATATTCCGAATGAGAGCGTAGCTTGTGTTGACTCCCTGGTGACCATAATAACTGATGTTTATTCATATATGCAGCTGCTGGGTTCTGTGAGTGAGTGTTAGTGTGGGGAGAAAGAAGCAGGTACTTTCTCATGTTTGTTACATATGCCATGAAGCAGACATCTGAAGCTGTACAGAAATTAGTAAAAACGTGGTATGCAGTATGGTTCACAATGACATTGCTTAAGGTTGATTAATTTCCTGTAATGTCTATGAAAATCCCCCTGGGATATATACAAGTTTTTCATGGTAAGAGTTCTCTGATATTTGAAAGGGGACTGTGACACTGAAGCAAATTGTATGTCTCCTTGCTGAAGGTTTTTTCCAAAAAAATTCATGTGCTTGAAAACAGAATCTAGGAACCTCTAAACAGACAAACTTGGTCAGGATTTGGAAGTAAAAGTAAATATGAAGGACAAGAGGTGTGCTTATTTGGAAGCATCAGATTAAAGTGCAGTGTCTTTGTTTGGAATATAAACTTACTAGAGAAAAAAAAGAAATGAGAAAACCAGAAACTGACTGTCAAAAATGGCAAATAGGATATTTTTATTTTAAATAGAAATAAATAATATAATTTATGTTAATCATATCATTAAATTGCTTCATATGTTTCTAGGGAATTATTACAATAATTAATAGAAATTTATGTAATATATACATTAAATTAATTTATTTATAAATAAATTTATATATTCATTATGTGAAAATTATATATAAAATCGTAACATAAACAAAATTAATATATGAATTATTATGAAATTAATATATAAATATAATAAATGTACAAAAGTTTAATGTATAAATAATATATTGATAATTTATATATTAAATTATATAATTTCTTTAAATCTTAAAAAGCAATATTTTCCCATGACAAAAAAAGGCAACTCTGTACTAAATTGGCCAAAAGTTGGTACTGGTTTTATTTGATACTGTTCCTTCTGAATTGAGAAACCAGTTCTTCTGGCTCCAGTTTGTCAATGTCTTTCTCTTTGAGGAGCCAAAAGTGCTGGGCCGAATACTTTGGTGCTGCCTCATGGGGGCTGAGCTGAGGAAATAATGACTTGTCTTGACCTACTGTCCATGTCCTTCCTTGGAGACACACAAGAGTTGGCTGGACAAGGCTCTCTCTCATCCTGACTTCAGAGTCAGTCCTATTTTCAAAGCTGACTTTGCTCTGAGCAAAGTTTTAGAGCAGGTAAGTTCTAAAGGTCCCCTCAAACCTAAACTCTTTTGTGATTCTACAACTATGTGCCATCTTTTTGGACAATTTTATGTAACAGTGCTTGTGAATTGAGAGTATTAATACTGTATCTTGGCTATGCTGTAATGTGTCCTTTCTAGGGCAACAAGCAGTCATGTCTGAGGCCCAGCAGAATGAAAAGATGATCCTGTGTGACCAATATTCTTGTAACATACTAGAAATGTTATGTTGGGAGTTGGGAGTTATGCTGTAATTTATGCTGCATTTCAGCAGTCTTGGTTGACTTCCTGGAAAATGCAATTTTCTCATATTTAGAATTAGTAATATATTTAAATTAAAAAGAAACAGGGCCTTGGAATGGTCACAAAACATGTTTATATGTGCTGAAATAAGAGTCCTATTTAGCCAGTGTAGTGCTGTTTGTTTGACTGGGTGGTTGATTTTTTTCTAAACAATAGCCAGTAAACTGCTCAGAACTTTTTCCAAAACTTTGGTATATAGCAAGATGGGCAGAGTTCAATAAGCAGAAATAGAGATGGCAGAAGTTAGACCATAAAAGTCAACTCATAATGTAGTAACTCCAGAATGAGCAGCAGTTGCAGCCTACACTCTTTCTGCTGTCAGCACAGAGCTTTCTGGGTCTTCAGCCAGCAGCTCCAAAACCTTGTGTTCCCTACTTCAAGACATATTGATGATGGAATGCTGACTGAATTGCTTGGAAATTAACTAAATAGGTCTTAATTTAAATCAAATCTAAGTTGTAAAGATACCCATTGGCTTCTAGACTGGTAGATCACACAGGAAAGCATAACTAAGTGCATACCAAACATACAGTGACCTTGGTGAAGAATTTGCTCAAGTCTACTCCTGGACAACTCTCCCTTAACATTTTGGGGCATTTTTTGGCTCAGAACTTCATTAACTACAGAGCTAATGATCTGTAACATTAGCTCTGTTCCCTAAAAATCTGCAAATCTGGCTGGCTTGCTGGTTAAAATGTAGTCATACTTGGTCCGCAGTTGCCATCCCGACTGAGCTCTAATAAGTGAACTGAAAACCTCAATAAAAAGGCCATATTTAAAAAGATGTGTGCATTCCTCAAATCCTTATGCACAGACTTATGTAGCTGCTTGTCCATCACACATTCACACTCATCAGACTTGAGGCTGGAGGTTGGTGTTGTGTTGTGTTGGTTGTTGTGTTGCAGGATGTTGATGGGCCCAGCAGATGTGTTCCTATCCACTGAAAATAAAGTCCCTGGGATGTAAAGTGCATTGGTATTACCCATTGAAAGGGTTTGCTCAGCTGGTTCCTGATGCTCTGATGACAGCAGGTGCAGAAGAAACTCTTTGGCAAAGGTATTGCTGTCGACAGTGTCTCATGTTTGCCTTCTGCTGGTGCCCAAGCTAATCAGGGATTTGCACTGCTGTATGAGTATAGCAGCAGTTGATCTATTTAAGTGCTAGGTCCAGTATCTCCAGTAGTGGAGATAAAAGGCATCACGTATGAGAGGCCTACTCCCACCTTTGCTTATCCCTCCTGTTACTGAGTATCCCTTCCTTGGACATTTTGGGTTTGTGTCCTGCTTTAAGTAAAGCTTCTCACAAAGTGAGAGCATCTTTTGTGCTTTTCTTGCTTCGAATAGGAGAGTTGCTTTCCTCCTTATGTTTCAGGTGTCTCCCTGGGGCCCTGAAAGAATTCAAAAAGAATGACTGTGTCCAATGGGACTGATGCCTCTCCTTCCAAAGAGAAAATGGAGCATCCAAATGGGTGATAATGAGATGAAATGTAGTTAAATGGAGACTTGACTTCAAATAGTGTTTCCTTTTCACTATACTTATAACTTCACGTTTTGTTCCTAGTTATATAAAAGCACATGTGCTTGACTTTACAGGTACGTCGAATCCTGTTGTCAAGCCTTTTTTAGTTGCACAAAGAGAAATATAAAGAGATTCAACTCAAAATGTTGTCAAGGAGGTGGGAAGCTCTCTTCCTGCCCCCTGTAATCTTTAGGAACCAGACTCATTCATTTATATGAAAAATATATCAGTAGCCTAAAGAGACTATAGGCTGGAAATGAGACTGCTCTATGTCAGAACCATGCTGTCTCAGCTGCCAGCTGTCTTTGCAGCAGAACTTCAAGCTGAGTTGTAGTCACAGGTAGGAATAGTAATAGAGGCTTTTTCCTGGGTATATTTCCTCTGTTCCAGTGGGAATTAGAGATCTGAGGGGCACAGCTGAAAAAAAAGTAATCATCTTACTATATTGAAAGTATGTTGAGAATCATCTTACTCAATTTAATGGGTCTTTCTTCGTAGATAGCTCATCCTCAAAAAACCTTATAAGCAAGAATGCTCATAAACCTCCTTTGAATTAAGTACAATCCCTTAAATTTCCTAAATAATATCTTCCTTTTGAAGATATAAAGCATTTTAAATGTGTGGAACCATGTGGTGTTTATGGGAGATCAGGAATACTAGAGAAGGCTGGCATAGCATGTCTGCACTATCTGTGATAATAAGAGAAGATGCCTCAGGAGCATATGTTATCAGCAAGATCCAGGAGAGATACAGCACCAATGTGTGAGGCGGGGGAGGTAGGATTCCTTCCATTCCCCTTGGTGTGGGTGCTGAGTCCCAGCTTTTCTTTCCTCCCAAGTCACTATTTTGTCAGGAATGTGAACACCAACTGGAGAATTCATTGCTCTGTCATTGCTGTCTGTTGAGTTGGAATAATGTTTTTTTCTTAGCACTTTTAACTCCAAGTGAAATTGATTATTTCTTCCAAACAAAAAGATAGAACTGCCTTTATGTCTTTGTCTCATGTCTGCTGTTCACAAGAGTCACGGGTGTGAGTTTTTGTTCCTGCTTAAGGCAAGGCATTAAGAGCTGAGAGGGCCGTCAGATGATTTCTTGTCTGGTTTCACGTGAACACAGTCAGATGAAGAGCTCAGCTCATTTCTGTTCCTAACCTGTCCTCTTCCTGTCTGGTAACCATCAACTCCCATGGATGGATGTAGTTACATTTATGGTTATCAGTACAGGGTATAGATGGGCTGCAGAGTATCAGAGTATCAGTACAGAGTATTTAACAAGGCTGCAGTAAAAGGTAACTCGATAGCTGACACTGGGCCAGAACTTGACCTGCAAAATCCTAATTACTAATTGATGAGTAAGCATCTTACCTGACTTTCAGCTTCCAGCTCAAGTGTTCAGCAGTGAAAAATATCCTTCTTCTTGTTAAAAAAAGTAAAAAACAAAAGAATCTGTAAATCATTGGAGATGTGATAAGCGTGGAAAATTACAGTGACAGAATAACTACATTTTATTGTTAATGAGGACTTTATTTTTACTTTTATATAGCAAATTCCTAAAATATTTGAAGCACAACTGCATATTTATACTCTATTAAAGTTCTGTCCTTTATAAATAAGGCAATAGAAAACAAACTATTGAGTTGGAAGGAGTCTTGTCAATTATTTATATTAAATGAATCGGATGATGTTGTGTTTCCCAGACTCTCAAGTGGAAAATCCCGTGACAAAAGTAGTTTATCACACAACCTGTGGTGGAGGCCCTGTGTCCTCTCTTGGTGGTTTTCAGGAAGGCTGAGACATGGTAGAGAAGCTTTAGCTTAAACAGGGCTAAATAGGGTTTAGCTGGTAGGCCTGGATGTGGAGGGGTGATGTAGCTAACAGAGGATTTAGTGAAAGGAGAGCTCAAGAAGGGCTTGCCTTGTGCTAGCTAGAGAAGGGAGAACCATATGGGGTTATCTAGAGTGTTGCAGGTGATTTTGTTTTCCAGATATTTTCCAGGGTAAGAAACAAGCTTGAAAAAAGGACAATACCTGGCCGTGGCTTTGTTTCTATTTCCATGTTATAAAGCCACTTCCTACTTACTAAAACCCTATGGAAAGAGTGAATCCCAGGCCCGTTGGTACTGGATATCAGTTGTGCTTGAAACCTCCTTTTGAACACTGCAGCTCTTCTCTCCTCTCCAGATGGAATGGATGGGATCTGCAGCCTCTTGCTCTCTGATACACAAGTGAATATTGCTTCTGAGGTGCAGAGGGAATGAATTTCCAGCTGATTTTATATGGGGCTGTTTGCAATAAAAAAAAGCATGCAACCAGTGAGTGTGTCACTGCTAATTATCACACAATAAAGATAATCAGAAATAACGATGATATTGTTCTATTATGTAATAAGAACACTAAAGTATTGAATAATGATTAATGTATTATAAAATGTGGAAGGGTTCTTAAGAGTGTTGTAATTTGGAAAGCGGGATTTTTTAGTGCAACTGTCAGTACTAGGGTCTTGTGACTGTGTTATGCAGTATGTAAAAGAAATAATACTTTAAGTTCAAGATATTCCACCATTCACTGTGTACAGAAAACACTAACACAGTAGCTGTCAAATATTAACCATCCCTTAGACTTCCCTCATTTTCTAAAAGCATGATATTTATATGTTTACTTTCCTTATACCAAAGAGACATAGTATCTTTTTTCTTTCCCTCAAAAGACTTTCTATTTGCATGATTAATATGTTCCTTGCATACTGTAAAGAGGAATATCTGCTTCACTCTGGTACCCAGGCTGACTCCCCATCGACTATGTTCCAAACTAACATAAGAATTATTTATGTTTGCAACAAAAAGAAATCATGCTGCTTTGGAGTGTGGTTTTCTTGTTGACATTTTAGAAACTGTTCCAGGCTCTTCTTAATATTTAGACAAACAAATATGTTTGCTTTTTTCTGGTGCTGCTGTTGACATTTCCTAAGGGAATTGCTGTAGATGTTAACAACTTCCCAGCACAGGCATGCTGTAATGGAAGAGTTCTTTGCTTGTGGCCCTGACACAAATTCCTTTTAACTGATGTTTTTGCTGAAAGTAATGTGATTGTGATAACTTATGTGAGTCAGGGTAAATGTGAATCAGTCCTGGCTATTTTGGGGAGCATAAATGTCTGCAAAACTCCTCAGTGTTTTGCTTCTTGCAGATACAACAAGCAGAAGGTACCAATTTATTGTGTGCCTCAGAGCCTCTGTGCTGCACAAATATCTGCAGTGCAGAGCAGGAAGAAGGTCCATGAGGAGCATTGGTAATTGGTGAAGCCTTAAGGCCAGGGAAGCTTGTACCTCTACCTGCAGAAATTGGTCAGTTTGGGGCTTGGCTAATTTTGGAATCAGTAGCCACGAGAAGAACCACAGAGTGGAGTGTGCCCTTGTGTGTGTAGTGTGTGCCCCATGGGCAGTGTAGGTTAGACACAGACTGATATGTGTGGGTTGAACCTGTGCACTGCCATAACTTTACTGTCTGGTCACTACAAACAGGGTGTGATTATGTTAGCCTTTAACCCTGGGCTGTCCACTTAGTGAATTTATATAGCCTTTTATGGGTGAAGATTTTGAAGATTTTTTAAAGCAGGTTGGGTTTTGATCTGGTATCCCAGATTAAAATTCTGAAGCTGTATATACAACCAGCCTGTTTAGCATGTGTCTGTATTAAAAATGTCTGCATTGTTCCCGCAAGAAGCAGTTATAATTTACAATCTTTTAGCGAGGCCATATCTTTTTTTGACTGGTCATGTATTGCAGATAGTGAACAGATTTTCCTCAAAACTCTTTGCTGTTTCAAAATCTTTTCAGCTGAAAAACATTTGTCTCTGGGATTATCCTAACCTCAGTTATTATATTGTCTGCATTTTCAGTGAAAGTGTAGAGAAACTCGCTTGTAAGACAGTCATGCAGCAGCATTTTAGCCATGTTTGTTCCATTCCTGAGCCCTTTGGCTGAGGCTTCAAGAGGCAGTCTTTGTTGGGCTGTGGCTGTTCCCCTGCCTTGAAAAAGAACAAAAACTGTCAGGAAGAAAGATATTCATCCTAAGGGTAGACTCCAGTTACATTAAATAGAATAGCAGCCACTTGGAGATGGGACTGGAAGGCAGCCAAAAGGACACTGAAATTTTTCAATAGTCTGTCCCTATCCCTGTCTTCCAGTGATCAACAGAGAATGTAATTTCAACCTTCAAACTATTCACTGCAACCAAAGGAAACTGAATGCTGTTCTGGCTCTATTTTAAAGAGCTTTGTAACCTAGATGAGGAGATACTCTTCTTTTAAATGTGCATGTTGTTCTACTATTGCAGTAAATCATTGTGGATATTACCGCTTATTGATTTAAGTAAATTGTCCTTTTGGCTGTCTTGTTTCATAAGGAGAAAAGTTGACCTTGACCTGTGGATATGACACATTTTCAATCGGAGTTTTGATTAAGGATTTCTCAGATGGTTCTTCCTGCTTGCATCATTAGCTGGAGGCAGTCAGCCAGGAATTGCCAAGTGAAGTCATGTTTTGAGGCATTCGTGTCGTGACAAGATCAAATGGCTTTCCTTGTAATGCCTGCAAAAGGCTTTAACTGTGTGCTGTACATTCTTTATGAATGTCTCTCAGATGTATGTATGTAAAGGCTGATGGCCTGTGACTTCTAGCAACATTGCAGCCTCATGAACCTCCAGTAATTTCAGACATGTATTTTCAGTATCATTTTTCCCTTCCTTGTGAGAAATCTCTGCACCCTCATGCCACTAAAGGGAGATGTAACCCATTGAGCTGGGTGGGTCCTCTCAGCTAAAATAAGATCAGAAATAGCTGTCAGAATAGGTCTACTGCCACCTGATTTCCGGCACTACCCTTCCCTTCCCAGTGGAATCTCTGTGAATGTCTCCCAAGGAAGAGAAGAAGCCGAGGCCTTTTAAATTAAAACATTGCATTTTAGTAAAATCAGGGATGAGGGAATATAAGAAAAATAAAAAATTGCATTATGTAGGTAAAAATCTCTTTCCTACTGTCAGATATTTGGGAACTTTTAAAAATTATATGTATTCTAATATTTGTGCAATGCAGTTTTTCTGTTTTTCTCTCCTTCTGAATGTAGAGTTGTATTTGTGTGCTATTAAAAAACCCAACCCCCTGTCCCTTTTTTCTACACATAATGGCAGTGAAGTAGTTGCTAGGATAGGAAAGCAGAGGTGAGAGGTGTTCTCTGAGCATGCTTTGATGTGAAGAAGTAGAGATGACATTTGGCCTCAGAAAGACGATCTGTAGGATTCAGGAATTGAGAATGATAGGTACAATAGGTATATGCTATCAGCTTCCCACAAAGTGGCCTGCTCTGTTTTGTGAGGAGGTGTCAAAGAACTGGGTAGCTAAATGTTCTGCTGCCCAGGTCATGGGAGAGTGCCACAAAGTATGGCACTTGCTATGAGGTGTATGAGGTGTTATACAAACGTGGAGTGTTATCTAAAGTACCCAGTGACCATGGCTGGTTATTATGAAGATCATCAGTTGCCACTGTGAGTAGTACATTAGCTTCAACAGAAACTACTTGGTGCATTCAAGAGTAAAATAATGTCCTTCATTTTTTTCCTTAGTTTAGGAAGGGCAGCTTTCTGCAATGCAAGAAATCTGGATTTACAGCATGTTCACAGCTAATGTGCTCTTCAGGATGGATAGTTTTATCCAATCAGTTTTTTAAAATGTTTGGCAGATAGAGGTGAAAGAGCCATCTAATATCTGCCTTTGAATGCAGTATTTAGCAAACATACTGAATTGAATGTATGGCTCAGATTTCTGTCTCTCACTGTGCTTGTGCAGAGTCTTTTGCTTTTAAAGAGCATGATAGATGAAGTGACAATAATGACAGATGTTTTCTGTAATGTGGATGGCATGGCTTGCTGTCATGGGGATCCTGGACTTAAAAAGGGCAGTGCTGTTATCCATGCCTGTCCTGGGGATGCATTGGGAGAAGATCACTTTGTTCAGCCAGAACTGCATTGTACACCTCAGTGCCACACAGACCTGCAGATGCTAATGACTTCCCAATCTGTTTGTCATTAAATTGTCATTAAATTTTCTATGATTATTCTTTTCTGAGCACAACTAGTTCACTAGTTCATTATAAGTGCTCTGCTTTTTTTTTATCACTGTGCTACAGTGAATAATGAGGGCTGAGAAGAAGACTGAATGAATAAAGAAAGGAGATGGAGAAAAGAGGTGAAAGGAGGGAAAGTGAATGAAAATTAGGGACAGAGAAGTTACATATGTATAAATATTTTGGCAGCTCTAGAAAAATGAGTAGACTCAGGACTATTTATTAAGGAAAGACATAGGACAATAGAAATTGCAACTTTTAAAATATGGGGAAAATATTCCAGGTGTCTTGCATCAGTTATAAGTTTTAGGTTTTTTCCCTAAGTGTTTGAATTTAGAAAATAAAATTGAAGCAGAAATAGAAAAAGGAAAACTGAATAGTGGACCACAGAATGAAGAAAGTGACTGAAAAGGAAGAGAACCAGAGAGGGAAGGCTACCTAAATCCACTTTGCTCTATTGCATTTTATGTTCTGAGCCATACTTAGTGCCCCATTTCAAAGAATTTAAAAGGTGATTGCTTATGGCTACTGAAAATGCATGTATTTGTTTTTTATACAAAAAGTTAATTAACTTGTGGAGCTGATATCACAGAGGTGAAATTTCTAGGGAACTCAAAAAGGCCTTCACCTTTGTCAGCAGTAAAGAAACACCAAGGATTTTGTGAAGACAGTGTGATGCTTCTTCTAAGGATTACAGGAAAAATCTCCATTGCTCTAGGGATGAAACTTCTGGCTGACAATGGTCTGGAAGGAGCTTTCCTTGGGTTTTCTCATGGGTGCTGGCTGCTTGTCAGTAGTAGGACCCTTATTCTCACAGTGGTTTTGTAAACTGATTTTTGTGTTGTTTTACTTCTTGTCATGCAATGGGGCTAAATAATGCAACTCATGCTAGAAAAAAGTGGCAGAAAGTGATAAACCATTCAGAAAACATTATGATCAGCCAAGGTCAGTTCTGAAGTCATGGCCAAGCACAAAGGGGACTGCAGACATCATAGTTACAGCCCACCACTCCATGGACTTCCCATTTCTGCAGTGAAGGAAAAGCTTTTTAGATGAAGGTCTAATGAGTCACATTAGCTGGTATTTCATCTGCCATAATAATGGACCACAATCAAAACATAATAATTTATATTCTGTATGAGGTGTTTAAGTAGATCTGAATGAAAATTTACTCACAAGATGAAGACATATTGCTATTTTTGCCTCTTTAGTTTTGTTTTAGTTTTTCTTGGGTCATAAAGAGCCTTTTTATTTCAGCAGAGAACTACTTCATCTAATAAAGGAGTTTTTGATTTTTTTTTTTTCTGAGCATTTGTACATGTTGTTAAACAATAGTTAAATGTTTGCTTCATTGGGCTAGTGAAAGGAGAGTTGAGGTTTTCAGTGCTGAAGTGTTGCTTTATTACTGCTTCCTGCAGAGCCATCTCCATCATACGTTTGCTCTTTAATTTGCCAATTCTTTTAATATATTGTTGTTATGTGTCACCCTGAAGTGGAGTGGGGTTGTTCTAGTTTTCTTGATTTCTTTCATTAAAATTACTGACTTTTAAACTCTCTTTTGGAGCTTAATAATAGCCAGTTTTGATATAGTAACAAAAAAAGAAAGCCTAGACCTTTAAGAATATTCCAAAGAGGCTATAAAACAGACTATCAGATTACTGTTCACTTGAAATGATCACAGTGATAGAGAGATTAAAAGAAATTTGTATAACTCTTCAAACAGGAAAAGACAAGATTGATATTATTATACCAAATGTGACATTGAAGAGCTTAGAATTTATTTCCTTACAGTTCTTTCTGGCCTGCTGGATTAGTGGAGGACAATAAGCCATGCTGGACCCACTTCTTCCTTTAGGTTCTGATTTTCATCTGGAGAAAGGATACTTGAATTGATCTGGTTATTTCATGCTTGCAAACCACGATTACTTGAGAGTATGATTTACAGTTAAGAACCATAATGGCATAAAATTTAAGCACTCAGAAAAACACTGGATGAAATGTAAAGATAATGTCACATTGGAAGAGCTAATTCCTGGTGCACTGTTGAATCTTAAATTCACTTGGTAATAAAGAAAAATTTAACTTGGAATAAAAAGAGAAAGAAATCACTATATTTTCCCTTGTGAGCAAGCTAGCAGAGAATTTTCACAGCCTTCCTTCCATTTTATGTCTGGACATAAAATAGTCACATAATGTAGGAGTAATCAAGTATTCCATATACAAGATGAAATTCACATATCTGATTTTTTTCTGACTGACATATATGCTTGGTAATCTTCTTTTCATACGTGTTTAGTAGTGTAGAGCAGTTCCCTGGAAGGTACAGGAAAGAATGTGAGAACTGATGAAGTGAAGCGAATTCAAAGAAGGAAAATGAAGAATGGATTAAGAAATTTTGGATTAACAAATTATGGAGGTAATTTGGATCCATGAGAATATAGTAATGCTTCCAGGTGGCTGTACCCCAAGATACCAAATATATCTTTATTCCTGTTTCTGGTCCCCACTCTCCCTTCACATGCATTGCCCTGTGAGTTAACAGTGGGCTTTCTGGTCATGAGATTAGACCTTCATCTAAAAGTTATATAGATTAATGCTAAATCCCAGCTCTGAATAGTTTTGGGTAACACAAGAGAGGGAAGTCCATTCTCTGTGTAGGTGAAAGTTCATTTAAATATAGTTTATGATAGGAAGAACTTCAGAAAAAAAGAGTCTCATTCCAAAAGGAAATTACCATAGCATCAAGTTTGATAAGGAAGTTTTAATTTTCCTGCACTGGATGTAATCTTACAAAATTGCCAAGAATTTCACTGCAGATGTTAGCAGAAGCAAGTTCAACACCTGGATGATTTCTTTGTTAATTGATGTTACTGCTCAGAATTATCTCCTTATTGTAGCTTGACTTCGTTCTTTCTCTTTTGTTTTTATCACAATTTATGATGGCAAAAAAGGTTCAGAAATGTTTATTAAACCTGTTCCTCTGCCACTTTAAAACTGTTAACCATGTTCCATCTTTATAATGATGGATTAAGTACCCTTTACTGTCATACTTCTTTTCTAACACTTCCTTTCTGGATGGATCAATAAAATAGTCCTAAGGGAATGTACAAACATATTAGGGGAAGGTTTTTTTTCTCCTCGGTATCTCCAAGAAGCCAGCCCCACTTCTGGAGCAGGAACACTATGATAATATATCACATGCTTGTTATATCAATTACTGTATATCACAAGCTGCTAAGGTCTTGTTTTACAAAAAGTCTGCCAGTTGTAATGGCACATTGAGGATATTTAATAGCACTCATGCAGAACCCACTTCGTCACTGCTTTATAGTATGTGAGATAACAGCTCAATAAATACTCCAGGCCAGCCAGAACTGAACATTAACTACAAAATTTAAAATACTTCATTCATTTCTTGCCAAAAGTATTGGGCACATACAAAGCACTTACACCTCCTGCATGGTTAGGAAAAATATTGTTTTGCAGCATTAATTGCAAGTCGACTTCAAATTATTTTAGTATAAATACTGCCTTTGCAGAATCAGGTTTTAAACCAACAAAGACACATGACCATTTACTGCTCATGGAATAGGATTAGAATCATTATTAGAATCACTGGAATATGGTACAAACTTAGCATTCTGACTTCAAAAGCAATTGCATGTTTAGGCAATTTTACATTTTCTTAAAGGCAAGCTAAGCTGATTCCACATGACAGTGGTTTTAATGAGGCTCAATAAACAGTACAGTTTGTAACCTCAGGCCAACTGCTGAGCAGAAGCCAAGAGCAGTGCTACAGCTTTAGTGAACCCATTACTGTGAAAGATGCTGGATCCTGGAGCAGCCTGAGTCACTCATTGCACAAGAGATGAAGCTCCAATAAACAAAAATGAATATCTAACGTGACGGGTGACAACTTCATGTAAATGTGATTTTCTCTGATTTGACAGTGCCTTGATAAAGTCTTAAAGCATGTGGCTTACTAGCAACCATTTAAATTTTTAGCCATTGAATCTTCTGTTTTACTTGCAGACATTTGTATTTGGGGCTTGTGGTTTCCTATAGGTATTGAAAAATTGTTTTGCTTGTGTATTGAGCCTAATTCTCAGAGCTACTCAAGATCTAGAACAGCTTCTATAAACTGTTAGAGTAGTCAACAGTACTGAAATGCATATGTTTTCTTTGCCAATTTATGGTTATTTTTTTATCAAATTCTTTTAAAGGTGAATTGATATAGGTTGTTTCCTACCCTTAGGGCTGATCTTAGACCATGTTCCCCCACCAGCACATTCACTGACCTGGAGCCCCATGAGAGCAGTCTGCATCCCCTGTGAACGAGGTGAGGAAATGGGGGCTAATGAACCACCAGAGGCAGCATAACTCCTCTTTTAAGGTCCTATGTCTCTCTTAGTCCTTATGAAAGTATTTCTGAAGGATATCTGGAAATATAGAATGAATGGATTTAGGGGCTAAAAAGAATAGAAGAGCAAAACCGAGATACTTAATCTTCAAGTGAACAAGGAGGCTGAACCAACTCTATGGATGATTTATACACCAAAAGCATGGACCAAAATAAACAGAAGAGTTGGCAGCACAGGACAAAAAAATTGGTCTTGTACAAGAAAATAGTTAGAAATTAGTTTACATTGCTGAGAATAGTATAGTATATAGTGGGTAATGCTTGGACTTGATCTTAAATGTATTTTCCAACCTAAATGTTTCTGTGATTCTGCATGATGTGCTGGACTGTTTATTCATATTTCCCTGAGATAATCTTATCAAAACCCCTTAAATCTAAGAATCAGAGTTGTGATTCTTATATATGTTTTTCCTATCATCTTTGCAAAGTTGCTGAATCACAATTTAAAGTGGTTTATGCTGAAGTATAAGCTGTTAACAGGTTTACCATTTATGCTTTTGTTCTTCAGCCTAGTAAGACAGCAGAAAAAGATGTTAAGATAACACAAAGCTTGTGCAAAATGATTCTGCAATCAGATTCTGTTCCTTGTTTAGTGCAGTTAAATTACCAAATGGCAACAACAAAGATTAGGTTGTTATCTGCTGACATTTATTTCAGTGGGAAACAGGAAAATGCAGTGTTAGAAAGTAATATCAGAAACACTAGGGATTTACATAGATATAAAGAGACAGATAAACACAACAAAAATCAATATGGTTAGTGTCCTCAGCTCCATCTCCACTTTCCAGAATGATATAGTTTCTATTTACAGTTGGGAAATATGTCCTCAAATGCTGGTGGCATTGCAAGAAATATTCTGGGGAACAGGCAACATCATCACACAGACCATGAAGGGACAAACCACAGCTTTTAATCAATGGAGGAAGGGAAATGAGTGTTACTAATATACTCTTCTCCCTTACAAGGTGGCAGGCCTGATACAGTGCAGACTGATATGTCTGAGCCAAGGCACGAAATGCAAAGCCAACTTTGAATGGGTACATCAAACACTTGGAGTTCCAGGCAGCAGGATCCGTACTGTGAGATTAAACAAGGGTTGCTAGTTTGGTTTTGCAAGCAGATTGACTGTTGGTATTTGAAATTGTTTTATAAGTGGTTATCTTTCATGTTTCTTCATAGAAATATGGAGAGACTGGCATGAAAATTATTTTTTATCATTTTATAGTGTAATTTCCTCTTGAGTGATCTTGCCAGGTTAAAATACACATGCGGAAGAAAACGGTCATGGTTATCCTCCTAGGCTGTAGTAAGCCAGAGGCTTTATAGGCCTAAAGCTATATGTATATATATGTAAAGGTAGGTAACTGATCATAACATATTATTCAGGACTAATGTTAGATCTGGACTTTATAGTATCTTGTATTCTAAAGAATTTGGCGCCTAATGTCTTTTTAAGTGTTGGTATTCCTGCACTCAGAATAAGTGATTGCTGACCTAGGGAAAGAAATGGGGCATCTGTGCAGAACTCCAGAATTTCAATAGCTCCACATTAAAAGATGCTGGCTTATTTACTGAGTCATAATTTATTGGTGTTCCCCATCTCTATAAAAGTTTAAAAGTATAAAAAGCTAAAATAGACTATAAATCCAGAACCTGATCCCTTCTGATGCATATCTAGGTTCTGTGGCCAGTTTTCCTGAAGGTACCCTGTGGGGAGTCAAGGTTCACCCCAATTTTTTTTTGTTATACCTTGTGATGTATTCCTACCACTGTGATAATCAATCAAGCGATGAAATAATTTGGTTTTGAGTCAAAATTGATGAGGCACATATAATAGTCCATGCCAGGCCTCAGAATTTTTCATTTAGTGAAAGGAGAGCTTTCCCTACTTCCCATTGGTATCCCCCATGTTTGTGGTGCCTGGGACAGATTTTGAGTGGGTGTGGAAATTGTGCTGGTGGAGGTCTCGTCACATGGCACACATGATTGTGACCACCCTGCCTGAAATCCCCTACCCACAGCCAAATAGGGGGGATAAGCTCCCTTTGTGCCACCCTTGGCTGTGCTATCAAGGCCATGCAGGAGGATCTCTCAGCAATCCATCTAGGGTGGATTGATGGTACCAGGAATGGAGGGAAAGGAGGGCTGGCTGTTGATATCTTTATTGATTTAATCTCCTTTGCCTTGAGAGTCTCAAGCTCATATCTGTGCACTTCAGTTATTAAAAATTACGTTTTAAGTTCCTAACTGCAGGCAAGCTTTTGAGTGAATGGTGTAATTCTTGTAATCAAAGCATGAGCTTTATTCTTTCAAAGTTACATACAAGCTTCAGTGAATTGTTCCTGTGTCTGCTGAAGCTTCTCTCTCATTCTGAATAGCAGAGAAATAACCATCTTTCTTTTTTTCTTCTCCAATGAGATTTGCTGTTTGGTTGATATTCCTTTTGAAAGGAAGTTCAGATATGAAAGCCTGGGACAATTATAATATGGAAAAAGATATTTTCTATCAGTCTCCATGAACCTTACTGTTCTGGGTAGAAGGACCTCATTTGGCCTAAGCAGCTATCTCAGACTACTGCAAACTGGTATTTGAGTGCAAAATTAATATTATTTTGTTAAATTGTCACTTGAGTAATTGTTGTTGTACAGCCATTGCTCTGCTACTGTTGTGATTGCTTCTCAAATAAGAAGGATTGTTTTTTTTTATTTAGATGCTGATTTTTACATGCAATAAATGAGACACAGCTCTCACTGCTAGGTGAAGACAGAACTTCAGAATGGATTTAGATACTTTAAAGTATTTTTAACTTTAGTGGTTCCTTTTTAAACAGAGAGTAGAAGATGCTCACAAGAAAGGTCTTTTGCAGCCTAACCTAACACTCTAGCCAGGCAGTCTAAGGCCATAAGTGTTTGAGGAAGTTGATGTTACCCTGTTACAGAGAAGGATAGCTTCAACTCGAGTTGAGAATCTTGTCTGTAGCATTTTTGCCTTAGTACAGGTTTACTTTTAGGGACAGTTTTAGCCTTAAGCCTTTTTTAGCCTGTCTTATATGTGGATACTAATGGTGGCATCAGTGAGTCTGATCATCAATTGTTAATTAAATTTCTAATTATTTCTAATAAGAGTATAAAAAAGAATAATATCATATTAAAAACCCCTGTCATATTTTATTAAACAAGCTGACCCTCTAATTTTCCTGTTTCTTCAAGAACTGTAAAAATGTCAGTTTAAATTAGATTGCAGTTTATTGATGGACTGCTAAACACAGTAACCATTCCATCCTGTCTCTTTGAATGCCAAAATCTCGAGCTGTACCACAACATCCTGATGAGCATTTCTACCACAGCTAAAGCAAAGCTTTAGCACAGGTACCTGTACTGAGAGAGTCTGGATTTAGAATCCCTTATACCTGAAAATTTGTAACTAAATCAGTCCTAGATTGATTAGCTGAAATGCTCACGTACAATATTTCACACCCAGATGAGCAGTTTTGGTGCTGTGTTTGCTGCTGTGATGGCAGAGACTGTGCTGGGAGCCTTGCAGTCCCTGTGGGGCACGCGTCCCACACTGCAGGGGCACAGCAGCAGCTGATGTGCTGCCTCTGCAGAAGGAAAAAGGTGTTTTTACCCTCCCTTGATGAGCCAGACCCTGCAAGGAGAGGAGAAGGAGCCGGTGCTGAGGGCTGGAGGCGTGGTAGCACAGGCAGCCCATGGCTCTGGGAGCAAAGCAGTTTGTTAGAGCCTGGCAGAGTTTCACCTGAGGGGTATTGTAAGAGACAGTGTTCCACAAAACTTTGAAATAAAGAGCAGGGAACACACATGTTGATGGTTCCCTTCCTCTTCCCATTTCTCTTGAATGTGTGTTAGCTGCCACCCAGAAGATCTGAAGGATATGGAGAGAGGAAACTGACACAAAGTAGTGTAGCAGTTACCATCTTCTACCCTGAAATGTGTAGAGCCAGACAATCCTCAGAGGTGATTAAGAGAAGAGTTCAATTCATTTATATTTGAAGGGGAACTCGAGTTTTTGATATTTGTATCTGATTTTTTAAAGCAAACGTGCGGTTTTCATCTGAGTACTGGCTGCTGACAGGAGCAGCACAGCTGGAGGAGGTGGCATTTATTTATGGGGCATTTGCTGCTGCTCACTTCTCCACTGTGAATCCATGAAGCTGCTGGTTGTACTGAAAAAAAGAGGATAGGGATGCTCAGTCACCTGCACAGCTCAGCCTCCAACATCAAGAGTCACACTGAAACGACATTGAAGTGACATAGGCATTACCTGGAGGCAAGGAGACGAACAATGATATTAAAATGATGAAAGGAAATAAAAGGATTTTATGGATGAGGGTCACAGTTAGAGGTCTAGATGTGTGTCCATTTGATGGAAGGGGAAGAGGAGCTGGAGGCAGAGCTGATCCTGCTAAACCCAGAAGAAAGGGCAGTTAAAGCAGTCAGGTAATTTCATATCACCAAAGTGATGTGAAAAGTGTGGCAGGTTGACAGTCAGTGCTGGCTTTGTTGCCACTGTCTCCCAGTGGTCAGAGGCACAGTGAATAGCTGTTTCCTTCTCCTACCCCAGCCAAACACCAGCACCCTCTGAATTAGCAAAATCCCAAGCTGCCACATTCCTGTTTGGCAGTGCTTTGGCACAAATGGGCTCAGGGAAAAAAGCAAAAGCAACTAACCGGTAAGGTGAAACAGTGTCACTTATAACTATAAATTATCAGCCATAAGCTGAGAAATTCTGTCAGGTACCCACATCAGTTTCTGTTATTAAAATCATGTTGTAAATGCAGACTTGGATTTTGAAAGTTAAAAATGAGCCGGGATACAGGAGCAACTGTGGCTGCAGAAGAAACTATAAGTAGTCTCATGACTACATATGGTCTATTTTTCAATAGTGTCTATTGGTAATAGGAAGGTAAAAAGAATCCGTGGAGTTGAAGACAGTGCAGCAAAGCTTAGTGTCTCAAAGCCTCACCTTTTCTGAAGAATATTCCAGATGCTGCTACAGTGATTATACATGAATATGCTACTTGTAGTGATGCTGGTTTGAGTTCTGCCTTTTTTTCCCCTTTTGTATGTTCTCTGTATTCTTTGCACATATATTTGTGGCTCTGTAGCCTGTTGTATTAGTAGCTCATTTTCCCAGTAATTTTCCATGGCCTTTCTCTGAGCAGAAAGACAAAACAAATTCCAGAGCTCCAAGCCCCAAGGGGTGTTGGGGTACAAGGCCCCTGTCCTGTCTTGGTTAATCTTGGGAACCAAGGCTGAGAACAACTCTTGGAAATACATTTCATGGACAAGTACATCTAGTGCTCAAGGGGGCTCCAGAGAAGGGACTTGACCTGGGGGGGAATTGCATTACCACTTGTCCTCCTAATTGGTGCTTTTTATCAATTATGCTAATTTCCTAAAACCTATTAATGTGCATTCACCCCTGGTGGGGGTGAAATTTTGCGGACATCTTTCCATACCTGCTCCTGAAAGCCTTCAAATAAAGACCCTCTTTTATATCACCTCCTTATTAAAATTATCTCAAGTTTCACTTCCAAGTTAGGAAAAAGGCAATAGTAGCTTTTCCTTGGATATGTGAAAGAGAGAAGAACTCTTCTTGGAATGGGCTCCTTTTAGTACTTTTGCTGTTGTTTTGCTGTTTCTTTGTTTTTCCCAGCAGTAGCCTAAAAATAGTTTGAGCTGCTGTGGTTCAATACAGATACCCAGTTCGGGTACATGGTAATAAAAGTTGAATAGAAGCTCTGCGTGTGTTCTGTCAGGAAGGTGTTAAGGTGCTCGATGACTGTCTTTGCACGCTACTAATTTGGGCTGGTATTTTTAGTTGTGTTCCCAGTAGGAATGGCACAGAGTTTCTCCCAGACAGCTTTGATAGCTGATTCCTGTGGGAAGGGGCTACTACTGAGTTACAGTAGCCATCCCACCAAGCTCAATGCCTGCTTTGCTCTGATAAACCAAGTTTCCAATTAAAAAAATCCAGAAACAAAACAACCTCCTAAAACTTCACATCCTCTTCCTTCCACTGAGATACTGATTATTTATTTTCCCCTCTGGAAGTTCAGGGGAAGGGATTCTGGATGTATGTTAAGGCTGTATTTATGGAACCAGATTAACCTGCAAGTTCTTGATGGGGGTTTATCTTGTTCATTGCATGTGAGGATTGTGGTATTTTTCTTCTTTTGTTTTTATAGCAGAATGTTAGGAGATGAGAGAGAAGTACTTCACAGAGATCGTATAGACTATGCAATGGACTTTATGAAGATCTGAAGAGATGCTCAACCAAGAGTTCTTCAGATAAATTATAAAAGGAAGAAGGGAACTTAAAAGGATGTATTTTATTTTTTAAATTTTCTAGCTCTTTTTATTTGCTAAGACAGCATATTTAATTATGTTATGTATGAAATAATTCAGCAGACTAATAATGATACAAATAATCTGAAATAAAAAATAATTTGTGGCACTAAAATCATAACTATAATTAGTTTTTTTCTGTTTCTCTAATATTCCTAATCAGAACTACTGCTTCACAAAGGGCTGTGAAATAGTCCTGTTGGGCATGCAAGGTTCCTCATGAGCAGTACTGAGTTTCTAAGGTCTGGCTTTGATCTTTTACTAGTATTTTAGTTTTGGTGGGACAGAACCCTTGGGATTAGAGCTGTCAGGAGGCCTGGAGAGTGCCTGTGTGCTGGAGAGAAGGACTGCTGTGATGTATTAATAGTGGATTGCAACTGACGTGCAGAGTAGATGCCTGGATTGTTTTGAAAAATACATTTAAAAATTTTTTTTTTGGGTCGGTTTTGTTTTTCAAGCCCAGAGGTAACTCAATTTTGAGCCATGATTTCAGGAGTAGTTTTTGCTATTATTGAGACTTCTTGGTAACTGCATTTTTTGGGTGGTATGTTTCAGGTACTAAAATACCCCCAAAACTGAGTGCTATATGAATTTTTCTCCATTAGTCTTTGTCTGGAGAAAAAATTATAAAAAGTTTTTATACTACATCTCTGCTGGACACTGCAGTTTGCATATTTTCCTGTTTCAGAGTCTACTGTCTCTCCTGGCTTTTATTTCCAAAACATGCCAGCAGTGGAAGTCAGGTGGTGGGCACAAAGTAGCGGCAGCAACATGAAATAGGGCATTCTGTGGGCTCTGGAGAGGCATAGTGCAGAACAAGCTGCAGCTGAAAGGTGACAAATCTGAGACAGCTGAACTCTGTGTGTAGACCTGGGAGACTTTGAGCTAGATCACAGGTAGGTGCTGAATTTCTGCACATGGCTCTTCACTGTTCGCTAACTAAAAATATTTTCTGGAACGGAGAGTGCAGGCACCTTGCTTTGGACTTTGCTAACTCCCACTGTGTTCAGGGCATCCTTCTGTTGATCAAAGCAGGGCAGATTGAAAATCAGGCTCTTGTGGAGGAGAGTACAGAAACACCCTGAATGTCAGGGGAATGTGCTGGGCAGAATATGGGAAGCTGCTCAGATAATGCTGCAGACTGGTAGCAGAGATTGTTTTTTCTCAAGGAACACAGGAGGTAAGATGAGGATGGCAGCAAGGAGGACTCTCCTGGGGGCTATGTGACCTAGATGGGTGGCTCCTAGGACCAATGGATCTCCAATTCATCTTCCTAAAAGACTAGGAGTACTTCAACTAAACGTTTCCACGTATCCTCAATGAATTTCTACACCAAAAAAAAAAAAAAATCCTTTAAAAGGCAACCTCTTAATTGCTGCTGACAGTTTACTAGGACTACTTCTGACCTGCCTAGAACATTAAATCTTAAATCTCTTGTGATGAGAGTGAGTCTGAATGAGCTGTTAACCATGTGTAATTTTATGGCATACAACATGAAAGTTTATGTGATTTACATGGTCTTGCCCTTGGTAGCATTACAGCTGGACTGCCTATCACCTCATATATTCTGCCTACAAAACTTTCTATAAAAGTAAATGAACAGTTGAATGTACAAACTCTTTTACAGAAGTTTTGTTGCTGAGGGATAACCTAAAAAAAAAAATTCCTTTGTAGAAGCCTTGTATTCACATTGGGTTTTGCTGTCATTATACTTAAAGGACAGTTGTACCACCACTGTGGATAATGAGAGCCACCAGGACTGGAGACTGACACCTTTTTAATTCCTTTTTCCTGCCTCAAGTATAGGCAGAAGTTTAATTTCCCTTACTGTCTGGAAGTTTAATCTTTTTAAGATTTTGTTCATCTTGGCTCTGGTTAGAACAGTTGAATCCTTTGCATTTGTTTTCAAGACTGGAAAGTAATTTTCCTCTAGTATTTTCCATACCTAATAATTTAAATTCAATGACAATTCACCTTTCATCCTTCCCTTATGAGCTGACTAGATTGAACTCCTTTAATTTAGCATTGTGGAGCTTATTTTTTAGCTGCAGGGTTACTTTTGTTCTCCTTCAAAGTTTTCAGGAAGTAAGTAGAAATAATAAATTTTATCATCAGAAAAGTCATTTTAACGTAGTAATGTTTTAATTCAATCACATAAGAACGGAGAAAGATTACACTATTTTTACCGTAGCACCAGACCCAGGTTTTATGAGAATACAGGCATAGCTTTAGATAACCAAGTCTGTCTTTGAGCTGTCTCCTTCTAAGTCAAAATCTTTCAGCCTTACTTGGGAACACATTATCTTGGACAACAAAAAAAGAACATTGAAGGAACAAAAGTTTTTCCAAAAAAACCCTGTTGACTGGCATTAATTAGTTTTCTTGCATCTAATTACTGGTAATCATTATGATGACAACAGTAAAGAAAAAACCGTAGAGGTCTTGAATTTTTCTGTGAGTGGTAAGGATATGTTTAGGTAGCAGTAAATGCTATCACATTTTAATGAGGAGAAAAGATTTTGAACTAGCTCTTGAATCTAAATATAGACATTTACAGTTAATTTTAAGTGTGTGTAGGAGAGGAGAGAATGGCCTTTTACCAAAAGCAATGTTTTGTGTTGCTACATTGTTCATTGGAGCAAAACACTGTTTGGGGCTGGATTTGATATGCACATTTCTTTATTAGAATTACTGAATAAAAAAAGAATCAGTGACTTTCACAGAATTGCACAGTAAAATCTTCTATAAACAAGAAATCAAGTTTTCTCAGTGCACTTGATGCCATCCAGTGATCTGTTGCCAGATTTATTTGCAGGGCGGTTCTTGGGCACACACACTGCCGCGTGGATGGAGCGCTGTCTCGCAGGCTGTCAGCAGAAAAGGCTGATCATCTCTGCAGGGAGCTGGTGCCAAGCTGGGCCCTGCAGGGCTATTAATTCCAAACTCTTCCACCATCTGCTTTCAGGAAATAGAGAGGGGAGCATCACTGACCTTCGGGGTGTTTTTGCCTTTGGCTATTAAACAATCTTCGATAGTTCTGAGCCCTGGCTCTGAGCTCTGCCTGCAGTCTCTTTCTCTCACTCCAGTTCCTACAGTGAGCTTCAAGGTGTCCAACCCATTAGAAACTTCTGAACACATTTTTTCTGAGTATTACAAAACTAAATAGAAAATGGGAATAGCAAATCAGCCTTTTATATCCAGTGAGTAAGGGTTCAAAAACAAACCAAGGACTGCATCCAGACATTTCTTTAAAAATGAGAGCACGTGTCCCAGCTGCAGAGGGATTCCTGCCGACTGCAGTGGTGTTGCATCCTTTGTAGTGGTGCCATGTCTTGCTCATTGTTGTGCTGTGTAGGTCTGCACTAGCTGTAAAATCCCAAGGAGGTGTAAAATGGTGCGGAACCCTGCCTGCTTGTGCACAAACTCAGCAGCACTTATTGCCCATGTGTGGCACTGGGCTGGAGCAGTCATCCTGCTCGTTTTGTGTCCCCAGGAGTGGTGCCAGTCTCTGCTAGCTCCAGCATCTGATCCTGTTACATCAGAGTCTGGTTTCTGCAAGTCTGGCGGTGGAAGACTGGGAGAGATAGCTAAAGCACTGGCAGAAGAAACAATGTGGGATAATGCTTAAACTGAATATTGGGAGCACCAGGAACTCCCAGGCTCTCGCAGGGAGGTATTTTGAACCCCCCAAAATCCTTACTAGAGGGCTGGTCTGCTTTGAGATATGGGTGGACAATCACTTCTGCCTTCTGCCTGCATTGCCCAGGCATGCAAAAGAATTGTGGTGAAAATAAAATAGCTGCATTACCTGACTGCCCTTCCAGCTGGGAGAGAAGATGAAGCTTAATGTTACAAATGTGGTGGTCTCAACAGCCATTTTTTATTGGACATGATAAGACTGTCAGCATGGGGAATGAAATGCATTTGAGACTCTTGCACATCTGTACTGGCCTCTTGCACATCTGCACTGGCCTCTTGCACTTGAAAGATTTATTTTTGACTTATTCCATTGTGCTTGGAGTGCTTAAAGGGCCATTTGCAAAATTAATCCTTGAAATGGAGGAAGAATACTCATTGCATTTGCAGAAATTGAGTGGGGACTAAAATCCTCATTCAGCAAATATTGCAGATGTCACATTGTGCTAAAGAAATTGGCAAAAATGTTGAGTGGTTTTAGTCTAATTTTAAACCCACATAAAATTAATGGTCAATAGGGATACATAACCTTTGAATATTTTGAAAACAAGAGAAGCTTTGAATTGACTATGGTCAATTTGAGTAGTAAAATAGTTTTTAAGATAAATGCTTGTCCTGGTTTAGGGCAAATTTGGGAGAAAACCTCCAAAGGGGGTCCCTCCAGGAAGCAAACCCACACAGCCCCTCCTCCCAACCGGTTCAGGAAGTATTCCTTGGAGAGAAGTGGAAAGAGCCTGTTTATTTAACAGGCACAGCACCCCCCAGCACACAAAATGAACGATACTGGATGACACCACTCTGAAAAAGATGACAAATTCAGAAAGTCTCTCTTGGAGGTGCTTGCTCTGTTCTCAGTCCCTCCGGTGCTGGGGCAGCTGCTGCAGCCACAAGGTGCAAACTCTCGGTGTTCCCAGGTCCCAGTCCGGAGCAGGTTCAAGTAGGTCCAAAAAAAGGGAAAGAAAAACAGTCCAGGGAAAAATTCAGACTGCTTTGCTGAACTAACTAATGGGCAGAAGGAAAAGCAAGAGCAAAGTGAAAGCAAGAGCAAAATGCAAAAGCAGCACCATATACGGCCCCGTCTCCGTGTCCTGCCGATTGTGGAGGAGTGAGCAGGCTGATAACTGATAACAAGACAAAACGTTCACTCTTCAGAGCCTGTCTTGGAGGCACAGCACAGAATATCCAGCGTAAACAGAACACATGGCTGGGGATAACATCACAACGTCACCCTAGGACAATGCTATAAAGGATATTTATGAACTTTTAAATTCTGTTTTGTTCTTTTAAATGAGAGCTTAAGAACAGAAAAATTTGCATATTAGTTTGGTAACATTCCCACTTGAAAATCAGAAGAAAAGAAAAAAATGTGTATTTAAACTAAATTTTGATGAAAAGTTTAGAAATGCCTAAACAAATGGGGAGGGGGGTCCATTTTTCATGAAAAAAAAAGATCTTTTAGGGACATTCCAACTATTGTTGCAGTCGGTGACTTTTTTTTTTTTTTTCTGAAAAGCATAATTTTTTCATTCTCAGGTAATTAAAATTTGAGATTGGTGGTTTAGGGAACTATTCTGTGGACCTATTTTTTTTTTTTTGCACTGATAGGTCAATAAGTTCCAAATATTTAGTGCAAAAGTTAAAGCCAAACAGGTTTCTGAATGATTTATAATTTTATTACCTTATGTATTTATTTCTTTTTTTAAAGTCAGAGTGATGTTCAGCATCCAGTGAGTCTCCCACTGTAAAGCTTGTATTCAAAATTGGAGACAAGTTATTAATAAAATACATTGTGTCTGCTAGAGCCTGCCATTAAATGATGTCCTGGAAACATTCAGTGTTTGTTGTACAATAGTATTAGGGAAGGGAAGCAATAATACAGCATCTTTTTGTTGTACCTGAGTAAGTTATTAGTCTTAGACTAAATGCCTTTGTGTAAACAAGAGTTTAGTGTTGAGTTTTTTTGTGGTCTTTGCCAGAAGCATTATGAAAAGCAAAGTTGCTGCATCAGTCCTTTTACTAGTCTTTTCTGGAAGAAAATGTATTTCATCATATGTTTGCAAGTCTGACATGAAAATGTTATTTAAAGGAACAGTCTTTAAGTCTTCTTTGACCAGTTCTGTCCTCAGATGGGTGTAAAAGTGTGTAAATAAAATTATTGCAGCATCTTACTAGCTTCTGATTCTCCTGCCTTCTCCCAGAGGCAGAGCTGCAGGGGCTGAGGCAGCTGCTGCTGCTCTGCAGGAGGACAGAGCTTATCATTATATTGGCATTCAATCTCTCCCTTGTGCAATTCTTGTCCCTTCCCTTTTTTTTTTCTTTCCATATTCCTTCTGTAAATATTAATGTGTTGTCTTGTTTGAATTTTAAGACTGATCTTTTTCCCCTAAGAGTGATTTTCTGTAATTATTTATGCTATTACCTATTTCTGAAAGATTTTCTTAAAAGCTATAAACTCAGTTTGGGGATATAAAACAAATCACTTTTCTTTCCTTGGCAACGAAGATGAAGGAAAGCTAGAAATGTTTGTTTATCAAGACATTCAAACTTATTTAGAATTCAGACATCAATTCCTGTCTGTTTAGACAAATATTTGTTCTTCTTGTGAAGGTAGTTCCCAGTGCAATGTGATAGACTGGCTACTCATGCCAATCCCTCTTTAACAGTGATTTAAAAAGCAACAAAATATTTTAATATTTTGGACTAGATAATCTTGCAAGCAAGACAGCATCTAGAAAACACACGGCAACTTTCACTGTTGTGGTGCCCTCCTCATGAACAATTTCAGAGCTGGGGATTGTCACTTCTCTCATCCCTCAAGGCAGTCAAGAGACTTCCACTCCACAAGTCTCCTTGCAGTGCACTGAGAAGCCAGAGAGTGCAGCAGCAGCAGCACTCAAGCCTTGTTTTAGGTCTTAGTTTCTTCCTTCCCTATTGTACATTGCCACAGAGCAAAGCAGGGGTTCTCTTCCAAGCTTCTCTTCGACTCTTCTTTCTCCCTCTTCTCAGGTTCTTAAGGTTGCAGAGCACTCAGGCTGTGTGTGCAAAATCTACTGATGTTTTAGTATTTGTCTTATTTCAGCTCTTTCTGAGCTGTCTGGAAGGGAATAATGTAAGAAAAAATATTTGCATCCTTCGTTTGCTGCTAATTTGGAGTAGATGCAGCACTGCTGTAATTCTTACCAGGGAATCTCAGACATATTCTTCTCTCAATAGGCACGTGTCTACTTATGTCTATAATAATGTATGAACCCTATAACAGATTGTTCCATAATCATACTAAATATTTATGTTTTCTTTTGTTTCCACAGTACCCTTCATGGTAAAATAGGTTTCAATTACATTAGCTGTTTTTATGGGTTTAAGTTTGTTTTTGTGTAGGTTTTTTTTTCTCTTCCTGTGTTGTACTAACAATCTCTAAGGTGTTATTAGTACAGCACTTTTTTCTGAGTGAAGAAATAAATACCACTTGACAGTTGACAACTGCTTTTAAACAGAAGAAGCCATTACTGCAGTAGCACGTGATGGCAGAGTGACTGACACAGTGCCTGACCTTCGCACGCAAGTGCTGGTCCAGCTGTCCTGGTTCTTTCTGTCAGTGATGGCTGGGTCTAGCAACAGCTACATAAGTGTGAAACCCTTGTATTCAGGAGGCTCATATATCTTCTGCCTTTGTGCTGTTTAAAATGGTTGCTAGGGAAGACAAAGAAAGGTCTGTTTGGAGAGGAAGATGGTTAGAGACAAACTGGTTCCCAGTCCACTCTGCATGTGAATAGTGCTACACTGCAGCAACAATAGCACTAAAGGGAGATTTGTTTATTTTTAGCTATGTTACATTGGTTTCCCATTTGTTTGTTATCTTGAATGTAAGCTGCAGGCTTCTGTGTGCACATGAGACCTTGGAATGCATGTAGAAAGAAAATGTACATTAGGAGCAGAGCTAGAGTTGTTTATAGCAAGAGGTTTTTAGAGGTTTTTTTAGCCTAGAGAAACATATCTCCATGTACTGATTATATATTTGCTAGATTTTTTTTATTATTAGCCCTAATGGGATCATCCCTGTTTGGAATGATGACAGTCATCACTTTAGTAACACCTTCCAACTCACATTGCTGCTGTGAGCAGTTTTCTGTTGTACTGTGGAATAAATCTAGTATATCAAGTGCATCGGAAATTCAATGAGAAACAGTGATTTCTTGTTTCATCCATCAGTTGTGCTTCTCAAACCTGTAACTACATGAGAAGAATATGAAAGTAAAACTTACAGGTCACATAAGTCCTGGATAAACTATTAGCAAAATATTGCTGCATGGGAAGCGTACATGGATATTTCTGAAATTACTACCACTGTGGCTATTTCTCACTGGGGAAGTTAGTTTTCTTCTCAAGAGTCCAATACAAGAAAAAAATATATGCCAACTTGAGATGAGTGGTGGATAGAAATCTACTCCAAATACGTTTGCAAGTAGATCTCCTATTTGTTTGGATTCGTTGGATTTCTGTGATTTGCAAGACAAGGTGCCAAGCAATACTTTGCTCTAGAAGCCAGCTGCTGAACCTTCACTGCTGGGCTAGGGTTTCTTTTTTTCCCCTCACTTCTTGTCACTGCTTCTTTATGTTGGCATAGGACACTTTGTCTGAATTTTATCCAGGAATTCTCAGATTTGGGTAAAGTATAACAGCTTTCTACCCCTTTGTAGTTAAACTGTGTCTATGCACTGTGTCACATGGTAGGCAGTGACAGAAGGCTATAACCAGCAAGAATCTGGGGGGGTTTTTTACCCTTGGGAAGACCCTTTGAACGCAAAATGCTTGTAAGAGACACATGGTAACCAGCTCAGCAAAGCATTGCAGTTTTTTGGGGATGTATTGGCTGGGCAAGTCAGTGATCTCCATCTGAAATGGGGGCTTCTTTTGTAGGAGCAACAATGCTGCATGGGTACAATAAAATGCCTGAAATCACCAGTGTCAGAGAAACCAGAGAGGAGGGCAGCAGCTGACATTAATTTCATGTACCTCAATCTGACAGATTCATGTGGCACAGACATGTGCTCTGGATACAGATCCCAAGACACACAAGTACATCCACTGTTTGATTAGGAAATAAGAAAATACAGCCTGCATTTCTAAACCCTCACCCTTAACCATTGCCTGAGCCACATGGAAGTTGTCAGAACAGCTACAGCCTTTTAACTAAAAGCCTCAGAAGGAAGGTCTATATATGTTTGTTTCTAAACTAATATGTATATTTTTCTTATTTAATCTGGTCTAAAAGGGGACCAAGAATCTGCCATGGTGCGTGCAAATAAAGAGGTGCTTATGTTGATGCTCAGCCACACAAGTGCCATGCTGGCACAGATCTATGATTTCTAAGTTGAACTTTCTGAACAATGACAAGTTCATTTTGCCATGTGTTTCTGCTTTGTGCTGAAATAGAGCCAAACCCCTCATATCAACATCACAAATGAAATTATGTGAAAGTGTCTGTTTTCAAATTAGAAAGATCCTTCTACTTTTTAATTTGGCATCTTCTTTTGGAAACAACAAAAAATGGACCACAAGTGACAAAAATGTGCCATACAGAAACCTTTCCATTGGAATTGATATACCCTGTGAAACACTGTACTCCTGATGGAACAGCATAATTCTGTAGGGTGTGGGGAAAAAAAACCAACATGGCAAAACCCACCCAAAACATCTTGTCAAGTTTTGACAAAATCTAATTATCTTTTCAGAGAAGTCTCAGAGTGAACAGATTAATTCAAACTATCTGGTTCCCCTTTTTTTCTCTTAAGAGAGAAAAGGAAAAAAAGAACAATTTTACTTGAAAATATGGTTTTTAAAATATACTGCAGCCCCCGACCTTCTGACACAAGCATACATCTAGTACTGCTAACTGATATAAAAAAATTACTGGCCTGGAACCAAATGTCTCATTGAAAACTAAGATGAACAAAAGTGTCATTCAGACTTACAAGTGTTAGCTAGAAAAGCTAAATGCTTCTCTATATGCCCTTATAATTTGCCTTTCTCTAATTTGTCAATAGATTCAAGTCTGTCTCCTCCTGTTCCTCAGACTACAGACCTGTGTAAGGAAGAGCAAATTGACAACAGTGTGCTTAGTCCAAATGGGTGGACAACACCTGGGACAAGTGCTAGTGCTTGGTGATGTTTTTGAGGATCAGATGCACTGACAGTCTGTTGCACATATCAGTCAAAATCCTGTCCCTGCAATCTACTTCTGTACTCCCAGGAGCACTATGTGGTGCACATAAATCC
This sequence comes from Melospiza georgiana, assembly GCF_028018845.1. NCBI lineage: Eukaryota > Metazoa > Chordata > Aves > Passeriformes > Passerellidae > Melospiza > Melospiza georgiana. The sequence continues at coordinate 128,807,050 of NC_080430.1, read as the reverse complement.
AACAGGTTAGAGTTTGTCTGCTAAAAATACACTGCTGCTTTAATAATGCTGTAGTAATGTATTTCACATTTCTTATTTGAAAGTAGCAGGTGATACATGAATGAAAAATCTTATTTAATATATTGATCAGCTCATCTAAAAGCTGATCTCAAGATCTCTCATGAGAGCCCCCCTGGAGTACTGCACCCTGCTCTGGGACACCCAACCCAGGATGGGTTCCAACTCTCCACAACAGGGAGCTTGATGATCGTTAAGTTTTTGTAATAAGAGAACAACTCTTCCTGTTGTTCTCTTATTACAAAAACTTCTATACCTTCTTGGTGATTTCACATTCCTCACAGCACTGACTCCTTCCTCCTTGCAGCACAACCAACAAACTCCAGCAGCTCTTCTTGACTAGCTAACCCACTCTTTCATAGCACTCATCCTTACTGGACATAGCTGCAGCCTATTAAGGGCAGGCCTGTTCCTAATCCTTGGTAATTAGTACAGCTGCAACTCAGGGGTGAGATTGCCTTCTGCACCATCTCTATTCTCTTACATTCCATCCCCCACACCTTCTAACCCAAACCAGCCCTTCTATATCCTATGATGCTATGATCTTATCACAAGTCCCTCTCCAACTTTATTTCAGGAAATGGAAGCCTGCAATTAGGTGCTTCCTGAAGCCTTTCTTTTGCTGTGCTGAACAATTCCAGTTCTCTCAGCCTTTATTCACAGTAGAGGTGCTCCATCCCTCTAATCATCCTGATGGCCTCTTCCAGACTCTCTCCAGCAGGTCAATGTGCTCCCTGTGCTGGCAGTTCCATAGCACTCCACACTTTATGGAACACTCTATGTGTGAAACTAAAATTTATTTTGGCGTTCAGGGCTAAACCCGACCCAGACATCGGGCACACTTTCACAGGTGATGTTACATGTCTGCGGGGCACAGGCGGACCCACACGCTGTGTCCTTCAGCTGATCCTGCTGGCAGAGCCCGTGCTGGTGCCAATGGCTCCGTGCCTGCTGGCAGCGCCCCGGGGCCCACAGGAACCCACGGAAACCCCTCCGTTCTCCATCGGGGCTGGGGGCTGGGACAGGAAAGGGACAGGGGCAGTGAGGGGACAGGGGTAGTGAAGGGATGGGGCACTGAGGGGAGAGGGGCAGTGAAGGGACAGCGTAGTGAAGGGATGGGAGCAGTGAGGGTACAAGGGCAGGGTCAGGGAAGGGTCAGAAGCATTGAGGGGGCAGGGGCAGTGAGGGGATAGGGGCAGGGAAGGGGCAGTGAGGGGAAAGGGGCTGGGCAGGAGTGGCACCGTTGCTTGTCCAGGCCCGTCCCGGCCTGGCAGCTGCGAGCGGAGCAGGGGCCGGGGCGATTACAGAGCCGCTCTCGGTGCCCCTGCCGTGCCCGCCCGGCTGTACAGATCGCTCCATGGGCTGTATGGAGCTGTGCTTCAGCACCCCCACCCCACCATCTGTGGGGATGTAGTGGGTGCGCCTGTGGCTGGCTGTCCCCTCTTTCCCACCGCAGCAGGAGATGGAATCCTGCCGAGGTGGGATCCTTGGACAAGGTTATGGGATGTAGGGGGATACAATATGGGTAAATGAAGGTGGTATAGAATGTAATCTTACCCCCTAAAGAGTTGCAGCTGAGCCAATTATCAAGGATTAGGAGCAGGCCTGACGTTAACAGGCCCAGCTGTAGCCAATCAGAAGAGTGTTATAAAAGAGTGGATTGGGTGGTTGAGGGAACTGGAGTCAGTGGCTGCTGTGAGGACAAGGAGGAGTCAGTGCCTGGAGGAGCTGCCTACAAGAAACATCAAGGAGGTGTGAAACTCCAGCAGTATGGAACCCTTGCAATGTAATAACAATAGCACTCTTGCACTATAATGACAACAATGGGAGCCTTTGCAGTGAGCCAGTGTGTGAAATAAATTGTTCCTCTCACAGCAGTGTGACTTGTGATTTGCTTCCCGGTCTGCAGGCTGGGCTAAGCCCAGCCCTCTCTGCTGTCCCTGGCTTTGGGCTCTAAAGGATGCTCCACTCTGCTCCAGCTCCGAGTGGCTCTTGTGGTGCCACAGAGGACAGAGCAGCCCGGACAAGAGACTGACTTCTTGACTTTTTACACTTTTGGGTGTGACTGGGCTGTCTACAAATTTACATAGGTGCTGGGAAGATGTGGGGCAAAAAACGGCTTTGAAACTGTAAAAAAAGAGTTTGTGGTTTTGATTATATAGCATGGGTATCACAAAGAAATGTTGAATTATCATTGGTCTCTTGAAAAATAATATATCCGTAGGCTGCAATTAATTTAGGATACTTGTAATTTTGTGAAAATTTTACATATTTTCTTTCCTTAGAGAGCAAATATATTTATTTACTGAAGCTATTCCGAATGTAGAAGGCAATTAACCTTTTATGAAAGTTGAAGCAGACTATTACATGTGCCAAGAGAGGTGGTAGACATCCCATCCCTGGCAACATTCAAGGTGAGGTCGGACAGGGTTCTGAGCCTGGTGTGGTTGAAGATGTCCTGCTCATTACAGGGATGTTGCCTAGATGAGAATTAAAGGTCCCTTGCAACCCAGAGCACACTCCTAGCTTGTATGGAAAACTATCTGTACCTGCAATGTACTTTGAGAGCTCAATGAAAGATTAATCTCCTGGAAGGACTATCAGAAGCTTTTACTTTGGTCTTGCAGAGGACAACTCCTCCTGTGAAACTGCAGTATTGTTAATAAACCTCACAAAGTGACAGCAGTTAATAAACCCCACAAATCCGCATGGTGTGATAGCACAGCCCTCACATGTCTGTTCTCCAAAAAGTCAGTGTTTCAGGGTCCATGATCCAGGGTGTGTTTGCTCATCCCCTCCTGGACAGGAACTAGAATGTTAGTAATGCAAAAATGTTTCTCTTTCTCCACCTGAACCACTGCTTTCCCCCTTCTTCCCTCTGAATCACCACTTTCTGTCACAGATATCTTATAAGACTTTTCTCCTCTCTGAAAAATGCTATGTTTGCACAAAAAAAAAAAAAAGCTTTAAGGGTGGGTGACACAGATCCATCTTTGTGACTTCTGTTTCATAAACCTCTCTGGAGATCTTTGGATGTATCTAAAATTACTTGAAAGTAACTTAGAGGAGATTAACATGAATTAACATGATTTTACAATTCCTCCTTAAAAGTGGTAAATAAGATCCAAAGAAACAGGTTTTCATGTGTCTTAAACCCACCAGTGTGTATTGGGTGTCAGCTGGGGCTGTGGGCTGGCCTCTCTGAGGACTCAGTGCAAGGCACAGCTGAGCCCATCAGCCAATGTGGGCAAAATCTTTAAGAAAGGGGAAAAAAATTGGAGACATGGAAGAATCAGGAGTGAAGTTGAGCCTAGGAAGGGAGAGGGTTGGCGAGGCTGGTTTTGTTTTTTGTTTGTCACCATCCTACTTTGTTATTAGTTTGTAATAAAATTAAATTAATTTCCTCAGGTCAAGTCTGTTTTGCCTGTGATGGTAGTTGGTGAGTGATCTCCCTTTTCTTATCTTGACCATCAACATTTCCATCTTATTTTCTCCCTCGGTCTTGCTGAAGAGGGGGAGTGAGAGCAGTTTTGGTTGGCACTTGACAGACAGCCTAGGCCCACCACACACAAACATCAGGTGCCATTAAAGAGACCAGATTTTAAAACAAAAAATTTGGAGTCAATCTCTAAGATTTAAAAGTGAAACAAGAATGCATGTCTAGCATCACTTTTTGTATTCAACAGACCAGACTCAGCACTAGTACTTTAACCCTTGTTTGTTATGTAAGCGTTGAACAATTTTAGTTTTTGAGAATGAAGAAAAAGCCTCAAAACTCTGTATTCTTCTTATTACGTTTATTTTATTATGTTTATTTTATATATCATATAGGGACAGTTTTAGAAATCTTTTTGTGACTTTGGCTCATTGATTGTAAGTAAGCTCCAATGTTTCATGGTCCATTGTTTAACTTGCCTCAAGAACTGATAAATACTAAAACCTGGCACCATGTCCATGAAAACACAACTTGTTATGCCAGTTCATGAGAGCTGATCTGCATATCAAGGAATGAGAACTCAAAGTCACTTTGGACAAACAATTCCCATGCCATTTGTTTGACTTTATCTAAGATATGTAATGAGACAGAGACTCTATTGTCTTTTATACCTCCAGTTTTACATGGAGAAAAATTGTAATTTCTCGGTTACTAGTATTGTGCTGTTGCTTTTTTTCTTCCTCCTAGCTATAGTGTGCAGAAATATTTTGCCTTAAAATCCTTGCTGGAACCTAGACAATAATTTGTAACTGGAATTAAACAAAATAAGGGTCTGCTCTAGTTACTTAACATTTAGAAGAAATTATGCTGTTCAGAAAGCTGCATGTAACATCAAAACCGGGATTAATTTCCCCAAATCCTATTACATTCAAGGTGTCAAACTGAAAAAAAGATCATCCATTGTCCTATATTTCCTTTTTTGTTTCTGTTTTCCTGCATATTCTTTCTATACACTCATTAGAGGCATTAGGAAAATAGGCATATATGCACATCAGGATATAGATGCACAGAGCATACATGTGCACAGTAACTCTAGATTGCTAATTTTATTAAAGGAATTCCTGCTTTGTTTTATTATGGATGTTTTCCTTTCCTGTCTAGCTTCCTCTGCCCTTAAAGTTTTTACTCAAGGTTTTATTCTGGTAAAGGAAAATTTGTGGTATATATTAGACTTAAAATGAAGAAGAATATAAACAATATCATTAGTTATTTCTTCAGATACAGATGTTTGATCTTCTCACAGCGCCTAATTTCAATTTTGTTACCATTTGAAGTCGGTTCTGCTTTATGAGCATTTCTAACAAAAACAGCCTAATCCCCAATGCACAGCTTCTGCTCAAATGAACTCTGCCTGAATTCAGAGAACTGCACAGTGTTTGGCACACAGGGTTGAATTCATTCACATCACATTTTGCTGACAAATTTTCCCTTGACTCCCCTCTCATCAGTAGAGAGAATAAATAACCCTCAAACAGTTAAAGTCGAGGTAATCAGTAGGCAAGTGCTATGACTATCTCTTTATGTATAACTCTGACATTTAGGGACATAGTTTGGTGATGGATTTGTCAGTGTTATGTTTACCATGGGACTCAATGACCTTAAAGGTTTTTTCTAACCTGAATGATTCTATGATTTTCTTTTCCAACATTTGAACAAATTCACAGAGACTGAAATATACACTGATGTGCTTCCTAGAATACAAATAAACCCATACATGACAATAATTAAAACTAGTTATGTTGTCTCCAGCAATATATTAGCTTTTACCCTTTTAAAATGCTGAGATGATGAAGGAAAGAAAATTACTTTAATAACAGCCTGACCCAAATTTTTCCAATATTCCTGAAATGAAACAAAATTTTTACCTGGACTTTTTTCTAAACAGAAGTTAAGATTTTTTTCCCTAAATAACTTAAAGTTGTGTCTAATCCCCAAACAACCTTTATCAACAAATTTATGATAAGAACCTATTTAAGGCTAATTACTTTGAAATTATTGCTAATAATTCAATGGCACAATTCTTAGCAAAATCAGTGCAAAATATCTTCATTCTCATACCATCACATAAGAGCATGCAAACAATGTGGAAATGTTGTGAAAGTCTTGCAGAGAATAGGTGTCTGTTGTGTTGTTATACTCTGTGCTGCCTTTTACACCCAAGGCCCTTTAATGCTACCTTGAAATTAATCAGAAGAGCCTGTTCTGCAGCAGCATCCTTGAAAGGATACCCAGCCTAGAAGATGCCCACTGGGACCTCTCTGCATGTGCTGACCCACATTTCAGGGAGCTGTTCCTCCCCCAGGCCTCCTGTGCAAAGCCTCTGAGCATCCCTGCCTTTCTGCAGCCCCTCTCCTGTGGCTGCCCCGGTAGCCTCTAGCTTGTGCCCTGGTTTGGGAGCAGTGAGAGGGATCCCTGACCCCACAGGTATGCAGATCTCCCTAACAGGGCTTGCCGTCCTCAGCCTTTTGCAGGGAGTGTGAACCTGTTTCTCTTGAGCCTTTCCATGGTCAGTAGCCCTTGGTGGCTGCTTTGGCCACAGGGCTCCTGCTTGGTCACAAGTGGCCGGTGCCGGTACCGCTGCAAAACTCCAAGCACTGCTGGTGATGCCCTTTTCTCCTGAGACTGCTGTCAATAGGCAGAAGAGCACAGGCAAAACCTCCCATGATAAAATTGCCCCTTCCCAGCAGGTGGAGGCAGCTGTCATGCCTGATCTGGCAAGATGTTCTATTTATATGTAAGAAAGGGCAGCGTGCCCTGCTGGTGTCAGTGACCTCTATTATGGTATGCAATATAAGAGCACCAGGGAACACGGGGACTGAGCAAGTTAAGCTGTCTGGGTGTGCTTTGACAGACCTGAAGTGATTTGTGCAGGGCTGTTACACATCTTACAGCTTCTTGGTGGCAGCAGCCTGAAGGGCCCTCTTTTGTTGTTTTCCTTGGGCTGTTCTGAGCAGGTCCCAGGGGCCAATAAAAACGTTAGAAACTGGTAGAAATGTTAGGCTGCTGAAAAATTAGATCTCAGTGACACTCAGGGAGATGGAACAACAAGGCTGACCATGATGCAAAACTGATGGGCTCTCTGCTTCTGAGGCCCTCCTGACATATGTTGGAGCTTTATGCTCTTGTACTTCCATCAGCAACTAAGCATGATTCATGCAAACTTGTCTGCAATAATAAATCCTTGATAGATTCCTTGCACCCCTCAGAATTCCTGCCCTTTAGAAATTAAGGAGTTGTTATTTCAATTTACAGTGCTTGCCAAGTTTTTCTTATTTATTCCTCTTTTAACCTGTTTGTTTTGTTTTGTTTTGTTTTGTTTTGTTTTTACTTTTTGCTTACTTGTTTTAAATGGATGGTGATGTAGCTCAACACTTCTTTCCTCCTGTCCCACTCTGCCTCCAAAAATCAAAAGATGAATGAATCTGAAGTTACTAACTCCCATAATATTAACATAATTAAATTCTCAGTGTGACTGTAATTTCAGGATGAACCTAAATGCTCAGACAAGTATTTGTAAAAAGATTTTCTATTGCTGAATCATTGATTCAAGTTTTATTTCTTTGTATTGTGCTGTTAAAATGATAGGTCTGACCTCTTAATATCTTACATCTTCCAGATCTTTTGCCTGGGGACTTAGTGGGTCCCTTGTTGGGTTCATCTGGGCATCTTTAAGCTAATTAGTTTCCTCTCACCAGAAGTGCCTCAGGCAGTGCTAGTGTATTGCTCATTCCTGTTGGCTATTTACCCTTTCAGTTTTCTTTTTAGTGTCTTGAACCGGACTATTTGAATTAAGTAATATCAAGCCAGAAAGTGGAAAACTGTGATGAAAGAAACAGGAATTTGGTCTAAATGGTCTAATATTATTTTGTCAAGTGGCCAAAGTCTGAGACAGATGCACCTCTCCTTTAAGACAGACAGTTTTGAAGGAAGAGAGGGCCTTTGTTTTGCATGCAAGACATTTTCTGTGTGCCCTGTTTTTTTCTCAAACTTCAGGATGATCTTTTAAAGACTAATTCTGTCACTTCATATGAATTTGCATCTCTTTGCAAGATCTAAAGAGCTGACACTTTTCAAATGGTCAAGAATGTAATATGAGCCCAAAGATGCCTACATTTGGCATATTTTGGGATGTATTGTCCCTGAAGCAAAATGGAACCTGTCCTAGGGTTTGAGGTCCTTTTTTAGCAGACTGTCCTTCCTTACATGTGAATAGAACTGTTTAACTGTTTATCCAGAAGTGCTCAGTTTTTTTGCAAATTAGTTTTGTAAATTCATGTCTGGAGCACATATTTCTTTTGGGTAGGACAGTAGCAAGGTCTGGCAGGGAACTGACAGAGTTTGTTGGGCCCAGCAGTACAGATTTTATCCTTTTTTGGCAAACTTGACACTGTACCTTACGGCCATTTCTAGATTGAGTGGTGTCTGTCTGTCTTCCACTTCTGAACTCTTCCCTGTCTCAAATGAGAACCCTTCTCACCCACATGTCTTTGTTCCCTTCTCAAATTACCAGGATCTGGATGAGGTCACTGCTCAGACTCCAACCAGAGCACTCTTGGAAGCTTCCAAGCTCTCCTTGGCTCACCTACTTAGGTATAATGAGATGCTGCATGTTAAGTTAGGCTTCAAAATAAGACAGATCCACCTTTCTTAGTCGTTGCAGAAGGGAAAAGTAGTGTTGGAACCTGACAGTTCACAAGCATAACTTTGTAGTATGTTCACTAACATAACTTTGTGGTATGTTAATGGGTGTCATATATTTTTTGGGAAATAGGCAATTTGGACAGCCATATAGAGGCTCAAGGGAAAGCACTACACTGTATCCTGGAATGGGCAAATTGTGTTCCATGGTGACAGAAATGGCTCTTTCCAGCATAAAATGTAAGCCTTTGGTCACTCATTCACTGTGTAAGTTGTGCTGGGGTAGTTTGTTAACCAGCAGACAGGTCTGCCCTAGGTTTCTATTTGAGCACTGCAGATGACTCCAGAATGCACAATTACTACCAGTGCTGGAACCTGTATGATTTTTAGCATCTCAAAATTAACATATTTCTTTCAAATTATGCTTTCCCAAGGCCACTTTGTGTTGAAAACACTTAATTCATTTCTGTAATTCATCATGCTTACTTTGAATAAGGAATATCCTAGCACTGTTGCCCTATATATGGAAAACCATGAATGGAAGTATTATAACAAATAAAGTGAAATTAACTGTTTCAGTTTTTTTGTTGGTGTTTGTTTGTTTTTCCTATTTCAAGTACAACAAAAAATTTAGCAAAGACAGAAACCTGAATTCAAGCTGCATGGCCATCTTCAGCTGTCTGTACTTATGTGGAAAACTTCCAAAAAGTTTTTCACATTTG